>NC_136521.1:23847946-24410446 GCF_053919585.1 Euprymna scolopes | reverse complement strand
TCGATTATTTTTATTACATTGTTAGGTCAAGTTTCAGAATAGTTAACCCCCTCCCCATATTAAGAATGGCTTTCAGCATGACTCTTACAATAGCGGTATCAGTGTTTTTTTTGGTAAATATCCAGATACGCTACTACAGAACACCGACTACTCTAATTTGTTTTTTTAAAGGTAATTGAGGTCGCTGACAACGAATCTGATAGTCAAACTTGGGGCAAATTTACCGTTTGCATGGTATTAACCCCCGAACCCATGAATAACTTTCCACCATTTTGCAGCTTCCGTTTACGCTACGCGCGTGCGCTGCAGCATGAACGACGGCTTGCTTGCTTCACCTAGCAAACTGCCTTCTCACATGGCGTACCAACCAATCAAAAAATTACGGACTGACATTTTTTTAATGACTTACAGTTATAGAAAAGTACAACAAATTGAGGGACTTTTTTTTTTTTTCTCACGTAGTTTTTAATGTGGTTTACAAAAACATAAGCACCAAACATCTTTATGTTTTTCATTCTTTTTTTGCGGGGGGGGGATTCAATTATAGAACTTATGTGGCTTAATAGATGCTTTTGCAGTTTAGTTAAACGTTTTTCCGTAAGTAACGCACCGACATTTACCAATTAGAATATTTTCCGAAGATTTTATTTACTGTGTACATTGGGGGCGCGAGCGGGGGGGGGGCGGATGTGATGTTGGGGCGCCCCAACATTACATCCGCCCCCCCCCCCCCGCTCGCGCCCCCAATGTACACAGTAAATAAAATCTTCGGAAAATGTTAAATGGTGTTCTAATTGGTAAATGTCGGTGCGTTACTTTTTGAAAATTTGAAAATTCTATGTTCCAGGTAAAAAAAAACAAACAGATAAATTACCCCCCCCCTACTCCAACTTGGAGTGCTTTCCTTTTCTTGTTTTATTTCTTTTTCAGCTAATTTAAAATTTTCCACCCAAAAAGTGCTATAATGTATTTTTGAAAATTAGAAAATTCTATGTCCTGGAAAAAAAAAAAATCCCCTACCCCAACGTAGTTTGCTTGGTGAAGCCGTCATTTATGCTACAACGTGCATGCGCGTAGCATAAACGGAAGCTGCAAAATGGTGGAAAGTAGTTCGTGGGTTCAGGGGTTAATACCATTCAAACGGTAAATTTGCCCCAAGTTTGACTATCAGATTCGTTGTCAGCGACCTCAATTACCTCTAAAAAAAAAAATTAGAGTGGTCGGTGTTCTGTAGTAGCGTATCTGGATATTTGCCGTCTTTTTTTTCTTATTTTAAAACAAATTATAAAAAAAAGATACAAGACCATTAAATTTTTTTTCATTAAATCGCTATTTAGGTGAAGGTTCAAAATAGTTAACCCTTCTCCCCATAACCGTTTTTTTTATGCAGTAAAATACTTTGTTTCAATAATTATGGTTTAAATAGATATTTATTCCTTATTTAAAGATTTACAGTATATTTTATTTACCTGAAGAAATATTTAGCCAGCTTACTTAACTATATAACATTGACAATAAATTTGATAGGTATAACCTACCTCACATCATTTTGATTATCGAAAAATCAAAAGTTAACTGTACTTCGTAAGATTTACAGAAACACTTCATTCAGAACTAACATAAATGAACAGGAGTTTTGTAGATGGCTCCTTCATCTTGGTAATGGTACACTAACGAGCAGTCTTAATGACGTTCCTGTAGATGCCATAGATGTTCCTGATGATTCGGTATGTAATGGTTCTCTAATCTCAGAAATATTTGATTGCAGCCCTCAAGAAATGGAAAATAGAATCATCATGACTCCAAAAAATACAGAATGTTTAACAGTAAATGTAGAAATTCTAAATAATCTTCCCGGAGGCATAAATACATATTTAAGTACAGATTACATCTCCGATGATGATGCTGAACTTCAAAATTATCCTATCGAGTTCATAAATTCATTAACTCCATCTGGAATGTCATCTCACCGACTTAATGTGAAAATAGGGGCAATAGTAATGCAACTGCGAAATTTATCCATAAATCAAGGACTTTGTAATGGAACTAGGATGAAAATAAAAGAATGTCATCAAAACAGCATCATTGCTATTTTAATTAATGGATCTAATAGAGGTTCCACAGTTATCATTTCAAGAATTAAGTTAAAGCCAAGTGATACAAATGTTCCGTTTGCATTTCATCGGATACAGTTTGCAATACGATTAGCATATTCACTGACCATCAATAAAGCACAAGGCCAAACTTTGGATAACCTGTATTTTCTCATGGTCAACTGTATGTGGCATGTTCAAGAGCTCGATCTAAGCACAGTGTGAAATTTAAGGTAATGCAACTGCATAGAAATGATAATCAGGGAAGAAAGCGTGGTGTAACATATACTAAGAATATTGTGAAGTATTATGAAAACAATCAGGAACAGCTATGGAATCTAAAAATCAACTTGGATGTAAATATGATTTTGGAAAAAAAATTTTTTTAATTGCTTTCCTTATATTTAAAATTCATAATTTGATGAAGAAATAGTGTACAGTTTGTTTGACTTTACTTAATTATATAACATTGACATAAATTTGATAGGTACAACCTACCTCACATCATTTTGATTATCGAAAAATCAAAATTTAACTGTACTTCGTAAGATTTACAGAAACACTTCATTTTATATGCATGTAATACACAAGAATCTGAATATTATAACAGATTACAATGTTTTTATGGAAAAAACGTTTGTACAGAAAATTCAAAGTGTTCTATTTATATTATCAGGAAGTTGTGATGCATTAATTGAAATCTATATCAAATCCAGACCTATTCCTTACCTATACATGTAATCTAAGATGTCCTGAAATATTAAACAACTTGGGGTCATCAGAACTTGCACAAAATCGATGTCAACAATGTCACACAGTTTTTTTTAAATTCACAGTCTGACTCCCAAGAACCTGCTGACTGACCACTATTCTCACTCCAAACAGCTGATCGACGTCCCTGTCACCGCCTCAATCATCACCAGCACTTCCTGACAATATCAACAGCATCAGTTACGATCACATTGACCTTCAATAAAAGTTTAAACTAAAGTTCGTAGTGTGTGACTTCTATAGTCAATTAGGAGAAAATCCAATTTATTCTCTCCTTTTTCGCTCACACAGAACTTATATCTTTTCTCAGACTTCTATTTCTATTTTTAATTCATGGGTGCTTGGGTAGTTTATGCGCCGCACTAGAATAACAACCTCTGTAAAAAAGAGACATAACTGCTCCATACTTTCACCTAACGATTTAATAGAAAAAAAAAAAAAGAAAAGACATTTTCTAACCGCTCCATACTTTCACCTAACGATTTAATAAATAAAAAAAAAAAGAAAAGACATTTTTTAGCCGCTCCAGACTTTCACCTAACAATTTAATGGAGAAAAGACACTTTTCTAACTGTTACGGACTTTCACCTAACGGTTGATTGAAAAAGATAAGATATCCCAGAATCTGTTAATTTGGAAGCCTGTCCAAAACATAATTATTTTCCTGTACTATTTCCCTTTGTTTAATTATGTTTTCTCCTTTTAACTATTTGTTTTGTTTTTGTTTCAGATTTTTTTACCTAATTAATAAAGCATTTTCAACGTAATAGTTGTTTTCGTTATGTTAATTTGAGTTTATCTGTCTGCCCAACGCACACTGTCTGAAGTTTGACTGCTGGACGGTATTGTAGGTACCTGAAAGCAAGATTCTGAAGAATAACTGCCGCGAGTTCCAGAACATATAATATATATATATATATTATATATATATACATATATATATATATATATATATATATATATAATATATATATACATATAATATATATATATATATATTATATATATATTATATATATATAATATATATATATATTATATATATACTAGCGGGGCTACCTGGCGTTGCTCGGAACCGTATAAACAATGAAAAAATTGAAGTTGATTTTGAATATATTTGTTATTCTTCGGATAGAGGAATTTTTAATACCTATGTATCATTAGCTTTTTCGAGTAAATGAATATTTTTCCTACCCTAGGACGGGTATTACACATATCAAATAATTTTGCCTTATCTAGGATAAGTAATTTATACCATATATATGAAATAATGTTTCCTTTGCGGGGATGAGTAATATACAACACATATTTAAAATAATTTTATCTACCCTGGGACTTATAATTAAAATATATACATGAAACAATTTCATATACTATCGGCAGGTATTGTACAACATGTTAAATAATTTCTCTTACCACCAAGGCTACCATAATTTTAAGAAAACTGAAACAATTTTTAGAAAGTAGCTTGGGACCGTATAAACACTGAGAAAATTGAATTTGATTTTGAATATATTTGTAATTCTTGGGAGTGAGAAATTTTTAATGTCTATGTATCATTTGCTATTTCGAGCAAAAGAATATTTTACCTAGCCATGACGGGTATTAGATGTATGAAATAATTGTATCTTACCTAGGGTAGATAATTTACAGCATGTAAATGAAATAATTTTACCTTTGCAAGGACGGTGAATATACAACACATATTTAAAATAATTTTACCTTTGCAAGGACGGTGAATATACAACACATATTTAAATAATTTTACTTACAGTAAGACGGGTAATTTAAATAGATATATTAAACAATTTCACTAACTTTTTTTACCCCAAAAAGAAAATTACTTTCTTCAACTTAACCCCCAAAAGAAAACTCAAGAGCATGTTTAAAATTAACGTAATCATGCTTCTTTCTACCCACTACTGCAACCATCACATCATTCCCGGATGAGTACATAAAACATTTTAACAAATATAGATCATCCCCTATAGAAACTGGTTTAGGAAACTTTCGCAGAAAACCAACAATATATATGTATTAATCTAATTGTGAGATCATTAACTGTTTAAGCCATATCTGGAATCGACGTCACAAATGAAGTAATTTTAAGATAGAAAATTGTTTAAGCCATTTCCGGTACAAACTTTCTATTTCACCACCCTCATTTAATCCAGGGCAACGCTGATTATTCTGCTAATATATATTTGATCCTATCTTATTCCATCCCGGGCAACACCAGGAATTTTGCTTATATATATTTTATTTCCATCCATCTCATTCAATCCCGGGCGATGCCGGGGATATTGCAAATAAATTATCGCACGTATCTCATGCAAGCTTGAGTAATGCTGGATATTCTGCTTTTGTATAAATGCAGCTATCTAATACAATCCCAGTTGATGCCAAATATTCGTCTATTCTGTATTTGTACCTATATCATTTAATCTCAGGCGATGCCAGGTATTCTGTTAGTATTTATCTGCACCTGCATTATTAAATCCTATATATTTCCACCAATCTCATTCAATACGGGGCGATGCAGGGTATTCTGCTAATATATATTTCCACCTATCTCATCCAATTCTAAGCAACTAGCATTTTGCTAATATATATTCTAACCTATTTCATTCGATCCCGGGCAACGCCGGATGTGCTGCTAGTATATATCTCAATCAATCCAATGAAATCTTGGACGCTGTTAGTATATATTTCAATCAATCTAATTCAATCCAAGGCAATGCCAAGTATTCTGCTAATATATATTTGCATCTATCTCATTGGATCCCAGGCGTCTGTGTATTCTGCTTGCATATATTTGCATGTATCTCATTCAATTCCGGAGGATTCCGGGTAATCTGTAAGTATATATGTGGATGTATGTCGTTGAATCCCATAATTCTTGGATATTTTACAAATTTCCACAATCATTTTTCATAATTAAACCTACATATCTTCCCACTCTTACTAAAATAATAACTTTGATACATTTCACATGTAATCATTTTTCATAATTCTTGGATATGTTACTAATTTTGACAATTATTTTCACAATTGAATTCACATTATCCCCCCTCGTACTAAAGTAATAACTTTGATACATTGTCTGTGCTGTTTATTTTATTACAAATACACCAGTAAAATAAATCACATTTCATCATTTTTCATAATTCTTGGATATGTTACTAATTTCGACAATCATTTTTAATGATTTAACCAACATAATCGTGCCTCTCTTACTAATATATCAACCTTGAGACATTGTCTGACTGGTTATTTCATTACAAACACACTAATCAAATAACTCACATTTCAACACTTTTCATAATTCTTGGATATGTTACTAATTTCGACAACCATGTTTCATGAGTTAACCCACATTATCGCACATCTCTTACTAAAATAATAACTTTGAGACATTGTCTGGCTGGTTCTTTCATTACAAACACACCAATCAAATAACTCACATTTCATCATTTTTCACAATTCTTGGATATGTTACTAATGTCGACAGTAATTTTTCATAAAATAACCCACATAATCCCCCGCCTCTAACTAAAGTAATAACTTTGAGACATTGTCTGGCTGGTTATTTCATTACACACACACCAATCAAATAACTCATATTTCATCATTTTTATAATTCTTGGATATGTTATTAATTTCAACAATAATTTTTCTTGATTTAACCCAAAGTATAGCCCCGTTCTTACTAAAATAATAACTTTGATACATAATCTGGGCTGTCTATTTCATTACGAAAACACCAATCAAATAACACAAATTTCATAATTTTTCGTAATTCTTGGATATGTTACTAATTTCGACGATCATTTTTTATGATTTAACCCACATATTACAACCCCTCTTTCTAAAATAATAAATTTGAGACTTTATCTGGGCTGTTTGTTTCATTATAACACACAAATCAAAAAACTTATATTTCATCACTTTTCATAATTCTTGGATATGTTAATAATTTCGACCATCATTTTTCATGATTTAACCCACATAATCCCCTTCCTCTTACTAAATACGTTTGCTGCATCGACCTACATAAAGCATTTTGTATTCCCAAATAGTCACCCATCTGATAATGACCAGACTCCATGTTGCTTAACTTTAGTGATCTGCATAAATCATTTGGTAATCCCAGTAGTCACCCATCTTAGAATGACAAACCTCATTGTTGTTTAACTTTAGTGATCTGCATAAATCATTTGGTAATCCCAAGTAGTCACCCATCTTAGAATGACCAACCTCATTGTTGCTTAACTTTGGTGATCTACATAAAGACTTTTGTATTTCCAAGAAGTCACCCATCTGATAATGACCAGACTCCATGTTGCTTAACTTTAGTGATCTACATAAATCATTTGGTAATCCCAGTAGTCACCCATCTTAGAATGACAAACCTCATTGTTGCTTAACTTTAGTGATCTGCATAAATCATTTGGTAATCCCAAGTAGTCACCCATCTTAGAATGACCAACCTAATTGTTGCTTAACTTTGGTGATCTACATAAAGACTTTTGTATTTCCAAGAAGTCACCCATCTGATAATGACCAGACTCCATGTTGCTTAACTTTAGTGATCTGCATAAATCATTTGGGTATCCCAAGTAGTCACCCATCTTAGAATGACCAACCTCATTGTTGCTTAACTTTGGTTATCTAAAAGCATTTTGTATTCCCAAGTAGCCACCCATTTGTTAATGACAAAGACGATATTACTTAATTTGGTGATCTATATAAAGCATTTGGTATTCCCTAGTAGTCAACCATTTGTTAATGACAAAGACAATGTTGCTTAACTTTAGTGATCTACATAAAGCATTTTGTATTACCCAGAAATACCACATTTGATAATGACCAAGACAATGTTGCTTAACTTTGTTGATCAACAGAAAGCATTTTGCATTCCCAAGTAGTTACCCATCTGATTATGACCAGACTCCATATTGCTTAACTTTGTTGATCTACATAAAGCATTGGGTATTTCCAAGTAGTAACTCATCTGATAATGACCAGGCTACATGTTGCTTAACATTGGTGGTCTACATAAAGCATTGGGTATTCCCAAGTGGTCACCCATCTGATAATGATCAGACTCCATCTTGCTTAACTTTGGTGATCTACATAAAGCATTTTGTGTTACCAAGTAGTCACCCATCTGATAAGGACACGGATATATGTTACTTAACTTTAGGTATATACATAAAGCATTTGGTATTTCCAAGTAGTCACCCATCTGATAATGACCAAGACAATGTTGCTTAACTTTAGTGATCTATACAAAGCATTTGGTGTTCCCAAGTTTTCACCCATTTGTTAATGACCAAAAATATGTTGCTTAACTTGGTGGTCTACATAAAGCATTTGGTATTCCCAAGTAGTCACCCATCTAATAATGACCAAGAACATATTGCTTAACTATGGTGATCTACATAAAGCATTTTGTATTCCCAAGTAGTTACCCATGTAATAATGAACAAGACAATGTTGCTTAACTTTGATGATCTACATAAAGCAGTTGTTATTCCGAAATAGTCACCAATCCGATAATGACCAAGACAATGTTGCTTAACTTTGGTTATCTATATAAAGCATTTTGTTTCCCAAGTATAAACCAATTTGTTAATGACCAAGACAATGTTGCTTAACTTAGGGATCTATACACACCATTTGGTATTCCCAAGTAGTCACCCATCTGATAATGACCAAGATAATATTCCTTAACTTTGGTGAGCTACATAAAGCATTTTGTATTCCGAAGTAATTACCCATCTGATAATGACCTAGACAATGTTGCTTAACTTTGGTGATCTACATAAAGCATTTGGTATTCCCAAGTAGTCACCCATTTGATAATAACCAAGGCAATGTTGATTAACTTTGTTGATCTACATGAAGCATTTGGTATCCCAAGTAGTAACCCATCTTCAAAATTGTCAAATTGGACCTGTAGTGCAGAAGCACCTTCAAAATTGTCAAGTCTGACCCATAATGCACAAGACCTTCAAAATTGTCAAATCGGACCTATACTGCAATAAACACTTTACAAATTGTCGAATCAGATCTATACAACAGAAGCACCTTCAAAATTTTTCAAATCGGACCTATACTGCACAAGCACCTTACAATTTTTCAAATCGGACCTATACTGAACAAGCACCTTAAAATTTTTCAAATCGGACCTATACTGCACAAGCACCTTCAAAATTGTCGAATAGGACTTATACAACAGAAGCACCTTCAAAATTTTTCAAATCGAACCTATACTGCACAAGCTCCTTCAAAATTATCAAATCGAACCTATAATGCAAATTTATTTATAAAATTTTTAAAATCAGACCTATATTGCACAAGCACCTTCAAAATTGGCAAATCGGACCTATAATGCACAAGCAGCTTCAAAATTATCAAATAGGACCTATACTGCACAAGCACCTTAAAAATTGTCAAATCGAACCTATACTGTACAAGCACCTACAAAATTTCGCAAATCCAACCTATACTGCACAAGCACCTTCAAACTTTTGCAAATCCGACCTATACTGCAAAATCACCTTTAAAATTGTCAAATCGGACCTATATTGCAATAGCACCTTCCAAATTTTGCAAATCGGACCTATATTGCAATAGCACCTTCCAAATTTTGCAAATCGGACCTATACTGCACAAGCACCTACAAAATTGTCAAATCAGACTCATACTGTACAAGCACCTTCAAAATTTTGAAAATCTGACCTATACTGCACAAGCACCTTTAAAATTGTAAACTCAGATCTATACTGCAAAAGCACCTTCCAAATTTTGCAAATCGGACCTATACTGCACAAGCACCTTAAAAATTGTCAAATCGGACCTATTATGCACAAGCACCATCAAAATTTTTCAAATCGGACCTATACTGCAAAAGCACTTTCAAAATTGTCAAATGGGACCTATCCTGCACAAGCACCTTCAAAATTGTCGAATCGGACCTATACTTCACCTATGTCATACAATCCCGGGCGACTCATGGTATTCTGCTAGTACACATCCACCTATGTCATACAATCCCGGGTGACGCCGGCTGTTCTGCTAGTGCATATACACCTACTTCATCCAATCCTGGGCTATGCCGGATATTTTGCTAGTACAGATATCCACCTATGTAATCCATCTCGTGCGACGTTGGGCATTTGGCTAGTACATATATCAACCAATTTTTTCCAATCCCAGGCGACGCCGAGTGTGCTGCTAGGAAAAATTGCAACAAATTTTATCCAATCCCAAGCCATGCCGAGTAATCAGCTAGTATATATGTCATGCTAGTCCTATGTCATACCATCCCTGGCGACGCTGGGTATTTTGCTAGTACATATACACTAATTTTATCTAATCCCAGGCTACGCCGGGTATTCTGCTAATAAATATGCCGGGTAATAGACTAGTACATATATCAACCAATCTTATCCAATCCCAGGCAACGCTGGGTATTCTGCTAGGAAACATTCAATGTATTTCCACCTACGTAGGCTAATTATATCAACCAATATTTTCCAATCCCAGGCGACGCCGAGTGTTCTGCTAGGAAAAATCTTGATGAATTTTATCCAATCCCAAGCCATGCCAAGTAATCAGCTAGTATATATACAATCCTGAGTGGTGCTGGGTATTCTGCTAGTACACATACACCAATTTTATTCAATCCCAGGAAGTTTAGCGATTTGTGATGTTTGGAATATTGTCACCCCCTTCAGCCGGTCGGTTGAGACGATCGTCGACCTCAGAACTCTTCCACTCCAATTACGACAGCCTGAAAGCGACCCGACTCTGGCGGTTTGCAGCTCACTATTTTCGTCCTTCCAGTGACCACTGCCGGTGATAATTCTTAGCCGTTTTAATGTTGCTGGTATTGGTAGTGACAGAATTATCAGTTGGTCGTCTAAATTTATACTCCGGACCTGACGTTGTGTACCCGCTTACCGGCGAACATCGCCGATAAGAGAGCCGTGGATTTTAGTGTGGTGAAAAAGGAAATAAAAACGATTCCACACACGAATAAACAATTAATCTGGGTTTATTCACAATAATAATGGTCTAATAATATTTCAGAGTTTGAAGGAAGTTGGCTGTAGCTATTTTAAAACGGTAGCTTGTGACTCGAGTTCAGATAAGTTTTTTGGCCATTGGAGATACGTGTTTTAAGTCAAAAGCCCTCTCTGCCCGACTTTAACACCATCTGAATTCGCCAAAATCGAATTCTCTCTTCTCCTTCTCGTCTCCCTCTCCTCTCTTCTCCTTCTGTTCTTTTCTCTGTGTTCGAGGAATATATACATATCCATCAATGCCCTTTAAACATCATGAGTTTGTATTTGTTTACAACAAAAAAACTTGCCTGTCATCAGCTTTCAAACCTTGTTTTCTAAAATAAACAACTGCCTGTCATTTCATCTCGAATTCTGTGTTTCAAAATAAACAGCCAGCTCACTCCAAACTCTGACCGTTACAACAATAAGTATCTCTTGACATACTTTTTCCTTTGTCTGTTCTAACCAAAGAGTCATTTGATCGTCCTATTTTTTCGTTCTTTTGGCTCTTTCTCTGTAACGGCATATCAACCCCATAACTTGGTTACAATATGACATCTTGTCTTAATTTAGTGTACGAAAAATATATAATATGCATCTTATTTTTTACTTGGTCTTTTTGCTAAGATCAAAGTGTAGTATTTGCTCTTAGAATTAAAGCGGTTTCATCTTTCACCCACCCCCACTAAGAAAATAAGGAGGTCATACCTGGGATGTCATCAAATCCATTAACTCTCATTTCGTATTATATAAAAATGTGTAAGTAAACAAACGCTGATTAACTCATATTATGCCTCCCACCTCCCTCCCTCTAAACAGAATCAGGTCATAGTGTAACTAATATAAAAAGAAAATGGCCGTTTTTTTTTGTTTTGTTTTGTTATGCAAACAGGCATCAGTCGTCTCATGCTAAATATTTTTAAGCGTAATTTTTTTTATTTATTTATCATTTTTGCTTATTATTTGTGGTTTAAGTCTTTATGTGGGAAAGTTGGGGCCCATATTTTTGGGGTACTTAGCAATCGATTTAAAAATATGTAATGTTTAACGTTAAAATGTCACTTCTTTGGCCCCCACCCCTGCAGAAAATCGGTCAGCTGACCCATTCTAGTGGGCCTTTTGGGACAAACTTTCGATATTTGTCGTTCGGAGGGTGGAGCTTTAATATGATACCAAGTTTGTTAATTTTTGTTCTGTCTGTCGAAAGTTTTTAGTGGACATACAAACACACACACACACACATTTTGCTTTTTATATATTAGACTAGCGGGAGGTACCCAGCGTTGCCCGGGTGTTTAGAGGCGTGTGTGTTCGGGTGGGGGATGGGAGAAATCAAAACATAAGAATAAGCGAAGTAAATATTTTTAAATATTAAATATTAAAAAGTTAAAACTTAAAAACATCGAAAAAACATCCCAAAAAACTAACGTAAGGCAAACGAACAATGTTAGATGTAAAAATCTGAAAAACAAAAAAAGAAAACGTGAATGAAAACAGAAAAACGAACGTTAAAACTGCTTTAAAAAATCTGAAAAATAAAAAACAAAAAAAATCATTTGAAAAATGGCTTCCGGGTGTTTAGAGGTGTGTGTGCTCGAACGGGGAGAGGGTGGGGAAATCAAAATATAACAATAAGCAAAGTAAATATTTTTAAATATTAAATATAAAATAATTTATATATATTTATATATTAAATAGTTTATATAAAAAATCGAAAAAAACACAAAAAATACTAACGTAAGGCAAACGAACCATGTTAAATGTAAAAATCGGAAAAACAAAAACAAAAGAAAACGCGAATGTGATGGAAAAAAACAGAAAAACGAACGTTTAAACTTCTACAAAAAAGCTGAAAAATAAAAACCCCAAAAACATAGAACGTGAAAAATTGCTTAAATAACCCTGCTTCAATATAAATTTAAGAAATCGAAAAAATAGACATCTCACACCATGATTCAAACCCAACTGAGCTAAAACGACGTCGCTGAAACTCTGTTGCTTTTTTTAGTAAATCAGGTTACGACATCGTATGACGCATGCGTAGAAGCGAATTCGTCATGAGAGGACAGCTTTTGCTGACCCCCCCCCCCCCTGTAGAGAAGTGCTGATTTCAGGGTGAAAAAATTAATGTTTTTGGCCAATTTTCCAATGAGACCAAATTTGTGAATTTTTGTTCTGTCTGTCGAAAGTTTTTAGCAGACACACAAACACACTCATACATACATTTTCGCTTTTATATATATAGATTAAGATTATATATTATATATATATATATATATATATATATATATATATATATATATATATATATATATATACTAGAGGGGGTACCTGGCGTTGCCCGAGTGTTTGGAGATGTGTGTGCTCAGCGGGGGTGGGGTGGGGGGTGTTAATCAAAACATAAGAATAAGCGAAGTAAAAAAAAACAAACTAAAAAACAAAAAATAAAACAGAAAAACGAACGTTAATAGCTCTTTAAAAAATCTGAAAAATAAAGCGGGGGTACCTGGTGTTGCCCAGGTGTTAAGAGGTGTGTGCTCGGGCAGTGTGGGGTGTAACGATGTTATCGTTTCGTTCCGTTACAATCCTAGTTTTGTAACAACGTTATCATTTCGTTTCATGACAATCCTTGTTTTGTAACAACCACGCATGCGCACTGGAAATAAAGGCCTCCATGTTTTATATTTAAAACCAACAACTCGTGTCCTTTCGTTTCTCTCTATTAACCAACCACACAACACGAGCTAACACAGCGTGACATGGTGACAGCGGCGAGATAAAGGGAAAAATAAAATAAAACAACGATAAAAGTAAGACATTATATATTTTTTTTTTCTCTTTTCTTTTCGAACCAAAACTTCGTAAAACACACACACATGCTCGTTGAAGCTCGCAACAACACTACTACTACTATGGCTAATATATCGATACCAGTTCCCATTCTTGACTGGGACTCGCCTAACACTGCAGAGTCATTCAAGATATTCCAACAACGTTTGGAACTTTATTTCACAGCGAAGGGAACTAAAGAAGAAGAGAAAGTGCCTATCATTCTACTCGCAACTGGCGAGGAAGGAATTCGTAGATACAACAGTTGGTCTATGTCAAACGAAGACCGGAGAGACGCCAACAAAATTTTCAACGCATTTTTGGAACAGCTGGAACCGGCAACCAACCACCGTATATGTAGGCTCGAACTCAGTAGATACCAACAAAAACCTACCGAGACGACAGACATATTTCTAAACAGGTGTCGCTTACAGGCGAAGAAATGCGATTTCACAGCCCATGAAATGAACGAACGTTTAGTAGAAATACTGATAGCCAACACGCCCATACCGGACTTACAAAAAGAACTGTTGAACAAGCCGAAGGGCTACACAATAGAAGAGGCTGTGAAATTAGCACGCACATATGAGGCTTCAGCCGTGTATATAAACAAAATACACCAACTACATGGCCTGTCACAGATAGACACCATAAATCGCGGTGGTCGCGAACGCCAGGAAGGCAACAGAAATACCAGCAACTTGTGTAAAAATTGTGGACGGGACCACCGTTTGGCAAGGAGCATTGCCCTGCCAAGAATGACATATGCAGCTCCTGCGAGAAAATGGGCCATTGGGCCAAATTGTGCTTCTCAGCGAGACTCAGACCCAGGAAACAAGAAAAACCCTGGCACAAAAGCCGCAGCCAGCCAAGGCACAGACAACATGGAACAGGCCGAAAAGTCTACAGCATTGCTGAACATGACGACCGAGCCACAACAAAACTACATGCGGCGATGGAGCACCTCATATTCAGCACGATTAACAGTGAACATCCACTGCACAAACAAAAAACAACACAAAATGAAGCGTTTGTCAATATCAACGTTATATTGACAGACCACCCAGGTACGCA
Organism: Euprymna scolopes; assembly: GCF_053919585.1. Classification (NCBI taxonomy): domain Eukaryota; kingdom Metazoa; phylum Mollusca; class Cephalopoda; order Sepiida; family Sepiolidae; genus Euprymna; species Euprymna scolopes. The sequence goes on along the minus strand of NC_136521.1, from coordinate 24,395,604 downwards.
CAGCCTCAAACTGAAGGTAAACACGGGTGCACAGGCAAACACACTACCTTTACGCATATTCCGCAGTATGTGCCCCTCCGCCATAAACGAAGACGGAAACCCAATACCTGGATCACTAAACCCAACGAAATGCGTACTGATAGCATACAACAACACTGAAATAAAATGCCATGGCACCACAAACATCAGGTGCAAATACAAGGACTCTTCATGGCTCAACACTCAATTTTATGTGGTCAACACTCCAGGACCAGCTATACTGGGCCTGCCAACATCTGTAGCCTTCAACGTTGTGACAATGAACTGTGCCATATCCGTTCAGCAACAACCTATCAACAGCATAGATGATCTGATGCGTTTATACCCCGACAGATTCGACCGCATTGGCAAGTTCAAGAAAACACACAAGCTCACTGTCAACCCTAACACTCCATGCCACATAGACGCACCAAGAAGAACGCTAATAGCCATGCGGGAGAAGATCAAGGCTGAACTAGACAAGATGGAGTCACAGAATATCATTCGTCGTATTGAGGAGCCAACTGACTGGGTAAGCTCCCTTACATATGTAACCAAACGTGACAACACAATAAGGGTCTGCTTAGACCCAAGGGCACTAAACAAAGCCCTAATGCGGCCGTATCATCAAATCCCAACAGTTGAGGAACTCAATCACCGGTTTGCAGGTGCAAAATACTTCTCAAAACTGGATGCTAACAAAACTGGTCTATAAAGCTTGATCAGGAAAACCAGATCCTGACCACTTTTCAAACACCATTTGGAAGGTACTGCTTCCAACGACTTCCATTTGGTTTAAACGTGAGCCAAGACATCTACCAGCTCGAGATGGACAGAATACTTGAGAAGTGCACAGGAGCATGCGGTATAGCGGATGATATTGTCGTATATGGCTCAACAGAACATGAACATGACAACAACCTAAGGCACCTCATGGAAGTCGCCACACAAGAGGGCCTCACAATGAATTCCAAGAAATGCGAGATAAAACGCCAGGAAATCTCCTTCTTCGGAAATATATACACCCATTCTGGAATGAAACCTGACCCAGCAAAGGTACGAGACCTACAGGAAATGCCAGAACCACGCAATAAAACAGAACTGCAACAGTTTCTAGGTGTAATGACATACCTATCCCGCTTTATTAAGGATTTCAGCTCAAAAACCACTGTATTACGTGACTTACTTCACAAAGAGTCAGAATTTCAATGGGAGCCACACCACCAGACGGTTTTCAAAAACCTGAAGAGTGAAGTGTCTGAAACGTCCCTGCTTCACTACTTTGGCCCAATCTACTTACACTGTGAGGCAAGTCTTCATGGAATAGGAGCAGCGCTTCTACAACCAGACTCAGCTGGCAATTTAATGCCTGTCTTATACGCAAGCAAGAGTCTGACACAAACAGAACAACGATACGCATGTATCGAGCGGGAACTACTGGCAATCGTGTTTGGCACACATAGATTCCACACATATTTATATGGTCATGGTTTCCAAATTGTCACTGACCACAAACCTCTTGTCATGATCATTGACAAACCTCTCACCTCAGCTCCAGCTCGCCTACAACGAATGCTCATCCAGCTACAGGGATATAATTTCAGATTATCCTACAACAAGGGATCCGAAAACATATTGGCTGATGGGTTATCACGCCTGCCATCACCTGGTAATTCGGACCCTATCGATCTGGATGTTCGAGTTGACACCATTCGTTTCTCTGCTGACCGAATTGAAAAACTGAGAGACTGCACAACAGCTGACCCTCTGCTTAACCAGCTAAGAGATACCATTGTCATGGGATGGCCTGAGACAATCAAGCAACTGCCTACCGATATCAGAGAATTCTGGAGCCTAAGAGATCAGCTATCAATTGATGACGGCCTTATCCTTAAAGGACAACAAATTGTCATTCCTCAGACCCTCCAAGAAGATATCCTAAAGCAACTCCACACCGCTCACTTAGGACAGGAGAAAACCAAACTCCTAGCCAAAGACACTGTCTATTGGAAAAATATAAACAGAGACATCGAACAATTCACAAGCTCATGTAGCATCTGTCAACAACATCAGCCATCACAAATGTCAGAGCCTCTTCTGCAGCACGACATTCCGACAAAGCCATGGGACGTAGTTGGAACAGACCTTTTCGAGCTCCATGGACATCAATGGCTGATCATAGCAGACTACTACTCCAAGTACCCTGTTATCAAACAGTTACCTGCCCACTCACCAAGCAGTGTTGTCATAAAAATAATGCAACAAACCTTCGCTGCGTTTGGCATACCGTCAAAAGTGGTTAGTGACAACGGGCCGCACTTCTCAAGCGCCCTTTACCACGAATTTGCCACAGAATGGGGTTTCAACCATCAGACCACCTCACCTCGAAGACCACAGGGAAATGGTTTCATAGAGCGCCAGATAAGGACCATCAAGACCATCCTCAAAAAGGCCAAGCAATCTAGGACAACACCCGAAATTGCATTATTGCACTGGCGCTGCACACCTATCTCAAACGCTATACCCAGCCCTGCACAGCTACTCATGGGTAGACGAATCCAATCCCCAATTGCAACAAAAATAGAAAACAACCACCAAGATCAGGATCAAATATATGATGCTTTTAAACAAAGGCAACACAAGCAAAATAAATATTTTGACCAGCATGCGCTCAAGGAAGACCTACCACCTTTATATCCTGGCCAGAGGGTAAGAGTACAAAACCCTACACACGGAAACTGGGACTTAGCAACCGTAGCTTCTCAAGCAGATGGTCCCCGATCATATCTCCTACAAACTGCAAACGGATATATGATACGGAGAAACCGGTAGCATATTACGAGTGCTCCAATAAGGCCAACACCACCACAAACGCCAAAGCATGTAACATTTGCAGAACCACCTGCATGTACAACTCAGTCTCCACAAAGAGACTCCCAACAATACACTCGCAGTGGCAGGATGGTACGACCACCATCAAAAATGAACTTGTGAACATTTTCTAGAGAAGTATAGCAAGCAATTCATGGGGCAGAATAATCCCCTGCTTCGCTGTAGCTATTCAGGCAGTCTACCCTGAATTAGCCCTTACCTTTTATTATATATTGAATATGCTCAATATCATAATCTTCATATTGGTAAAGGGGGGATATAACGATGTTATCGTTTCGTTCCGTTACAATCCTAGTTTTGTAACAACGTTATCATTTCGTTTCATGACAATCCTTGTTTTGTAACAACCACGCATGCGCACTGGAAATAAAGGCCTCCATGTTTTATATTTAAAACCAACAGCACGCGTCTTTTCGTTTCTCTCTATTAACCAACCACACAACACGAGCTAACACAGCGTGACATGGCGGGGGGTAATCAAAACATAAGAATAAGCGAAGTAAATATTTTTAAATATTAAATAAAAATTAAATATTATATAAAAAAGTTCAAACTTAAAAAAATCGAAAAAAAACACAAAAAACAAAGGCAAACGAACAATGTTAAATTGTAAACATCGGAAAAACAAAGACGAAAAAGACAACAGAAAAACGAACGTTAAAACATCTTTAAAAAATCTGAAAAATAAGCCTCCCCAAAACAAACACGTGAAAAATGGCTTGAATAAGCCTGTTTCAATATTAAAATTTTAAAAATCGGTGGGTACCCGGCGTTTCCCGGGTGTTTTTTTTTTGTGTGTGTAGTCGGTCGATGGTGGGGGGATGTTAATGAAACCCTAAGAATAAGAGAAGTAAAAAAAAAACACAGAAAAACGAACGTTACGTGAAAATGGCTTAAATAACCCTGCTTCAATATTAAAATTTAAAAAATCGAAAAAAACAAGAACACATCTCACACCACGATTCGACCCCACAACCTTTAGATAATGACCCAGCACTCTAACCAACTGACCTAACACGACGTTATTGTGTCATTTTTTTTATATCTTTACACTAAATCAGGTTACGACGTCGTATGACGCATGCGTGGAAGCGACATCATCATGAGAGAACGGTTTTTGCTGACCCCCCCATCTAGTAAAGTGCTGATTTCAGGTTTTTACCAATTTTTAGATATTTGTCAGATGAAGGATGGGGCTTTCATATGAGACCAAATTTGTGAATTTTTATTCTGTCTGTCGAAAGTTTTTAGCAGACATACAAACAAACACACATACATACATACACATATTTTCGCTTTTATATATATAGACTAGCAGGGCTACCTGACGTTGCTCGGGACCATATACACAATGAAAAAATTGAATTTGGTTTTGTAATATATTTATTATTCTTATGAGAGAGGAATTTTGTATGTTTATGTATCATTTGCTATTTCGAGCAAAAGAATATTTTACCTACATAAGACGGGTATTACACATATGAAATAATTGTATCTTACCTAGGGTAGGTAATTTACAGCATGTATATGCAAGGACAGGTAATATGCAACGCATTTATCTCATCAAATTCCAAGCGATGCCAGGTATTTTGCTAATATATATTCTCACCTAATTCATTCAATCCCGGGCAACGCTGGGTGTTTTGCTAGTATATATCTCAATCAATCTCATGAAATCCTGGGCGACGCAAGGTATTCTGTTAGTATATATTTCAATCAATCTAATTCAATCCAAGGCAACGCCAAGTATTCTGCTAGTATATATTTGCATCTATCTCATTACATCCCAGGTGACCATGTATTCTGCTTGCATACATTGTCATGTATCTCATTGAATCCAGGGGGACTCCTGGTAATCTGTAAGTATATATGTTGACGTATCTCGTTGAATCCCATAATTCTTGGATTGTTACACATTTCGACAATTTAACCCCACATTATCGCTCGCCTGTCTAAAATAATAACTTTAAGACATAGTCTTGGCTGGTTTTTCATTACGAACACATCATCCAAATAACTCACATTTAATCATTTTTCATAATTTTTTGATATGTTACTAATTTACACAACCATGTCACATGATTTAACTTACATTATTACCTCCACTCTTACTAAAATAAAAACATTGATACATAGACTATGGTATGTTACTAATTTCTGCTATCATTTTTCATGAGTAAATCCATGTTATCGCCCCCTTCTATCATTAACGTAATAACTTTTAGACATTGTATGGCTGGTTATTTCATTACAAACCCACCAACAAAGTAACTCACATATCATTTATCATAATTCTTGTATATGTTACTAATTTCGACAATAATTTTTCAAGAGTTAATCCACATTATTGCTACCTCCTATTACTAAAATAATAGCTTTCAGACATTGTATGGCTGTTTTTTTTTTTCATTACAAACACATCTATCAAGTTACTCACATTTTACCATTTTTCATAATTCTTGCATATGTTACTAATTTCGAGAATTATTTTTAATAAAGTAACCCAAATAATCGCCCCCTCATTAACCGACATGATCCCGTTCCTCTTACAAAAATAACAACTTTGATACATCTTCTAGCCTGTCTATTTCATTACGAACACACCAATCAAATAACTCACATTTAATCATTGTTCATAATTCTATGATATGTTACTAATTTCGACAATCATTGTTTAAGATTTAACCCGCATAATCGACCCCTCTTATTAAAATAAAAACTTTCAGACAATATCTGGGCTGTTTATATCATTATAAACACACCAATCAAATAACTTACATTTAATAACTTTTCATAATTCTTGGATATGATACTAATTTCGACAATCGTTTTTCATGATTTAACCCACGTAATCCCCTTTCCTCTAGCTAAAATAATAACTTTGAGACATTGTCTCTGGTTATTTCATGATAAACACACCAATCAAATAACTCATATTTTATCATTTTTCATAATTCTTAGATATGTTACAAATTTTGACAATCGTTTTATTTTATTTAACCCACATAATCCCCTCACCTCTTGCTAAACAATAACTTTGATACATTGTCTTGCTGGTTATTTCATTATAAACACATCAATCAAATAACTCACATTTTATAATTTTTCATAATTCTTGGATATGTTACAAATTTCAACAATCATTTTTAATTATGTAACCAACATAATCGCGCCTCTCTTACTAAAATATCAACCTTGAGACATTGTCTGGCTTGTTATTTCATTACAAACACACTAATCAAATAATTCACATTTAATCTCTTTTCATAATTCTTGGATATGTTTCTAATTTCGACAATCGTTTTTTATAATTTAACCCACATAATATCATTTCCTTTTGCTAAAATAATTACTTTGTGAGATTGTCTGACTGGTTAGTTCATTACAATCACATTAATCAAATACCTCACATTTTATCATATTTCATAATTATGGATATGTTACTAATTTTGACAATCATTTTTCATGATTTAACCCACATAATCCCTTTTCCTCTTACTAAAATAATAACTTAGAGATATTATCTGGCTAGTTATTTTATTACAAACACACCAATCAAATAACTCACATTTCATCATTTTTCATAATTCCTGGATATGTTACTAATTTCAACAGTCATTTTTCATGATTAACCCCATATAATTTACCCCGTCCTTCTAAAGAAATAACTCTGAGGCTTTTTCTCGGCTGTTTATTTCATTATAAAAACAGAAATAATATAACTTACATTTCATAACTTTTCATAATTCTTGGATATGTTACTTATTTCGACATCATGTTTCATGAGTTACCCAACATTATCGCCCACCTCTTACTAAAATAATACATTTGAGAAATTGTCTGGGCTGTCTATTTAATTATAAACATACTAATAAAATTACTCACAGGTCATAATTTTTCATAATTCTTGGATATTTTACTAATTTCGATAATCATTTTTCTTGATTTAACACTAATTATAGCCCTGTTCTTACTAAAATTATAACTTTAATACATAATCTTGGCTTTCTATTTTATTAAGAACACACCAAACAAATAACTCAAATTTACTCATTTTTAATGATTCTTGGATATGTTACTAATTTTTATGATCATTTTTTATCATGTAACCCACATAATTAACCCCCTCTTACTAAAATAATAACTTTCAGACTATATATAGGCTGTTTATTTCATTATAAACACATATAGCTTACATTTAATCACTTTTCATATTTCTTGGATATGTTGCTAATTTCGGCAATCATTTTTTTCATGATTTAACCCACATAATCCCCCTCCTCTTACTAAAAATATAACTTTGAGACATTGTATGGCTTGTTTTTTTTTTTTTTCATTACTAAAATACTAACTTTCAGACAATATCTGGGCTGTTTATTTCATTACAAACACACCAATCAAATAACTCACAGTTCATCATTTTTCATAATTCTTGGATATGTTACTTATTTAGACAATAATTTTTCATGGTTTTACGACATAATCGCCCCATCTTCCTATATAGGGTATTCTGTTATCACAAATATCCACCTATCTTATCCGATCCCAGGTATTCTCCTAGGAAACAAACCACCTATCTCATCCAATCCCAGGCAATGTCGGGTATTTTGCTAGTACATATATCCACCTGTCTTATCCAATCACTGGCAACACTTGGTATTCTGCTAGTACAAATATCCAGCTATGAAGCCACATAAAAGAGAGTTCACTGGCATAATATTACAATGATTGCATATTAATCTAATGGTATTCGACAATAAAGCTACATACAAGGAAGGTCACATGCATATTATAACAATGATTGTATATTATTCTAATGGTATTCGACAATGAAGCTACATCCAAGGGAGGTCACTTCCATAATCTAATGGTAGTCGACAATGAAGTTACATTCAGGGGAGCTCACTCGCATATTATAACAATGATTGTATATTTATGTAATGATATTCGTCAATGAAGCTACATCCAAGGGAGGCCACTTGCATATTATAGTAATGATTGCATATTCTAATGGTATTCGACAACGAAGCTATTTCCAAGGGAGATCACTTGCATATTATAACAATGATTGTATATTATTCTAATGGTATTTGACAATGAAGCTACACCCAAGGGAGGTCACTTATATAATATAACAATGATTGTATATTAATCTAATGGTATTCGACAATGAAGCTACACCCAAGGGAGGTCACTTACATATTATAACAACAATTGTATATTAATCTAATGGAATTCGACAATGAAGCTAAAACCAAGGGAGGTCACTCGCATATTATGACAATAATTGTATATTTTTCTAATCGTTTTTCATGATTTTACCCACATAATCCCCTCTCCACTTGCTAAAATAAAAACTTTGAGACATTGATACTGGTTATTTTATGATAAACACACCAATAAAATAACTCACATTCTATCATTTTTCATAATTCTTGGATATGTTACTAATTTCGACAATCATGTTTCATGAGTTAACTCACATAATCTCCTTCCTCATACTAAATTAATACATTTGAGACATTATCTGTGCTGGTAATTTCATTACAAACACACCAATCACATAACTCACATTTCATACTTTTTCACTTTTCTTGGATATGTTACTAATTTCGACAATCATTTTTAATGATGTAACCCACATAATCGATTCCCTCTTAATAAAATATTAACTTTAAGACTATATCTGGGCTGTTCATTTCATTATAAAACCCCAATCCAATAACTTACATTTAATCACTTTTCATAATTCTTGGATATGTTACTGATTTCGACAATCGTTTTTCATAATTTAGCCCACATAATATCCTTTCCTTTGCTAAAATAATTATTTGTGACATTGTCTGGCGTGTTATTTCACTATAAACACACCAACAAATAACTCGCATTTCATCATTTTTCATAATTCTTGGATATGTTACTAATCTGGACAATAATTTTTCATGATTTTACGACATAATCACACCATCTTCCTATATGGGGTATTCTGTTAGCACAAATATCCACCCATCTGATCCAATCCCAGGAATTCTCCTAGGAAACATCCCACCCATGTCATTCAATCCAAGGCAACGTTGGGTATTTTGCTAGTACATATATCCACCTTTCTTCTACAATCCCCGGCAACACTGGGTATAATGCTAGTACAAATATCCAGCTATGAAGCCATATCCTAGAGCGTTCACTGGAATAATATTACATTGATTACATACTAATCTAATGGTATTCGACAATGAGGCGACAAGGGAGGTCACTTGCATATTATAACAATGATTGTATATTAATCTAATTGTATTCGAAAATGAAACTACAGCCACTTGCGTAATCTAATGGTAGTCGACAATGAAGTTATACCAAAGGGAGGTCACTCGCATGTTATAACAATGATTGTATATTAATCTAATGGTATTAGACAACGAAGCTACACCCAAGAGAGGTCACTCAAATATTATAGCAATGATTGTATATTATTCTAAAGGCATTCAACAATGAAGCTACATCCAAGGGAAGTAACTTGCATACTATAACAACGATTGTATATTATTCTAATGGTATTTGACAACAAAGCTACATTAAAGGGACGTCACTTGCATATTATAACAATGATTGTATATCAATCTAATGGTATTCAACAATGAAGCTACATCCAAGGGAAGTAACTTGCATACTATAACAACGATTGTATATTATTCTAATGGTATTCGACAATAAAGCTACATCCAAGGGCGGTCACTTGCATATTATAACAATGATTGTACATTATTCTAATGGAATCTGACAGTGAAGCTACATACAACGGAGGTCACTTGCATATTATAACAATGATTTTATATAAATGTAATGGCATTCGAGAATGAAGCTACATCCAACGGAGGTCACTTACATATTATGACAATGAATGTATATTAATCTAATGGTATTCGAGAATGAAGCTACATCTAAGGGAGGTCACTTGCATATTATGACAATAATTGTATATATATATAATGGAATTCTAGAATGAAGCTACACTCAATGGAGGTCACTCACATATTATGAAAACAATTGCATATTAATCTAATGGTATTCGACAATGAAACTACACTCTATGGAAGTCACTTGCATATTACACCAATGATTTCATATTATTCTAATGGTATTCGACAATGACTATATATCAAAGGGAGATCACTTGCATATTGTAACAATGATTGTATATTAATCTAATGGAATTCGACAATGAATCTACACCCAAGGGAGGTCACTTGCATATTATAATGATTGTATTATTCTAATAGAATTTGACAATGAAGCTACATCCAAGGGAGGTAACTTACATATCATAATAATTATTTTATATTAATCTAATGGTATTCGACAATGAAGCTACATCCAAAGGAGGTCACTTACATATTATGAGAATGATTGTATATTAATCTAATAGTATTTCACAACGAAGCTACATCCAAGGGAGGTCACTTATATATTATGACAATGATTGTATATTATTCTAATGGAATTCAACAATGAAGCTACACCCAAGGGAGGTCACTTACATATTATGACAATGATTGTATATTAATTTAATGGAATTCGACAGTAAGGCTACACCCAAGGTAGTTCACTCGCATATTATAACAATGATTGTATATTAATCTAATGGAATTCGACAATGAAGCTACATCAAAGGGAGGTCACTTGCATATTATAATTATTGTATATTATTCTTATAGAATTTTACAATGTAGCTGCATCCAAGGGAGGTAACTTACATATCATAACAATTATTTTATATTAATCTAATGGTATTCGACAATGAACTTCATGCAAGGGAGCTCACTTACATATTATGACAATGATTGTATATAATTCTAATGGTATTCGACAATTGAGCTACACCCTAGGGAGGTCACTTGCATATTATAACAATGATTGTATATTACTCTAATGAAATTCGACAATTAAGCTACACTCAAGGGAGGTCACTTGCATATTGTAACAATGATTGTATATTAATCTAATGGAATTCGACAATGAAGCTACACTGAAGAGAGATCACTTGCATATTATAACAATGATTGTATATTAATATAATGGAATTCGACAATGAAGCTACATCCAAGGGAGGTCACTTGCATATTATAACAATGATTGTATATTAATCTAATGGAATCTGATAATGAAGCTACATCCAAGGGGGGTCACTTGCATATTGTAACATATATACTGCACAATCACCTTCAAAATTTTCACATCGGACATATACTGCACAAGCACCTTCTAAATTTTTGAAATTGGACCTATACTGCACAAGCACCTTCTAAAATTTTCAAATTGGACCTATACTGCACAAGCACCTTCAAAATTGTCAAATGGGTCCTATACTGTGCAAGCACCTTCAAAATTGTCAAATCGGCCTATAATCCTCAAGCACCTTAAAAATTGTCAAATTGGACCTATAATGCACAAGCACCATCAACATTTTTCAAATCGGACCTATACTGCACAAGCACCTTCAAAATTGTCGAATCGGACCTATACTTCACCTATATCATACAATCCCAGGCGGCACTTGGTATTCTGCTAGTACATATCCACCTATGTCATACAATCCCGGGCAACACCGGTTGTTCTGCTAGTGCATATACACCTACTTTATCCAATCCTGGGCTATGCCGGATATTTTGCTAGTACATATATCCACCTATGTAATCCATCCCGGGCGACGCTTGGCATTTGGCTAGTACGTATATCAACCAATTTTTTCCAATCCCAGGCGTCGCCGAGTGTTCTTCCAATCCCACGCCATGCCGGGTAATCAGCTAGTCTATATGTCGTGCTACTGCTATGTCATACTATTACGGGCGAGGCTGGTTATTTTCTCGTACATATGCACCAATTCTGTCCAATACGCATCTTTTTTTTTTACTTGGTCTTTTGGCTAAGATCAAAGTGTAGTATCTGTTCCGGCAGATGCTGCAAGCTATGACTAGCTATGACTAGCTATGACTAGCAAAGACCAGATGTGGGGGCAACCTCACATGTCTGACCTTTAACCAGCTCCCATTTCCCACCTCTCGGGAGCTGGTCCCCTTTTTCCCTTCCCCCTCCCTTCACTCCTCACATTAAAAATCGGCCTTGTGCCTAATTTGTTTGGTGGGGGAGCAAATAAATACCATCTGTTCTTAGAAATAAAGCGGTTTCATCTTTCGTCCCCTCCTCCCACTAACTCATAATATGCCTCTCACCTTCCTCAAAAATATATAATACGCATTTTTTTTTACTGGCTAAGATCAAAGTGTAGTATCTGTTCTCAGTGCTTACTGCGGTCTGCCTCAACGCCGGTTGTGAGCTCTATAACCGTTGGTTTAGAGTCTTTCTTCTTGTCTCTTGCAAGGACCAGCCCCTTCTTTGGGGATTTGGACCCGCAAAGACCTGTTTTTGTTTTTCTTGTTGTTTGTTGTTATTGCCCATCCTGGGCAACTATTAACTGTTGTTTTCTTTCTTTTTTCCAGATAGTCCGGGGTCCAGCTAGCACTTAAGCAGCCGGCAGGGCCAAGGGAAACCGACGTGCCTTTTTAGGCGAAGGTCCCCTTGGTTTCCGAATCGGCGGATGCTTAGCCAGGCCTTGGGCCAACAAATAGATGGAGCAGGCCTCTGCTCCTGCCACCTTGGGGGACGCCCCAGGTGTAGTTGTCGAGATGGGTCCGGGGGGTGCCGTCCCGCAGGGCACCCCCAGTTCGAGAAGGGTTTCCGGGGTCGCCGCCCCAGAGTGTTCGGTTGCGTCGGTAGAGTCGGTGTCCGGATCGCGAGCGGGGGTCGCCGCCCCCAGTAGGGTCGAGTCGGTTCGTGGTACGGTGCAGGGGGTTGTCGCCGCAAAAGGCAACCCCGGTGGAGTCGGTTTTGCGTCGGTCGGTGCCTCAGTCGTCGGTAAGAAAAAGAGGCCAGTGAAGAAGTGGTGGGTCTTGGAGGAGGAGCCTAGAAGCCCTCTGACAAGGTCCCAGTCGGCGAGGGGCAGTCCTAACAAGGATGTAGTGGAGGTCCTACGCAGAAGTAGATTGGAGGAGGTTTTTGTAGTGGATGGGTGCTCCCCGGGGTGGGGGTGTCCGGAAGTGAGACGCCAGGAAGTCCGTTTGAGTGGCCAGCCCTCACGCTGAGTGATTGCTCACCGATACCACCTGGGCAGGAAAAGCAAGTGGCAAAGCAAGTCGTAGCAGCAGCAGTAACGGAGACCAGCTTACCAGCAACAGCGGCGAATGAGACGAAAGCGTGGGGTCAGAAAAAGGAAAATAAGAAGACCCCGAGATATTACCAGGAGTTGCTGGAGGGACGGTTTAAAGACTACGTCGATGGTAATAAGCTGGCGATGGTTCCAGGTGCATTAGAGGATATTAAGATGAGAACGGTCTCCCTCGTGACGCTGGATGCTAATGGGAAGGGGCTCATCGGCGTGCCCCTGGAAAAGATGTGCGACGCGCTGGGAGAGTTGAAGATTCCTGCCCAGTACCTGGTTAGAAAGTTTCATGCTACGTGGGATCTCCTCCTGCCATCAAAGGAGGAAGGAGAGAAGCTGGCAGGTGGGGATCTCATATGGAAAAACGTAAGACTCCGCCCCGAGTATCTGTCCAAAAGGAGAGCCGGAGTAACGGTGCTCGGGGTACCCTGTTTCGTTGGTGAGGATCAACTAGGCGCCACCCTGGCCCAGTTTGGAGAAGTTGAGGAAATAAACCCCACAAATGGACTGAGGAATATCCAAACTGGGTCATACAAGATCTAGATGCGCGTAAACCGGGAGAATTTCCATAAAATCCCGGCGCAACTATGCTGTGAGGGCTGGCAAATGGCAGTAATTGTGGAGGGGAGACGGCCATATTGTTGGCATTGCATGAAGCCTGGCCATGTAGCGCGTTTCTGCCCGCAGAGGAAAGATCAAGACCAGCAAGGGACGAAAGTGAAACCATCGGAAGGGGACAATAACCAGCAGAGGAAGGAGAAGGAAAATGTCGAGGATGGAGCTTGGAGCAAGGTCGTCGCCAAGAGGGGAAAAAAGAAAGAAGCAGAGGCCCCTTCAGCCCCAGCAAGATCAACGGCGGCGACCACAAAGCGAAAGCTAAGATTAAGCTCCTCGGAATCTGAAGGTGAAGACGGGGAAACTCATGGAAGACATGTGGAAAAAAAGGAACGAAAGGAAACAACCAAGGATTCTCCAAAGAAGTCTCCCCCGCAAAAATCCCTGAAAGAGGTCCCAGCGGTGGAAGAGATGCAGATATCAGCAGAGCAGCAGCATTCTGAGCCTCCAACATCAGTTTCCCCAGAGGACGCTCAGCCCACCCCTCCCCTATTCAACACCCCGGAGCAGGATGTAACGGCTCCAGTCTCGGAAGAAGTGATTGAGGAAAGTCAAGACAAGGAGAAGACGGCCCCCAGGAAGGAAAAGACCAGAAAGTTTCCATTCTGGCCGGGGGTCCGTCTGTGTGAGGTGGATGAGGCAGTCAGCGACATAAGTGGGACGCAGAAAAAATACCTGCGCGTCCTGGAGAGTCTGAAAAAGGTGGAGGGGAAAGATGTAACCGACCCCAGGAACTTCGCTGAGGCGCCACAACTGATAACGTTTGTGAGACCCAATAGGGGTGGGCGAGCGAAAGCCCTCTGGAGAATGTTGGAGGAAGGAAAGACCGCGTTTCCAGGACTGAAGCTTGTCGACGGGGAGCACCCATCCTTAGTTCAAATCGCAAAGCAATGCGAGGGGAGGGTCCCGTTATATGTTCACCCCTCCTTTTATAGGGCACTTAAATTGACGTTCCCTCTGGACGTGGGAGATCTGGCCAAAGACGGGCGGCTTACGCCTGTCCTGCTTACGGGCAGTCTTGGGCAGACCTTTGACGCCCTTACCCCCGAGGATTTCAGACCCTTGATAGAAGAATATTACTAGTTAGGGAAACATGGCAACAGGCTTAAACCTAGCTAGTTTGAATGCGAGGGGCATGAGGTCTCGAAGCAAGGCTTCTCACGTGCTGAGGGACCTCGTGGCCCTTGAGGTAGACATAGCTGCAATACAGGAGATCCACTTTGTTGGGGCTGGGGACTGCGATGTGCTGGTGAACGATTTTGACGTTTACTCAGCATATGGCAGTATCCAGAGCTGGGGGGTTTCTGTGCTAGTAAGTCGCACCCTATCTGCGACGGTTACACTTGTTCATGCGGACGCTCATGGGAGGCTGGTCGTGGTCGATGTTGCCGTTAGCAGCAGCGCGTTCCGGATCATGGCAGTTTACGCGCCCAACATCCAAACCGAGAGGGTTTCCTTTTTTCGGCGGGTGGAGGGGTTTCTCTCTTCGGGTCCGGAGCGGGTAGTATTAATGGGGGACTGGAATGCCATCCTGGACCCCAAGTTAGATAAGGTCGGGGGGCCTAGCGGGCCGGGTAGGTGTGATAGCAGCCTGTCTGACCTGATGGCCTCGTGCGATCTGGTCGACAGGTTCCGTCTGGATCACCCCGGGAGGGAGATGTGGACGTGGCATACTAGTGCGGCCGCCAGTCCAAGTACATACTTGGACAGGATGTTAATTAGAAGGGGCGACGTAAATTTTCTATCTTGTCCCACGTTCCACTGGTTAGGTCATTTGGACCACAAACTCGTGTTGGCCCGTTTGAAGTTAGGTAATAGGCCTAGGTTGGCTGGCTACTGGAAGATGAACACCTCCTTGCTGGAGTCGGTCGACTTCCGGGAGCAGCTGACGACACTAATTCAGAGGGAGTTAGTGGGGGCGGTTACCGGGAGTAGATGGTGGGTTAATCTTAAGGTCACCATTAGGCATTTTTGTGTCCAATATAGCCAACGCCTCGCGTTAACTAGGGCACAGACCAAAAAGCACCTAGAGAATAGATTGACCCGGGCGGTGGCAGGGGGGGACTCCCTAGATCTAGCACTAGTTAAGGGGGACCTCAGTCGCTTGGCTAGCGAGCGATATTAAGGTCAAGTAGTTAGGGCTAGGTTAAATAGAGTCTCCAACGAAGCCGTGAACGTTGACGCTGTTGAGCGTGGGGCCGCTTTAAGACGCGGCTCGGATGGGTACATTCGGGAGGTGAAAAACCTGGAAGGACGTTCTCTCGTGTCGACGCGGGAGATCTGCAATGGGTTTCGGCAACATTTGGAGGAGCGCTTCACCAAACTACCCAGACTCCGCGGCCAGGAGTTTGGCAGCTATTTAACTGGCTCGCCCCGCCTTACTGCGGCCCGAGCGGCTAGTGGCGAGGAGGTGGTTACGGAGCGTGAGGTCATTACTGCGTTGAAGCAGGTTGGCCACAACAAATCTCCGGGGCTCGATGGTTTGCCCTACGAACTGTACTTGAGGCTGTCGCCCATGTTTGTTCCCCTTTTGACGGGCGTGTTTAACCACTGGTTTGCCCAGGACTCGATCCCGAGGCAGGTAACCAAAGGAGTGGTCACGCTTCTGAAGAAGGGAAACCAACATGGAGGGGGGAACTTAGATGATTATAGGCCCATAACTCTGCTTAACGCAGATTTTAAGATTTTGGCCCGTATTCTTGCGAACCGACTGCAGGTCGTAATCGACGAGTTGGTCGAACCGGATCAGAACTACGCTGTGAAGGGTCGAACAATTCAAAACAATCTGCACTTGGTTCGCACGATAATAGAGGGGTTAGAAGACGACACAGAAGCCGCGCTGATCAATTTAGATCAGTCCAAGGCGTTCGATAGGGTGGACCATGGGTTCCTGAGGGCTGTTGTGGAGGCCGCCGGCTTTGGTCTGGACTTCCGCAAGTGGATCTCCGCCCTGTATCGTGACCCCGCGGTGGTGGTGCAAGTCAATGGTAGGTTGTCGGAGTCCTTTGGGGTCTCCCGGTCGGTGCGGCAGGGCTGTCCGCTGTCGCCTCTGCTCTATGTCCTGGCGTTGGAGCCCTTCCTTCACAAATTAAGGGACGAGGCGGCGAGACCAGTCCTACGTGGCATTGCTCTACCTGGCGGCCGATTTGCCAGGGTGTCCGCGTACGCTGATGACGTCACCGTTTTCGCAGCCAGTCGTAACGACATCGAAGCGGTGATAGAGGCGATCGCTGAGTACGAAGTTGTCACAGGGGCCGTGATCAATCGCAGCAAGTCTGTCGGCCTGCGGTTGAGCGCCTGGACCGGGGTAAACTCGCTTCCAGGTGCGTTCGGCTGGACTGATGGCCCGGTTAAGATCCTCGGTGTGTGGTTCGGGCCGGATCTCCAGCTGGACAAGAATTGGTCGGAGGTACAGACTAAGGTCGAATCGTCTGTCGGGACTTGGATTCGGAGGAGATTGTCCTTGAAGGGTCGTGCGGAGGCATGCACCACTTACGTGTTTCCGTTGATCCTTTACCGTTTATCTGTTCTTCCCCTGCCTGCGGACCGCTGTAAGGCTTTAGAGCGACTCCTTTTCAAACTACTTTGGAAGGGAGGAAAGCCGTATGTCCGTAGACAGGTCTGTATGCAGAAGCTTAGCGAGGGAGGCTTGGGGATGCCTGATCTGCGCAGCCATCAACGCTCAGAAAGACTGGCGTTCCTGAGTCGGACACTGATAGAGGAGGCACCCTGGGTACCGGCCGTGGAGCACGCTTTCCCACGGCTGTTAACCGACCCCGCCGCCGAAGGTCGCCGTCGACCAGCGGGGGAAGGGCGCTTCCTGACCGAATGCCGAGCCGCCCTTAGGGCATTGCCGGGGTCCAGTGACCTTGCACGGCCTAGGTGGAGGCTATATGAGGAGTTAGTGGAGGGTACCGCGAACGATCCGCTGGTGGAGTGGCTACATCTGTCGAGGGGGGAAGTTCTCTCGCTTTAGAGTTGGGCGCCTGCCAGTAGCTACATCAATAATGCGGAATTTTCGATAACGTGGAGGCTAGTCCGGGATGCGTTGCCTCTCTTCGACCGACTTGCCAGGGATTTCAGGGATCCTGATTATTATTATCCCCCGTGCCCACGCTGCAACGATGAGAACGAGGATGAAACGCGTGAACACACGTTCTTTCTTTGCAGCGGGGTGCGGAGTCTCTGGAGGTATGTCGAAGGGGTAACGGCTCGCATCGACCCCGAGCGGTCGGTGCCACTTGATTTGGTGTACGTGGTTGACAATGTGGACCCGCCGTTTATCAGGGAGAAGCGGGCGGTGTTTCTGGCGATACTGGCTGTAGCTAGGTTAGTGACGTGGGTTTCACGTCTGGGCATTGTCTATGAGGGGCGATCTGTTTCCGATCAGGATCTGGTTGTTTATTTTAAGCATCAACTTAAAATAAAAATCAGATGTGATTGGAAAAGATTGCCCCGCATCGACTTTGATAGGAGATGGGTGCACAACACTAGTTTGTGCATCTGACGAGGAGCTAGGTATGAGCTTGTGTTTCCACCCTAGTAGTATTCGTCTGGAGGTGCTGAAGTTTCGATTGTCGTACACTCGGAACCCAGCCCCTCATATGTTAATATGGGGTTTACCTCGTAATCATGGGTAGGAGTAGGTTTGCTAGTTAGGCGGAGTAACCACCTAGAGTGGAAAGCATTTACGTTATTTAGGGCCTAGACTAGGGTGTATGTGAGTTTGATCCTGTCCCCTATAGAGCTTTGTTTTTCGATAGACTGGCACTAGGAGAGCTTCCAATGATGCCCAAAGTCCACCAGTTTTATTTTGTCCTTGGCCCGATTGTACCCTTTACGTATTTTATCTTGGAAGACGCCATCCATCCCTGCTATCCCCGACCCTAATTTATTTTTCTTACAAGTCCCTATTTCCTCCACTCCCCCCTAGGGAACGACCTGCTTGCTTTCACCCTTTCCCCCCGGGGGAAGTGGGCCGGAAGACAGTGGGCGTTTCATACGACTGACCAGCCGTTAGGTAGGGAGGGTCCCCTTACTAACCCGCCCCCATAGGCATTTTATTAAGTTTTTTTCTTTTTCTTTCTTTTTGGGTGTATTTTAGTTTGCCCCCCTCCCCATCATCTCACCCCCATTAATAAAAAAAAAAAAAAAAAAAAATATGCCTAAGTTTGTACATTAAATTTTGTTTTGTTTTGTATATAATCTCTTTTTTACAGAATGAATGTCGCCCGCCATCCCGATAAGCTGGGGAGCCGTCTTTTTAAGTAGGTCCTGGTAAGCATGTAGGCGGATGTGTTATGATAGAAACTAGTATAGGTTTTTCTAAATAAAATACTTGCTTTCTAACGCAAGTTTAGCTAGCAAATTTAGCAAAGTCCCGTTTTCTTCCCCACTTCCCCCTTACTGGCCTTGGTGCCTAAGTTGTATCGGACCCCAAATGAGGGCCTGGCAGTAGATAATGCCAGGTCCGGGGCCGATACGACTAAATAACATCTGTTCTCAGTGCGAAACTTTTGCTCTTTCCGATTGTCCGAGAGGGGATCTGCCACCGGGCTTTTTAGCCAGGTTAAGGCATCTTTTTACGTCTGCAAGGACCAGACCCCCTCCTTTGGGGAGTCAGGACCTTCAGCATAGTCTAAGGTTTTTTAGATTTAAGGTTTTTAGTCTTAAGTTTTCTTCTTTTCTCCCTCTCTGTGGGAGGAATGTCTACTTCTCCCTCTTAATTAACTAGCGGCACTTTGACCCGCTAGTCTTTGTCTTCCTTCGCTGCTCTCCCGTTGGATCGAGCAGACCGGGTCTCTTTTTCGCTTCCTGTTGGGGTTGTGTGAGGGAAGGGGTTTTTGGGGTTAATACCTTCGTTTCTGCCTTCTCTCTGGGCAGAGATGCCTTTCCCTCTCTCCTCTTAATTGCGACATGGCACTCAGACCCGCTAGCCAACACTTTGGTCTATCTTCTCTGCTCTCCCCCTGCAAGGGGGGATCGAGCTGACTTACCCGACTTCCCCGCGAGGGGAGGTCAAACCTCTTTCTCTCTTCGCCCCTGGCCACCCCCTCCATCCCTCTGTCCCCCATACTGTTTTATTTTTCCTCCCTCCCAGATCTGGTCTGCGTCAGCGACCAACGTCCCCCCCACGATGCCGAGCAGGCAGGGATCACCACCCCAAATGCGGAGCACCGTTCCCCCAACTAAATCCCCGGAAAAGGGAGTAAAATCCCGGCCCCGGGCCAACAAAGAGGAGATGGAAGGCGAGGTAGGGCCGCAGCCCGCGGCGACCTTGGAAACCATGGATGGGGTAGGGCCGCAGCCCGCGGCGACCCCGGATCCGGCTCCCCGAGAAGGGCACTCCCAGCCCAAAAAGAATGAAGAGGCGGCAAGCGAGGTAAAGAGTCTTGGGGCCAACGAACCACAAACGACGGAGGCCACCATGTCTCGACCCCCGCAGGTCGTTTCCAGCCCGCTTGATGAAGCTCCCCTAAAGGGCAAAACTCTCCCAAAAGGGGTAGCTAAAGAAGAGGTGTCCACGGTGGCAACTGTGGAGCAACAGCCAGTGAAGACAAGTGTCACCGGGACTCCAAGAAGGACGCCAAGTCCTCCAACCCCCCAAGAAGACAACTCCCCGGCCCAGGGGGAAGAAGGAGAAGAAGAGGACGAAGATGACGCCAATCTGAGAACGAAGGCGCTCATCGACAACACCATTGCGTCCCTCAACAGGCTGTTCCAGGTGGAAGGGGTTCTAGATAATCTGAACGCATCCACAGAGTACAGCCCAGAAGGAGCATGTGGGGCTGAGCTACCATCACTCGGCAAAGCCCCTAACTCCAAAACTAAGGATAAGGTGTCAGCGGCAAAGTCACCCAGTCCGCAGACGCCCAACAAGAAGAGGAAACCTTCCCAAGCTGAAAGACAGAGGAGTGGCCGACTCTAAATGCTGCATCGACCCAACGACAGGCTCAGCCGATGCAGAAGGAGCAGCAGCAGCAGCAGCAGCAACAGAATGTCAAAGGGACAATGCCAGACACTCCGTGCCCGGGACCATCAAAACCCCAGGCTAACGAGGTGGCGGCATGGGGCCCGAGAAAAGAGGACCAAATGACACCGGAGGACTACAGGACTCTATTCAAGGAAACATACGAGAAGTACACGGAGGGGATCAACATCATTCCCCTGCCGGGACAAGTGGAAGAGCTCCAGAATAGAGTCCTCTCCCTGGTCACTTCCAATCTAAAGACCAGGGGGCTAGCCGGTGTCAACAAAGAAGTCATGGTGGAGATGTTGATGGCCTTAAACATCCCGGCCAGCTACATCTGTCATAGGAGCTACGCCATGTGGGACGTCCTGCTACCTTCTAAAGAAGAGGCAATCCGCCTATCCAAGACCAACTTGAGCTGGCGCAACATCAAGCTACAGCCAGAGTACCTCAATAAAAGGAGAACGAACGTCTCCATACTGAACATCCCGTGCCATTTGGAGGCCAAACAGCTAGGGGCTATTATGAGCCAATACGGGGACGTTGAAATGTCATGACCGGGGACTATAAATTAACAATGGTCCTGGAAAGGGCCGAATTTGACAGGGTTCCAGCAATGCTGAAATTCGGGAAATGGACCCTGTCAATAATAGTGGAAGGCAGGAGACCACATTGCTGGCACTGCCAGAAGCAGGGACATATGGCCCGAGACTGTCCCAAGAAAGCACCTACAAAAGCAACTACCAAGGCCACAGGGAACTCCCAACCCTTGGCCACGGTCGCAGCCGCACCTTCAACATCAGCAACAGCTTCCACAACAGAAGGTGAATGGTCAACGGTCACCAGAAGAAATGGAAAAAGCAAGCCCAAACGGACGGTGACCGGAGACCAAACTGACAAGCCAGCCCCCATGGACACGGAGACTCCTCTCTCCTCGACCAAAAGGAAGTTACAAGAGTTAGAGGAGGAGGAGGTGGTGTCCGAGGAAGAAACCAACCCTGCAACTAAGACATCTTCAGACGCAGAGTCCAGAAAGTCAAGGAGGAAGAAGAGCAGGAAGACAAAGGGGAACCCCACACCCCCTGAGAAAGACATTACCAAAAAAGCCGAGGCTGAATCCCCCAATCTACCAACCCCCTCACAGCCAAAGCAATCAACCCCCACCCAATCCTCATCCCCCAGAGACTCACAACCATCCCCAACACCCAACTCAACCCCTGCTCCTCCTCCGCCTCCTACACCATCCGAGAAGGAGAAAGCACCGGTTCGCACGGAGCGAACCAAGAAGCTCCCCTTTCTTCCCGGAAAGAGACTATGTGAAACGGGTCTTCTGCCAGCAGCCCATGAGTTGAAGTGCAAGCAGAAGACTCAGCACAACAAACTGAGGGATTTGGTGTACATTAGTTGTAACAATGTCACCGATCCCACTCAATTCCCAGACGCTCCAATGTTGACCACCTTTGTGCGAAAAAATAAGGACGCACGGACAGAATCCCTGTGGATGCAGCCAAGGAGGCCATACAAGGCCAAAAGATAATTGAAACCGACCACCCTTCGCTGCTAAAGTTAGCAGTTAAATGCGAAGGAAGAACGCCCATATACGTCCACCCATCACTATACAGGGCACTTAAATTAATCTTTCCCCTGGATATGGGAGGCGTGGCCAAGGATGGTCAGCCCGAAGAAGACTTACTCACCGGAAGCCTTGGTCAGGCCTACCACATCCTGTCTGCCAAGGATTTCAGACCCGTCTGTGACACTGCTTAAGGTAAGTGACCATGACTTTAAACTTGGCTACATTTAATGTGAGGGGCATCAGGTGTCAAAGCAAAGCCTCGCGCGTTGTGAGAGACCTAGTGTCCCTTAAGGTAGATATCGCCGCTATCCAGGAGACCCACTTTATTTGTGACGAGGATTGTCAGGTGCTGGTAAACGATTACGATGTTTACTCAGCATATGGCAATACTTATAGTCGTGGAATCTCCTTGCTAGTGAATCGCACCCTGTCAGCGTCGGTGAATGTTGTTCACGCAGACGAGGACGGGCGGGCGCTTGTTGTTGATGTTGCTGTTAATTGTAGTGTTTTTCGGATTGTTGCTGTTTATGCTCCCAATGCTGCTGTAGAGAGGGCAACCTTTTTTCGACGGTTGGAGGGTTACTTAGTGGATCCGGAACGGTTAGTTTTAATGGGTGATTGGAATGCAATCCTTGATCCCAAAATAGATAAGGTCGGGGGGGCTAGTGGGTTGGTGTGGTGTGACAGCACTCTGTCTGACCTGATGGCTTCGTGCGATCTCGTCGACAGATTTCGTCTTGATCATCCGGGGCGGGAGATGTGGACGTGGCATTCTGTAGTGCCTTCCCATCCAAGTACTTACTTGGATCGGATGTTAGTTAGAAGAGGCGACATAGACTTCCTATCTTGCCCCACGTTCCACTTGTTAGGACACTCGGACCATAAACTTGTTATGGCCCGTTTGAACTTAAGTGCAAGGCCTAAACTGGCCAGATACTGGAAGTTCAACAGTACCTTGTTGGAGCTGGAGGACTACTGGTTGAAGGTCACTGAGCTAATTCAGCAGGCTTTAGTGGGGGCGGTTACAGGGAGTAAGTGGTGGGTTAGTCTTAAGGCCAAAATTAGGCGCTTCTCTGTCCAGTATAGCCAACGCCTCGCGTTAGATAAGGCTAAGGCAAAGAAGCGTTTAGAGGATAAGCTGACCCGGGCGGTGGAAGGGGGGGATCCCCTAGAGGTAGCACTAGCTAAACAAGATCTCAACCGCTTGGCTAGCGAGCGGTATGAAGGTCAAGTAGTTAGGGCTAGGTTAAACAAAGTTTCTAACGAGGCTGTGAATGTTGACGCCATTGAGCGTAAGGCTGCTTTAAGGCGCGGTTCGGACGGGTACATTCGTAAAGTACATAACCTGGAAGGACACGCTTTAGTATTGACTCGGGAGATCTGCGAGGGGTTTCGGGAGCATCTATCGGTGCGCTTCACCCAACTACCCAGACTCAGGGTCGATGAGTTTGGCAGCTATTTGGCTGACTCGCCCCGCCTCATGGCGGCTCGAGCGGCTAGCTGTGATGGTCTTATTACTGAACATGAGGTCATTACTGCGTTGAAGCAGGTCGGCTATAACAAATCTCCGGGGCTTGATGGTTTACCCTACGAGTTTTACTTGAGGCTGTCGCCCATGTTGGTCCCTATTCTGAAGGATATGTTCAACCATTGGTTTGCCCAGGGCTCCATCCCTGGACAGGTGACCAAGGGTGTGATCACATTGCTGAGGAAAGGTCAACGGCATGGTGGGGGGGGGGAAACTTTGATGATTTTAGGCCCTTGACTCTGCTAAACACAGAGTTAAAGATTTTGGCAAAGATTCTTGCGAATCGCTTGCAGGTTGTCATCACTGATTTGATCGAACCAGACCAGACTTATGCTGTGAAGGGGAGATCGATTCAAGACAATTTGCATTTGATACGCTCGATCATAGAGGGGACAGAAGACGACGCCGAAGCCGCGCTAATCAGTTTAGATCAGTCCAAGGCATTCGATAGGGTCTACCATCGGTTCCTAGGATCTGTGTTAGAGGCCGCCGGATTTAATCTGGACTTCCGCAAGTGGATCTTTGTTCTGTATGACAGGCCAACGGTGGCGGTGCAGATCAACGGTAAGCTATCGGCGTCATTCGCTGTCTCTCGGTCGGTGCGATAGGGTTGTCCGCTGTCGCCTCTGTTGTATGTCCTGGCGTTGGAACCCCTCCTTCGCAAGTTAAGGGACGAGGCGGCTACACCAGTCCTGCACGGAATAGCTCTCCCTGGAGGCACACGAGCCAGGGTTTCCGCGTTCGCCGATGACGTCACCGTGTTCGTGTCTTGCCTCACGGACGTTCAAGCGGTGGTCGAGGCGCTCGCTCGATACGAAGAAGTCACAGGGGCCATCTTCAACCGTAGCAAGTCTGCTGGCCTGCGGTTGGGGGCCTGGACCGGGGTAAACTCGCTTCCAGGTATTTTCAGCTGGACCGATGGACCGGTCCGTATTCTCGGTGTCTGGTTTGGACCGGGACTTCAGCTGGAAAAGAATTGGTCGGAAGTACAGTCTAAGGTCAAATCGTCAGTAAAGACTTGGATTGGAAGGAAATTGTCCTTGAAGGGTCGGGCGGAGGCGTGTGCTACATACGTCTTTCCGCTCATCCTTTACCGTTTGTCTGTACTTCCTCTCCCTGCAGAACGACTAACCCACTTACAAGGGCACCTTGATTCACTTTTGTGGAACGAGGGTAAGCATTATGTCTGCAGAGAGGTCTGTGTTCAACGTCCGAGCGAGGGAGGCCTGGGTCAGCCCAGTCTCTTGTGTCATAGAAACGCCGAGAGATTGGCTTTCCTGGGTCGTTCGCTTGAAGGAGACGCTCCTTGGGTCCCTGTGGTTGAGAACTCGTTTCCCAATCTCAAACCCAACCCTTCGGTAGAAGGTCGTCGTAGACCGAAGGGGGAGTCCAAGTTCTTCTCCGAATGCCGGACTGCTCTTAGAGCTTTGCCGGGGACCAGTGTCCTCGATCAGCCAAGAAAGAAACTGTATCGGGATTTAGTGGAGGGGACCGCGAAGGATCCACTTTGTAGGCGGATGGGATGGTCGATGGAGGTTGTCTGTTCTCAATGGTGTTGGGCACCGGGATGGGAGATTCTGAATAACTCTGAATTCTCCCTGACTTGGCGACTGGTCCGAAATGCGCTGCCCCTCTTCGACGAACTTTTCCGGTATAAAGAACATACCAGTCGCTTCTGTCCGTGCTGTGACGAACGCGAGTCCAAAACAATCGAGCACGCGTTTTTTAGTTGCAGCCGGATACAGCCCCTATTAAAGTACGTCGAGGGGGTAACAGCTCGCATTGATGCCGAGTGTCTGCTCGATCTCGACGTAGGAACTTTTGTGTACAACATGGAGCCGCCGTTCCCCAGGGAGGAAAGTTTGGTTTTCCTGGCGATCCTCGCAGTAGCGCGCATGACCATTTGGATCACGCGCCTCAAGTTGGTCCGCGAAGGGACATCTGTTCCTGATCGGGATCTGATCGTTTACTTTAAACATTTGCTTAAAGTAAAGATCAGATGCGATTGGAAGAGGTTGCCTAGAGTGGAATTTGACAAGAGGTGGGTGCACAGCACTAGTTTGTGCATCCGTCGAGGAGCCAAGTTTCAATTCGTGTTCCCTCCTTGAGCATGGCACGGGTGGTGCTGAGTCCTTCGGAACCCATCCCGCCTTAGAATAGTTCAGTAAAGTGACTCTTGACTGGTGGTACAAACGAGATCCCACTCCTATTATTATTTTTGGTACTAGAGAACCTCTGAGTTTACCCGCTCCCCTTTGCCACAAATTTGTTTTGAATAAATCCCAATCCTCCCTCACTACTCAGAGGTCACCGACCGACCCCTCCATCCGTTGCTTTATTTTCTCCCGCCTCCATTAAGGCTTCTTCCCCAAACCCCATTAGGGATGCCCTGCTTGTTTTCGGTTCCCCGGAAAACAGTGGGGGATCTAGTCACATAGAATAGTACAGGGGGGCCTTACTAACAACCCATTAGTAATTATTCCTTATTTTTTGAAATGAACATTTTTGATAGGTTTTTCCCACTCCATGAACTTTTTATCCAAATAAATTCAAGAACTATTTTTGTTTTTTCCAATGAAATCGAACTTTATTTTCTTACACATGCACACACAAAAAAAAAAAAAAAAAAAAAAAAATGCACACACGACATACAGAAATTAGTATACAAATTGTAAATATGTTATTCTTTACACTGAACGCTGGGGTTCGTAGTTAGATTAGGCTCCACAGAGTGAATGAGGTATTTTGGTAAATGTTGCCAGTCAAGAGTAAGACCACAAAGTCTTCATCATGTCATTATAGTCACAAAGACCCTGTACCCTCCCCCTCCCAATTTCTTATAGGGCCTTGTGCCTAATTTTGTTGTTTGATATTTTTGTCTTTATAATTTTACATTGTAATTTCATTTTTTGACAACAATAAAATAAATAAAACAAGATCAAAGTGTAGTATCTGTTCTTAGAATTAAAGCGGTTTCATCCTTCTCCCCTCACCCCCACTAAGAAAATAAGGAGAGAACCAAAAGTCAATCGAAAATAAGGAGGGCCTTCTAAATAATAATGTTTTTAGTTCAGCTATTATTTTTGGAATATGACATCTAAATATAAATTATGCATCTTTTTTTAATAGGAGATAATGCTCGAGAGAAAATTAAGCTGTATAAGACGGTTTCTTGGTCTTGTGGCTAAGATCAAAGTGTAGTATCTGTTCTTAGAATAAAAGCGGTTTCATCCTTCTCCCCCCCACCCCCACTAAGAAAATAAGGAGAGAAACAAACGTCAATCGAAAATGAGGATGGCCTTCAGTGATTTTTGGAATATGACATCTAAATATAAATTATGCCTCTTTTTTTAATAGGAGATAATGCTCGGCAGAAAATTAAGCTGTATAAGACGGTTACTTGGTCTTTTGGCTAAGATCAAAGTGTAGTATCTGTCCTTCAGCATACAAAGCTTTTGCTCTTAGAAGGGATCCACCACCGGGCTCTCGGGCTAGGTTTAAGGTGTTTATTTACTAACCTTCGTTTGCAAGGACCAGACCCCCTCTTTTGGGGAGTCAGGACCTGAAGGACCGACTCCACATTTGTGGGAGCTAGGACCCGAAAACCGATCCCCTCTTTTGGGAGACTGGAATTTCGGGACCAACACCACTAAGTTGGTAGTTGTGACCTGCTTTTGTTGGTTTTTTTCTTTTTATTTTTTGTTTTTTCTTCGTTTTAGTCTCACCTCTCGAGACCGAGATGGTCTACTTTCTCCACCCTTAATTGCCTGAGCAGCACTCTGACCTGCCAGGCCCAAACTGTGTCTATCCTTTCGCTGCTCTCCCAGAGGATTGAGCAGACAGGGTTCCCTTTATCGCTTCTGTTTGGGTAGCTAAGTGGGTAGGGGGACGTGGGGTAGGGTGGGTACTTCGTCTCGGCTCCCCTCAGTGGGCGGAGATGCCTATCCCCTCTCGCTCTTAATTGCGACGCGGCACCCTGTTCCGCTAGCACCCACTGCGTCTTCCTTCTCTGCTCTCCCCCCTCGTGGGGGGATTTGAGCTGCTAACCAGGCGTCCCCGTGAGGGGAGGTCAAAACTCTTTTTTCTTCAAGAGCCCGCCCCTTCTAACCCCCCCCTTATTTCTTCCTCCCCCCCCGTCCCTCCTTTTTTCTTTTCTCCCCACCCACGCTACACTTTGTTCGACGTCACGGGGTCAGCGAACTTGAGTAGACCATGAGATGCCGTCCAAAAAAGGGGCAATACTGAACGCCTCTCCCGAGGGGAGCAAAATGCGCCAAAACAGTTGGCACAAGCGAAGATAGGGGAGAGAAGCAGCCTGCTGCTCCCCAGGATAAGGCTCAGCAACCGGGGTTACCAAACCTACCCCTTGCTCCCCAGGAGGGAAGCACCCCTAAAAGCGGAGCCGACCGAGCTTCCACCGAGGTTACCGACGGTGGGTTCAAGGAAAAAATGCCCCGGGTGGATACACCAGATGTCCAAACATCTACTCCCATGGAAGGGAGCACGTCTGGAATAGCCATCTCGTACGAAATAGCTGAGACTCTGGACTTACAAACCATCGAGGGTCCAGAGATTGTATTGACAAAAGAGGGAACATTGAATTCCCCACTTCCCACGGATGACGTCAGCGACTGTGGTGATAAGCCAAGTAAAAGGGAAGTGAAAGACTCAGACGCTGAGCCCAACAAAGCGGCTGAGAGAATCAGGGAGACATTGGCCTCACTCGAGAGACTACTGGGACCCCCTCCAAAGCAAAATGACCCAGCGGCCAATTCCCGCAACACTCCACCGCAAGTTAACACAACAAAGGAGGAAGCGGAAAAAGAAAAATCGGCCAGCACGGCGGGGAAGAAACCCCGGTCCACTATAAACATCAGGGAAGAAGGTGAGGGAACCAAAACGACAGAAGAGGAGTGGCCCGCCTTACCTTCAACCAGCAGCTCCCTCAAGGACATACCGGTGGGACCTAAAGAGGTGACAACAACTTCCAGCAACATCAAGCCACCGGGAGAAGATAGCGAGCAGAAGGACACCAAAGCTTGGGGACCACAAAAACAGTTGTCTCCCCAAGAATATAAAGACCTGTTTGAATCAACATTCAAACAGTACACCAACGGCAATATAATATTGCCTCTCCCTGGCGCAGTGGAAGAACTTCAGCAACGAGTGTTGTCGCTCATTACCACGGACCTCCGTAGCAGAAGTTTGACAGGAGTGCCGAAGGAGACCATGGCTCAGCTTCTCCAAGATCTCAATGTACCGGCGAGCTACATATGTCGATGTAGCTACGCCAAGTGGGAGATCCTACTGCCAGAAAAGGAAGATGCAGAGAGGTTATCCAGGAACAACCTGACCTGGAAGCATCTTTCAATGAAACCAGAATATCAGGGCAGGAGGAGGACGACGGTTTCCATACTAGGAGTACCCTGTTACCTGGGATCACGACAGCTTGGTGCGGTGCTCAGCCAGTACGGGGAAGTGGAGTCAGTGTGCCCAATCAGAGGCCCGCGCAACCTCATGACGGGAGACTACAAGCTGGTCATGAGAGTTGACAGGAAGGGCTTTGACAAGATCCCTGCAGTACTAAAGTATGGAGAGTGGACAATGTCAGTAATAGTAGAGGGGAGGAGGCCACATTGCTGGCATTGTCAGAAGCAGGGACATATGTCTAAAGATTGTCCCACCAGGCCAACCGCAAAGACAACCCCCAGGCCACCAGAGAACAAAGCAGCCACAACCACGCCAGTGAGCACAGGGGAAGAAGACGGCTGGAGCAAGGTCGTCCGGAAAAACCGACCAGGTTACCAGCAGACCAGCAGCAGACCTCTGAATAATGTCAACAATAATGACAATGGCAGCAAAGACAAGACAAACAAACAAAAAGACATCGCAATCAACACAAACAAGAACACCACAGTCACCACCAGTAAAAACAACACAAACACAGACAACGCAAACAAGAACACCACAAGCACTACAAGTAAAAACACCACTAACACAAACACAGATAACTCGAACAAGAACACCACAGGCACCACAAGTAAAAACACCACAAACACAAACAACTCGAACAAGAGCACCACAAGCACTACAAGTAAAAACACCACAAACACAGACAAACCGAACAAGAACAACACAAGCACCAACACCTCACAGATAAACACCCAAGTTAACACAAACACGCACACCAACAACGAAAACAAAGACACCATTACAAGAAACAACTGGAAGGAAGCGTCCCCAGAAGAAATGGAGACACAAACTTCCACCAAGAGGAAGCTACCCTGCTCCTCGTCAGAATCTGAAGAGGAGGCGGCCGTAGAGGCTGAGGAGGAGGGAGTTACCGCAGAGCAAAGCGAAGCGGGAGCAAGAAAGAAAAGGAAGAGGAGAAGTAAAAGGAAGAGGGAAGCAACTCCAACGGGGGAGGATACCAACGTCGAGGCGGCTCCGTCCGGTATTGATAGTCACCCTGCCAACACTCAGGCGGAGCAAGCCATCGCCCCCCCCCCTTAGTACTTCTCTGAAGGCTCCCCCTGTTTCTTCCGCGCCTAATAAGAAGAAAGGCGAAGAAGTCGAGACCCAACCTGTCAGGACGGAACGCACAAAAAAGCTTCCGTTCCTGCCAGGGAACAAAATCTGTGAAATAAGCCCGACGCTGACCAATAACGACCTTAAAGGCAAGCCAAAGGCCCAACTTCACAAACTCAGGCAATTGGAGGCAGTCGAGGAGAAAAGGATTACCAACCCACTGAACTTCGCAGATGCCCCGATGATCACAACCTTTGTGAGAGCG
The DNA here is from genome assembly GCF_053919585.1 of Euprymna scolopes. NCBI lineage: Eukaryota > Metazoa > Mollusca > Cephalopoda > Sepiida > Sepiolidae > Euprymna > Euprymna scolopes. Next base: position 24,364,999 of record NC_136521.1, on the reverse strand, counting down.
GATAGGGATGGCAGAACAAGGGGACTCTGGAATATGCTGGAGGCGGCAAAGACGGCTTTCGAGGAAGTCAGACTAGTGGACCTCGAGCATCCATCTCTCCATAAACTTTCTCTTAGGTGCGAAGGAAGGATCCCTGTTTTTGTGCACCCCTCATTTTACAGGGCACTTAAGTTAACCTTCCCATTGGATGTAGGAGGCGCCTCCCGAGACGGAATATTTTCATCCGAACTGCTCACATGCAGTCTCGGCCATGCCTGCTGCGTCCTCACCCCCGAGGATTTCAGACCCGTTTGTGACACTGCTTAAGGTAAGTGAACATGTCTTTGAACTTGGCCACTTTTAATGTGAGGGGCATCAGGTGTCGAAGCAAGGCCTCGCGCGTTGTTAGAGACCTGGTGTCCCTTAAGGTAGATATTGCCGCTATCCAGGAGACCCACTTTGTTTGTGACGAGGATTGTCAGGTGCTGGTAAATGATTACGATGTCTACTCAGCATATGGCAATACTTATAGTCGTGGAATCTCCTTGCTAGTGAATCGCACCCTGTCAGCGTCGGTGAATGTTGTTCACGCAGGCGAGGACGGGTGGGCGGTCGTTGTTGATGTTGCCATTAATTGCAGTGTTTTTCGGATTGTCGCTGTTTATGCTCCCAATTCTCATGGAGAGAGGGTATCCTTTTTTCGACGGTTAGAGGGCTACTTAGTGGATCCGGAACGGTTAGTTTTAATGGGTGATTGGAATGCAATCCTTGATCCCAATAGAGATAAGGTCGGGGGGGCTAGCGGGTCGGTGTGGTATGACAACAGTCTGTCTGACCTGATGGCTTCGTGCGACCTCGTCGACAGATTTCGTCTGGATTACCCGGGGCGGGAGATGTGGACGTGGCATTCTGTAGTGCCTTCCCATCCGAGTACTTACTTGGATCGGATGTTAGTTAGAAGAGGCGACGTAGACTTTCTATCGTGCCCCACGTTCCACTTGCTAGGACACTCGGACCATAAACTCCTCCTTTGGGGAGTCAGGACCTAAAGGACCGACTCCACATTTGTGGGAGCTTGGACCCGAAAACCGATCCCCTCTTTTGGGAGACTGGAATCTCGGGACCAACACCACTAGCTGGTAGTTGAGACCTTCTTTTTTTCGTTTTTGCATGCGTTTTTTCTTCGTTTCGGTTTTACTTCTCAAGACTGAGATGGTCTACTTTCTCCACACTTAATTGCCTGAGCAGCACTCTGACCTGCCTGGCCAAAACTTTGTCTATTTTCGCTGCTCTCCCAGTGGATCGAGCAGACACCACGATGCCAGGCAGAAGGGGTACGTCACCCCCAAATGCGCAACATCACCCCCGCAGACGACTCCCCATGTGAGGGAGCTAATGCATCTCCTGGCAAGACGGCGACAGAAGACAAGGTAGGGCCCCAGTTCGCGGCGCCCTCAAAAATAGATGAAGGGGTAGGGCCGCAGCCCGCGGCGACCCCTGGAAAACCACCTGCAACTGCTGCTCCCCACGAGGGTAGCCCGTCGAAAAACGCAGCTGCCGGAAAAACTGCAGGGGAAAAAGCAACGGAAGCTTCACCTACAGCATCCCAAGTCCCCCAACAAGCAGACGGGTCTGCGAGACCATTGTCATCAGCTTCCCAAGAGGGCAACTCCCCCTCACCTGAAGAGACAGAGGAAAACAGCGCAGCGGAAAAAACAGAGGAGCTATTCAATGCAACCCTAGCCTCTCTAAAAGCGCTGTTTGAGGAGGAAACCAAGATCCCACTCCGCAGCACTCCCCAAGAGGGCAATGACTGGAAGAGGAAAACCCAGGTGGAGGTAAACGCATCGACCAGTTCTAACAAACGCAAACTGGTAGCAGCGTCACCCCCCACCTCTGCGACTGCAAAAGCCGCTGCTGGGAACACATCCCCAGGAGGGGAGGCACCTGCAACCCCGAAAGAGAATCCCACCCAGCAGAAGAAGCAGAAGGGGAATGACCCGGAAAGCAGAGAAAGCCAGCACACGATGGCATGTGCGGACTGGCCAACTCTGACTGGTAAAGGTTAAACCTCTGGCACCGCGAGCCCAAGAACAGTCACTGAGCAGCCAACAGCCTCACCTACGACTCCTGTTCCTGGACCAGCAGACACCCAACCGGAGGGAGGATCAGCATGGGGTCCTAAAGAGCAGCAGAACAGGATGAAGCCAGAGGACTACAAGGAGCTCTTCGACTCCAAGTACAAACAATACACGGAGGGGAACACCATCCAACCTCTCCCGGGGCAAGTCGAAGGCTTGGAGAAGAGGGTCCTCTCCTTCATCACGTCAGACACGAAGACGAGGTGTCTGACGGGTGTCAACAAGGACACCATGCTGAAACTTCTGTTGGAGCAGAACATCCCAGCCAGTTACGTCCCAGTTGCACAATGGGATGTGCTGCTTCCCACCCCCGAAGCCGCCGACAAACTGTCCAGGACCACCCACCAGAGCAGGAACATCAAGCTGCAGCCGGTGTACCTTAACAAGAGGAGAGCAATCGTTTCCGCCTTGAACATCCCCTGTTACATGGAAGCCAACCAGCTGGGAGCCATCCTCAGCCAGTACGGGGATGTCGAGGAGGTAACACCAGTCCATGGTCAAAGGAACATCATGACCGGTGACTAAAAGATTCAGATGGTCCTGGACAAGGCCGGCTTCTATGGAATCCCGGCGACACTCAGGTTTGGGGACTGGACCCTTTCGCTAATAGTGGAAGGGAGAAAGCCCCACTGCTGGCAATGCCAACAACAGGGGCACATGACCAAAGACTGCCCCAAAAAGGCCAGGAATCCACCCAAGACAACGGGCAAAGAAGCAGCACCAGTTAAAGCCTCCGCTCCCGCTCCGACCACAAGCCTCCCAGAAGCACTAACGGGTTGGGTGACGGTCACTAAAAAAGGGAAGACACCCCAACAGTCATCCTTACAGACAGTGACCAGAGACCAACCCGAAAAACAAGAGGCCATGGACACACAGGCACCCCCTCCTCAAACAAGAGGAAATTACAAGAGTCTGAGGAGGAGGTAGTGTCTGAGGAAGAGGAGGTAACGACAGTACCGGCGAAACTGAGCGCCACAAAAATCAGGAGGGCCAGAAGGAGGAAGAGCAGGAAGACACACACCGACCCGCCTACCCCTACTGAGAAAGACAATGCAACAGACTCACAAGCTGAGCCCCCCGTCACCCCACTACCTCAGCAGCCCGAGCAACTATCCCCCTCCACAGATCTCGCCAAAGCCCCCAGAAACCCTTCACCACTCCAATCCTGTGAAAAACCACCCCAGCAAGGAACTGTACCAACTACTCCCACTCCACCCCCCTCCCCTCTTCCCCAACAACGGCGGTTCGCACAGAGCGAACCAAAAAACTACCGTTCCTGCCAGGAGGTAGAATATGCGAGCTAGACCCGCACCAAACAATACCGGACCTCAAAGGACAGCAAAAGGTCCGGTATAACAAGCTGAGGGGTCTCGCCTACGTTGATGGCGACAGCGTAGCAGACCCAACAAAATTCAAGGACGCTCCCATGTTGACCACTTTTGTTAGGGTCAACAAGGATGCTAGGACTCAAGCCCTCTGGGCTATGATCAAGGCAGCAAAGAATGCGATCCCAGGCCAGCAGCTGGTGGACAGGGACCATCCATCACTGAACAATTTCTTCTTTACGTGTGAGGGTAGAGTCCCGGTGTATATCCACCCCTCATTCTACAGGGCACTTAAACTAACCTTCCCCCTGGTCGTGGGAGGTGTGGCCAAGGACGGAGTACCCTCAGCAGACCTACTTACTGGCAGCCTCGGCCAGGCCTGCCACGTCCTCACTGCCAAGGATTTCAGACCCGTCTGTGACACTGAGTAAGGTAAGTGAACATGTCTTTGAACTTGGCTACATTGAATGTGAGGGGCATCAGGTGTCGAAGCAAGGCCTCGCGTGTTGTGAGAGACTTGGTGTCCCTTAAGGTAGATATTGCCGCTATCCAGGAGACCCACTTTATTTGCGACGAGGATTGTCAGGTGCTGGTGAACGATTACGATGTTTACTCAGCATATGGCAATACCTATAGTCGTGGCATTTCCTTGCTAGTGAATCGCACCCTGTCAGCGTCGGTGAATGCTGTTCACGCAGGTGAGGACGGGCGGCTAGTTGTTGTTGATGTTGCCGTTAATAGTAGTGTTTTCGGATTGTCGCTGTTTATGCTCCCAATTCTGCTGTAGAGAGGGCATCCTTTTTTCGATGGTTGGAGGGCTTCTTAGTGGATCCGGAACGGTTAGTTTTAATGGGTGATTGGAATGCAATCCTTGATCCCAAAATAGATAAGGTCGGGGGCTAGTGGTGTGACAGCAGTCTGTTCGACCTGATGGCCTCGTGCGATCTCGTCGACAGATTCCGTCTGGATCATCCGGGGCGGGAGGTGTGGACGTGGCATTCTGTAGTGCCTTCCCATCCAAGTACCTACTTGGATCGGATGTTAATTAGAAGAGGCGACGTAGACTTTCTATCGTGCCCCACGTTCCACTTGTTAGGACACTCGGACCATAAACTCGTTATGGCCCGTTTGAACTTAAGTGCAAGGCCTAAACTAGCCGGATACTGGAAATTCAACAGCACCTTGTTGGAGCTGGAGGACTACCGGTTGAAGGTTACCGAATTAATTCAGCAGGCTTTAGTGGGGGCGGTTACAGGGAGTAAGTGGTGGGTTAGTCTTAAGGCCAAAATTAGACGCTTCTCTGTCAAGTACAGCCAACGTCTCGTGTTAGATAAGGCTAAGGCAAAGAAGCGTTTAGAGGATAAGATGACCCGGGCGGTGGAGTGGGGGGACTCCCTAGAGATAGCACTACCTAAACAAGACCTCAGCCGCTTGGCTAGCGATCGGTATGAAGGTCAAGTAGTTAGGGCTAGGTTAAAGAAAGTTTCTAACGAGGCTGTGAATGTTGACACTGTTGAGTGTAAGGCTGCTCTAAGGCGCGGTTCGGACGGGTACATTCGAAAAGTACATAACCTGGAAGGACACGCCCTAGTATCGACTCGGGAGATTTGCGAGGGGTTTCGGGAGCATCTATCGGAGCGCTTCACCCAACTACCCGGACTCAGGGTCGAGGAGTTTGGCAACTATTTGGCTGACTCGCCCCGCCTCACGGCAGCTCGGGCGGCTAGCTGTGATGGTCTTATTACGGAACATGAGGTCATTAATGTGTTGAAGCAGATCGGCTACAACAAGTCCCCGGGGCTTGATGGTCTGCCCTATGAGTTCTACTTTAGGATGTCGCCCATGTTGGTCCCTATTGGTTTGCCCAGGGATCCATCCCTGGACAGGTGACCAAGGGAGTGATCACATTGCTGAGGAAAGGTCAACGGCATGGTGGGGTGGAAACTTTTGACGACTTTAGGCCCTTGACTCTGCTAAACACAGAGTTAAAGATTTTGGCAAAGATTCTTGCGAATCACTTGCAGGTTGTCATCACTGACTTGATTGAACCAGACCAGAGCTATGCTGTGAAGGGGAGATCGATTCAGGACAATCTTCATTTGATTCGCTCGATCATAGAGGGAATAGAAGACGACACCGAAGCCGCGCTGATCAGTTTAGATCAGTCCAAGTCGTTCGATAGGGTCGACCATCGGTTCCTGGGATCTGTGCTAGAGGCCGCCGGATTTAATCCGGACTTCCGCAAGTGGATCTTTGTTCTGTATGATAGGCCGACGGTAGCGGTGCAGATCAACGGTAAGCTGTCGGAGTCATTCGCCCTCTCCCGGTCGGTGCGTCAGGGTTGTCCGCTGTCGCCTCTTTTGTATGTCCTGGCGTTGGAACCCCTCCTTCGCAAGTTAAGGGACGAGGTGGCTATACCAGTTCTGCGCAGAATTGCTTTACCTGGAGGCACACGAGCCAGGGTTTCCGCGTTCGCCGATGATGTCACGGTGTTCGTGTCTTGCCCCACGGACGTTCAAGCGGTGGTCGAGGCGCTCGCTCGGTACGAAAAAGTCACAGGGGCCATCTTCAACCGCAGCAAGTCTGGGGGCCTGGACCGGGGTAAACTCGCTTCCAGGTATCTTCAGCTGAACCAATGGACTGGTCCGTATTCTCGGTGTGTGGTTTGGACCGGGACTTCAGCTGGAGAAGAATTGGTTGGAAGTACAGATCAAGGTCAAATTGTCGGTGAAGACTTGGATTAGAAGGAAATTGTCCTTGAAGGGTCGGGCGGAGGCGTGTGCTACATATGTCTTTCCGCTCATCCTTTACCGATTGTCTGTACTTCCTCTCCCTGCAGAATGCCTAACCCGCTTACAAAAGCGCCTCGACTCACTTCTGTGGGACGAGGGTAAGCACTATGTGTGCAGAGAGGTCTGTGTCCAGAGTCCGAGTGAGGGAGGCCTGGGTCAGCCCAGTCTCCTGTGTCACAGAAATGCAGAGAGATTGGCTTTCTTGGGTCGTTTGCTAGAGGAGAACGCTCCTTGGGTCCCTGCGGTTGAGAACTCGTTTCCCAATCTCAAACCCGACCCCTCGGTAGAAGGTCGTCGTAGACCGAGGGGGGAGTCCAAGTTCTTCTCCGAATGCCGGACCGCTCTTAGAGCTTTGCCGGGGACTAGTGTCCTTGATCAGCCTAGGAAGAAGCTTTATCGGGAACTAGTGGTGGGCACCGCGAAGGATCCCCTTAATAGGCGATTAGGTTGGTCGATGGAGGTTATCCGCTCTCACTGGAGTTGGGAGCCGGGAAGGGATTTTCTGACTAACTCGGAATTTTCACTCACCTGGCGACTGGTCCAAAGGACACTGCCCCTCTCCGACGAATTCTGCCTGTATAATGAAGAAACAAGGGCCTTGTGTCTGCGCTGTGGCGAAAGCAGGCTCGAAACAGTTGAGCATGCTTTTTTCTGCTGCAGCCGGATCCAGGCCTTACTGGAGTACGTCGGGGGGGGGGGGGGGGGTAACGGCTCGCATCGATGGCGAGCAGCCGCTCGATCTCGACATTGGTTGTTTTGTTTACAACATGGAGCCGCCGTTCTTAATTGCCTGTGCAGCACTCTGACCTGCCAAGCCCACTCTTTGTCTTCCTTCGCTGCTCTCCCAGTGGATTGAGCAGACCGGGTTCTCTTTCTCGCTTCCTTGAGGTTGTTTGCGGGTAGGGTGACGCGGTTTAGGGCGGGTGTTTCGTTTCTGCTCCCCTCTCTGGGTAGAGATGCCTATCCTCTCTCTCTCATAATTGCGACGCGGCACTCTGACCCGCTAGCACCCACTGCGTCTTCCGTTGCTGCTCTCCCCCTTGCGGGGATCTGTCCTGATTAATCCGACATCCCCGTGAGGGGAGGTCAATCCACTTTCTCTCTTCTGACGTCACCCACTCCCCTCCACCAGCCCCCATATCCCTGCATTTTCTTTTCTCCTCTACTACACTTTGGTCCGCGGATGCGGCCAGTGCATTTTTTCCGCACGATGCTGCGGAAAAGGCGCATACCACCGCAGTTGCGCCACATCGCCCCACTCGAGTACTCCCCATCGGAGGGAGCACCTCCCACAAAGGATGAAGAGAAAGAGAAGGCCAGGGTAGGGTCGCAGCCCGCGGCGACCCAGGCAGCGCCAACACCAAAAGTGACACCAAACCAGCCCCCTGCTCCCCACGAGGGCCACTCCCCAGACCGGGGAGTAAAAGTAGCGGCTGACGAGGGAACGAGGTGCGATAGGGGTGGTACACATCCTGCGACACATCTTCCACCTCAATCCTCGTCGGTCGGAGAAAGCACTCTCACCCAGGCTCCCCAAGACGACCACCCCAAGAGGAAAGGGAATAGGAAGACAGCCGACGAGGGAAAGAGGCACCTTTCCAGGGGACCACTCCCAACGAACCCCCCTCCACCTTAATCCTCATTGGCCGGACAAGACCCCACAGCTCCTGCTCCCCACGAGGACAGCCTCCCCGCAAATGAACAGAGAGAAGTTGGAGACGAGGAGGCTGAAGGCAACAATGGTGGCTCACAGCCCGTGACACCCCCAGTCTCCCAGCCCTCCTTCATCCACCAAGCACCTACTCCCCATGAGGGCAGCTCTCCAATTCCCGAAGGGAAAGATGATGAAGACGGAGTTGCCTGTAGAACCCAAGCGCTTTTCAGGGACACTTTGGAATCGCTAAAGGCTCTCGGGGGGGAATATAAGGCACCACCGCCCAAAGCTCCCCAAAACACTCCAACACTACCGAAAGCCCCGAAATCAAACGCAACGACAATAAAGCCCGATGGGAGAAATCCCATGACTCAATCTCCTGGCAAAAGGAAGGAAATGAACCAGAAGGCGGGCCAAACCAGTCTACGACACCACAGGAGGACTGGCCACAGTTAGCCCCAAACAAAAGGGCCAAGCAGCAGAAGAAAAAGGCAGCAGCAACCGATCCCCTACCCGGTCTGTCCAACACCAAACAGGATGAGACTACAGCATGGGGCTCTCTGGAGCTGGAGCAGATGACACCCGATGATTATAGGGAACTCTTCAACTCCACTTACAAGGATGTCACGAAGGGAACAACCATCATACCCCTTCCGGGACAGATTGAAAAATTGGAGAAGAGAGTTCTCTCCCTGATCACCTCTGACCTCAAGACCAGGAGTTTAACGGGTGTCAACAAAAACACCATGGTGGAAATCCTCATTGACTTGAACATTCCAGCAAGTTATATATGCAGGAGGAGTTTCGCCATGTGGGACATTCTGCTCCCCAGAGAGGAGGATGCAAAAAGACTGGCCAGGACTGAACACAGAAGCAGGAACATTCGGCTCCAGCCAGTATACCTCGGCAGGAGGAACACCACTGTCTCAGTACTGAACGTCCCGTGCTACATGACCGGAAAACAAGTCGGGCCATACTGAGTCAGTATGGTGAGGTGGAGGCAGTCGCCCCAGCCCGCGGTCGATGCAACGTTTTGACTGGGGACTACAAAGTTCGGATGGTCCTGGGCAAGGACAGTTTTGACAACATTCCAGCCATGCTCAAGTTTGGAGAGCAGACAATGACACTGATCATGGAGGGGAGAAAACCTCACTGCTGGCACTGCCAGTTGAGGGGACACATGACCAAGGACTGTCCTAAAAGGCAACCAGCGAACCCCCCGGGAAAAGTCCCCACCAAAATACCCGCTAAAATCCCAGCAGAGGTACAAGCCACAGCCCCAGCCGCAGCCGCAGCCCCAGCCAATTCCAACCTGGCAGCAGAAGCAGGTTGGGCAATGGTCACAAGGAAGGGCAGACCCAACAAAAATCTGGCCAAACCAATAACGACCAAAACCCAACCCGAAATCACCCCAATGGACACTCACGCGCCCTCTTCCTCAAGCAAGAGGAAGCTCCAAGACTCTGAGGAAGAGATCGCGTTGGAGGGTCTAGAGACAGCCACAGACACAGAAGAGACAGCATCAGAGGCAGCAGTCAGCAAGAGAACGACGAAGAGGAGGAAAAGCAGGAGATCCAAGGGAGACACCCTCACCCCCAAAGACAATATCTAACCAGCCGAGGCGTAGCCCCCCAAATCCCACCCCTCAAAACAGCCAGAGCAATGTCCCCCCTCCCTCCCCGAACCCCCAAGAACACTATCTCGCAATCCATCCCCAGAAAGTTCGAGTAACAACCCCAAAAAACAACCTCCCGCGCCAACATACACCCCAACACCCGACATCCCCTCCCCTACTCCCCCTCCAGTCAAGGAAAAACACAGCACACCAATCCACATGGAACGGACAAATAGACTCCCTTTCCTTCCAGGAGGAAGGATATGTGAGACGAGCCCTCTGCAGCCAACAACAGAACTGAAAGGCCAGCAGAAGGTCCGTTATACACAGATAAAAAACTTTCTTTACGAAGGTGGCGATAATGTAACCGACCCAACCAAGTTCAAGGACGCTCCCTTGTTGACCACATTTATTAGGGTCAACAAGGATTCCAGGACTGAGGCCCTCTGGGCATGGATAGACGCCGCGAAGGATGCAATCCCAAGCCAGCAGCTGGTGGACACGGAGCATCCTTCGCTAAACAATTTAGTTTTTAAATGCGAGGGCAGAGTCCCTGTATATATTCACCCCTCCTTCTACAGGGCTTTAAAACTAATTTTCCCCCTGGACGTGGGAGGTGTTGCCAAGAATGGAGTACCCTCTGCAGACTTACTGACCGGAAGCCTTGGACAGGCCTGCCACGTCCTCACCCCCGAGGATTTCAGGCCCGTGTGTGACAATGAATAAGGTAGGTGACCATGGCTTTAAACTTGGTTACTTATAATGTGAGGGGCCTCAGATGTCGAAGCAAGGCCGCGCGCGTGCTGAGAGATCTGATGTCCCTCAAGGTAGATATTGCCGCTATACAGGAGACCCACTTTATTTGTGACGGGGATTATCAGGTGCTGGTGAGCGATTACGATGTTTACTCAGCATATGGCAATACCTATAGTCGTGGAATCTCCTTGCTAGTAAATTGCACCCTATCAACATCGGTGAATGTTGCTCAGGCGGGCGATTGTCGTCGATGTTGCCGTTAATAGCAGTGTGTTTCGGATAGTCGCAGTTTATGCACCCAACTCCGCTGTGGAGAGGGCTTCCTTCTTTCGATGGGTCGAGGGCTTTGTAGCTGATCTGGAGAGGGTAGTCTTAATGGGTGATTGGAATGCCATACTTGATCCCAGGATAGATAAGGTCGGGGGGACTAGCAGGTCGGCGTGGTGTGACAGCAGTCTGTCTGACCTGATGGCTTCGTGCGACCTGGTCGACAGATTTCGCCTGGATCACCCGGGGTGGGAGATGTGGACGTGGCATCCTAATACTGTTACATATAGGGTTTCATTAAAAGAGTCTTAGGAAGAGATACTTAGAAAGGGATGTTTAGAAAGAATCTTATTACAGTGAGGGATGTTGTAAGACTCAGAGAGAGAGAGAAGTTGTTGTAAGAGTTCTAAAGAGATAGTTCCTGTTAGGAGAGATTCTTATATTTTAAATGTTCCTTCTTTGTTGTGTAGAATGGAAGAGAAGGAGAAAGCTCTTTGAGTGAGGACATGATGATGTTGAGACGTGTATGTAAAGACATATAACACAAATATATAATACAATTGGACTTTACCTTTTTAAGAATCATAAGACACAAGACGAGCTTTACAAAAAACACTTGATGGTTTATTCTTCACACGGCCGTGATTCCATCATCAAGAATTCAAAGTTTCACATTTTTCCTTGAAGTGACGTCTCGCTTCCAGACGTCTGACTGTCCCTGAGTTTTCTCACTGACTGTTTTCTAACTAAAGTTTTTTCTCTATTCCTAGAACTTTCTATTTTTCCGTGACGTCATACACATGTTAAAACATGTGCATTCTTTCACGTATCCTGGACATACGTGTCCAAAACTTTTCCTATTTCTACAAAAGGAATTTTAACCTATATTCAATATGTTAAAAACATTATCTTATAAGCTGCATTCTTACAATTTAAAATTTCATAATAAACTTGACAGCTCACATTCTTTTCTTGAATATTTTATCTATATTCTAAACAAATGTTTATTTTACATTTTTAAATTCTCACACGTAATCTATTTCTAAACTAGATTACGAGGTTCGAATTCCGCCTATGCTCTTTCATTTTCATTTTAAACTAAATTCTCCATTTTTATACTTACATGAAAAGGGGACAGCCCTTATCATGTAACAATACCCCTTCCTACCCAAGTACTTACTTGGATCGGATGTTAGTTAGAAGAGGCGATGTAGATTTCCTATCTTGCCCCATGTTCCACTTTTTAGGACACTCGGACCATAAACTAGTTATGGCCCGTCTGAACTTGAGCCCTAGGCCAAGACTGGTCGGATACTGGAAGTTCAACAGCACCTTGTTGGAGCTGGAGGACTACCGGTTGAAGGTTACAGAGATAATCCAACGGGCATTAGTGGGGGCGGTTACCGGGAGTAAGTGGTGGGTTAGTCTCAAGGCTAAGATTAGACATTTCTCGGTCAAGTACAGCCAACGCCTCGCACTAGATAAGGCTAAGACCAAGAAGCGTACAGAGAATAGGCTGGCCCAGGCATTGGAGGGTGGGGACCCCCTAGAGATAGCACTAGCTAAACAAGACCTCAGCCGCTTGGCTAGCGAGTGGTACGAGGGCCAGATAGTTAGGGCTAGGCTAATGAAAGTCTCGAACGAGGCGGTTAATGTTAACTTAAGGCTGATCTAAGGCACGGCTCTGACGGGTACATTCGAAAGATAAACGACCTGGAAGAGCACGCTCTCGTGTTGACGTGGGAGATTTGCGAGGGGTTTCGAAAGCATCTATCGGAGCACTTCACCCAACTACCCAGACTCAGGGTCGAAGAGTTTGGCAGCTATTTGGCCGACTCGCCCCGCCTCATGGCGGCTCGAGCGGCTAGCTGTGATAGTCTTGTCGCGGAACATTAGATCATTACTGTGTTGAAGCAGGTCGGCTGCAACAGGTCCCCGGGGCTTGATGGTCTACCCTAAAAATTCTACTTGAGGCTGTCGCCCATGTTGGTCCCTATTCTGAAGGATATGTTCAACCATTGGTTTGTTCAGGGCTCCATCCCTGGGCAGGTGACCAAGGGAGTGATCACATTGCTGAGGAAAGGTAAACGGCATGGTGGGGAGGAAGATTTAGACGATTTCAGGCCCTTGACTCTGCTAAACACAGAGTTAAAGATTTTGGCCAAGGTTCTTGCGAATCGGTTGCAGGTTGTCATCACTGACTTGATCGACCCTGACAAGAGCTATGCTGTGAAGGGGAGATCGATTCAGGACAATCTTCATCTGATACGCACGATCATAGAGGGGACAGAAGACGACGCCGAGGCCGCGCTGATCAGTTTGGATCAGTCCAAGGCTTTCGATAGGGTGGACCATAGGTTCCTGGGATCTGTGCTGGAGGCCGCCGGATTTAATCCGGACTTCCGCAAGTGGATCTCTGTACTGTATGACAGGCCAACGGTAGCGGTGCAGATCAACGGTAAGCTGTCGGAGTCTTTTGCCGTCTCCCGATCGGTGCGACAGGGTTGTCCGCTGTCGCCTCTCTTGTACATCCTGTTGTTGGAACCCCTCCTTTGCAAGTTAAGGGACGAGGCGACTACACCAGTCCTGCGCGGGATAGCTCTCCCTGGAGGCACACGAGCCAGGATTTCCGCGTTCGCCGATGACGTCACCGTGTTCGTGTCTTGCCCCACGGACATTCAAGTGGTCACCGAGGCGCTCGCTCAATATGAAGAAGTTACGGGGGCCGTCTTCAATCGCAGTAAGTCGGTGGGTCTGCGGTTGGGTGCCTGGACCGGAGTAAATTTGCTTCCGGGCATCTTCAGTTGGACCAACGGCCCGGTCCGGATCCTTGGTGTGTGGTTCGGACCGGGTCTCCAGCTTAAGAAAAACTGGTCGGAAGTAGTAGCCAAGGTCGAATCCTCTGTTAAGACTTGGGTTCGAAGGAAATTGTCCTTGAAGGGTCGGGCAAAGGCGTGTGCTACATATGTCTTTCCGCTCATCCTTTACCGTCTGTCTGTACTTCCCCTCCCTGCAAAACGACGAATGAGCTTACAGGAGCACCTCGACACACTCTTGTGGAACGAGGGTAAGCATTTTGTTTGCAGAGAGGTCTGTGTTCGAAATCCGAGCGAGGGAGGCTTGGGACTGCCCGATCTCCTGTGTCACAAGCACGCAGAGAGGTTGGCCTTCCTGAGCCGTTCATTGTACGTAGACATGGGTCACTGCGGTTGAAAGCTCGTTTTCCAATCTCACGCCTGACCCCTTGGTCGAAGCACGGCGGAGACCGAGAGGGGAACAAACATTCTATGCCGAATGCCAGTCCGCACTTTGAGCGTTGCCGGGGACCAGTGTCCTCGAACAGTCTAGGAACAGGCTTTATCGGGAGCTAGTGGGGCGTAGCAAAAAGGAACCACTAGTGAAACGGACGGGGATCTCGTTGGAGGAGGTCCGCTCCCAGTGGAGTTGGGCGCCGGGACGGGACTTTCTTACAAATTCGGAATTTTCCCTTACCTGGCGACTTGTCCGGAACGCACTGCCCCTCCTTGAGGAACTCAACCTTTACAATGAAGAAACCCGGGTCTACTGCCTGCGCTGCGACGAAATATGAGAGAAACGGCCGATCATGCCTTTTTCCGCTGTAGCAAGCTCAAGACCCCCCTAGGGTACGTCAACGAGGTAACGGCTCGCATCGATGCCAAGCACTGGCTTGAACTCAATGAATCATATTTTGTGGAGAACATTGATCCGCCGCTGCCTAGGGAGAAAAGAATGGTTTTTCTAGCGATACTAGCAGTAGCGAGGATGGTCATATGGATCACACGCCTCAAGCGAGTCCGCAAAGGGATATCTGTTCCGGATCGGGATCTGATAGTCTACTTTAAACATCTGCTTAAAGTAAAGATCAGATGCGATTGGAAGAGGTTGCCTCGAGTGGCCTTTGACAAGAGGTGGGTGCATGACACTAGCTTGTGCATCCGACGAGGCGCCAAGTTTGAATTCATGTTACCACCATAGGCATGGCACATGCGGTACTGGGTCCTACGGAGCCCATCCCGCTAGGTTAGACAAATAAAAAGTAAAGAGACTCTTGACTGGTGGTACAAATGTGATCCTGTCCCTCGATTTTTTGTTTTTTTGGCACTAGAGAACCTTCCGAGACTACCCTACCACTACCCCCCCTATCTTTTTGTTTTATCATCCCCTGATCAACCCCTACTCAAAGGTCGCCACCTAATATATTCCCCCCTTTTGTTTTCAACAATCTATTTATTTTACTCCCAACACCCGATATGAAGTCTTCCCAATCCCCATTAGGGATCTCCCCGCTTGTTTTCGGTGCCCCGGAAAACAGTAGGCGATCTAACTACTTAGATGAGCTTAGGGAGGGACCTTACTAACAATGCACTAATTTTATTTTGTACATTTTTTCTATATTTCCCACTCCCCAACACGAACTATTTTTCTTCCAAATTCAAAAACTTTTTATTTTTTCCAATGAATTGAACTTTTTTCACACACACAGACACACACACACACATTTTAATATATTAAAAAAAAAAAAAAAAAAATGCGCACACACACACACACACACACATACAGAAATTGTATATATATATCCTTTTGGTAAAAACGCTGGGGTTTTCATTAGTTAGCTTTAGATTCCACAGAGTGAATGAGGTATTGTGGTAAATGTTGCCAGATAAGAGTAAAGTCGGCACAGACTCCATTTTTACTTTAGTTACAAAGACCCTGCAACATTCCCCTCCCCAGATCTTATAGGGCCTTGTGCCTAAATTTTTTTTATAATTTTGGAGATTTTACTTTGTTAGATATTTTAATTTTATATTGGAATTTTTTCTTTAAATGAAATAAATTAAATATAAAGATCAAAGTGTAGTATCTGTTCTCCCAGTTACTCATTTTTTATTTTTTTCAAGAGGTCCGCCACTTGGCCCACCCGTCAAGTTTAAGGCTTTCACTTTGGTCACTTTTGTGACTTTACTAACCTTGGTTAGTGGGACCGACCCCCTCTTTGGGGTGTCTGGACCCTTTTCGCTCCCCCAGGACCGACCCCATTGTGTGGTAGTCTGGACCCGAAAACCGATCCCTTCTTTGGGAGTTTGCTGTTCTCGGGACCAACAACACTTTCTTTGGTAGACGCAACCTGGTCGGGTTAGTTTAGCATTTTTTCTTTTGGGTACTTCGTTTCCTCCTCCCCTCTGAGGTTGAAATGGTCTACTTTCTCCCCTCTTAATTGCCTGTGCAGCACTCTGACCTGCCAGGCCCACTCTTTGTCTTCCTTCGCTGCTCTCCCAGTGGATTGAGCAGACCGGGTTCTCTTTCTCGCTTCCTTGGGGTTGTTTGCGGGTAGGGTGACGCAGGTAGGGCGGGTGTTTCGTTTCTGCTCCCCTCTCTGGGCAGAGATGCCTATCCTCTCTCTCTCTTAATTGCGACGTGGCACTCTGACCCGCTAGCACCCACTGCGTCTTCCTTCGCTGCTCTCCCCCTTGCGGGGATCTGAGCTGACTAATCCGACATCCCCGTGAGGGGAGGTCAATCCACTTTCTCTCTTCTGACCTCATCCACTCCCCTCCACCACCTCCATATCCTTGCATTTTCTTTTCTCCGCTACCACATTTTTGTCCGCGGCAGCGGCCAGTGCATTTTTCCGCACGATGCCGGGGAAAAGGCGCATACCACTGCAGATGCGCCACATCGCCCCACTCGAGTACTCCCCATCGGAGGGAGCACCTCCCACAAAGGATGAAGTCAAGGAGAAGGCCAGGGTAGGGCACAGCCCGCGGCGACCCAGGCAACGCCAACACCAGAAGGACAACTAAACCAGCCCCCTGCTCCCCACGAGGGCCACTCCCCAGACTGGGGAGTAAAAGTAGCAGCTGATGAGGGAACGAGGTGCGATAGGGGTGGTACACATCCTGCAACACCCCCTCCACCTCAATCCTCGTTGGTCGGAGAAAGCACTCCCACCCAGGCTCCCCAAGACGACCACCCCAAGAGGAAAGGGACCAGGAAGGCGGCTGACGAGGGAAAGAAGCATCTTTCCAGGGGACCACTCCCAACGAACCCCCCTCCACCTCAATCCTCATTGGCCGGAAAAGACCCCACAGCTCCTGCTCCCCACGAGGACAGCCTCCCCGCAAATGAACAGAGAGAAGTTGGAGACGAGGAGGCTGAAGGCAACAATGGTGGCTCACAGCCCGTGACACCCCCAGTCTCCCAGCCCTCTTCCAGCCACCAAGCACCTACTCCCCATGAGGGCAGCTCTCCAATTCCCGAAGGGAAAGATGATGAAGACGGAGTTGCCTGTAGAACCCAAGCGCTTTTCAGGGACACTTTGGAATCGCTAAAGGCTCTCGGGGGGGAATATAAGGCACCACCGCCCAAAGCTCCCCAAAACACTCTGACACTACCGAAAGCCCCGAAATCCAACGCAACGACAATAAAGCCCGATGGGAGAAATCCCATGACTCAATCTCCGGGCAAAAGGAAGGAAATGAACCAGAAGGCGGGCCAAAACCAGTCTACAACACCACAGGAGGACTGGCCACAGTTAGCCCCAAACAAAAGGGCCAAGCAGCAGCAACAACAGAGCCAGCAGCTGAAGGCAAAAGGCAGTGGCAGCCGATCCCCTCCCTGGTCCGTCCAACACCAAACAGGACGAGACTACGGCATGAGGCCCTCCGGAGCTGGAGCAGATGACACCCAATGATTATAGGGAACTCTTCAACTCCACTTACAAGGATGTCATGAAGGGAACAACCATCATACCCCTTCCGGGACAGATTGAAAAATTGGAGAAGAGAGTTCTCTCCCTGATCACCTCTGACCTCAAGACCAGGAGTTTAACGGGTGTCAACAAAAACACCATGGTGGAAATCCTCATTGACTTGAACATTCCAGCAAGTTATATATGCAGGAGTTTCGCCATGTGGGACATTCTGCTCCCCAGAGAGGAGGATGCAAAAAGACTGGCCAGGACTGAACACAGAAGCAGGAACATTCGGCTCCAGCCAGTATACGTCGGCGGGAGGAACACCACTGTCTCAGTACTGAACGTCCCGGCCTACATGACCGGAAAACAAGTCGGGCCAAACTGAGTCAGTACGGTGAGGTGGAGGCAGTCGCCCTAGCCCACGGTCGACGCAACGTTTTGACTGGGGACTACAAAGTTCGGATGGTTCTGGGCAAGGACAGTTTTGACAACATTCCAGCCATGCTCAAGTTTGGAGAGCAGACAATGACACTGATCATGGAGGGGAGAAAACCTCACTGCTGGCACTGCCAGTTGAGGGGACACATGGCCAAGGACTGTTCTAAAAGGCAACCAGCGAACCCCCCGGAAAAAGTCACCACCAAAATACCCACTAAAACCCCAGCAGAGGTACAAGCGACAGCTCCAGCCGCAGCCCCAGCCAATTCCAACCCGGCAGCAGAAGCAGGTTGGGCAACGGTCACAAGGAAGGGCAGACCCAACAAAAATCTGCCCAAACCAATAACGACCAAAACCCAACCCGAAATCACCCCAATGGACACTCACGCGCCCTCTTCCTCAAACAAGAGGAAGCTCTAAGACTCTGAGGAAGAGATCGCGTTGGAGGGTCTAGAGACAGCCACAGACACAGAGGAGACAACATCAAAGGCAGCAGTCAGCAAGAGAACGACGAAGAGGAGGAAAAGCAGGAGATCCAAGGGAGACACCCTCACCCCCAAAGACAATATCCAACCAGCCGAGGCTGAGCCCCCCAAATCCCACCCCTCAAAACAGCCAGAGCAATGTCCCCCCTCCCTCCCTGAACCCCCAAGAACACTACCTCGCAATCCATCCCCAGAAAGTTCGAGTAACGACCCCAAAAAACAACCTCCCTCGCCAACATACGCCCCAACACCCGACATCCCCTCCCCTACTCCCCCTGCACCCACTCCCCCTCCAGTCAAGGAAAAACACAGCACACCAATCCGCATGGAACAGACAAAGAGACTCCCCTTCCTTCCAGGAGGAAGGATATGTGAGACAGGCCCTCTGCAGCCAAAACAGAACTGAAAGGCCAGCAGAAGGTCCATTATACACAGCTAAAAAACTTTCTTACGTCGGTGGCGATAATGTAACCGACCCAACCAAGTTCAAGGACGCTCCCTTGTTGACTACATTTATTAGGGTCAACAAGGATGTAACGTGCATCCAGGAGATAAGCGCCCGCGTGTTTGCGTGTTCTGTGGGTACGTGGGAGAGACGGATGAAGGGAAAAAGACTTACCTCGAGACCAGCTCAGCGTTACCGACCAAAAATAGAAAAGAAAGACCAAGATGGCGGCCGCCGTCTTTTGTAAAGTATGATGTCTCGCAAAGTCACACGAATTCTCGGAATATGCAAATTTAGCCGGCCTAGAACGACGATAAAAGCGGGTGAGGGGAAAGACGTGGGCGAGTGACGATTGAGTTGGCTGGGGAATCGTGTGGCTGTTGCTTCTTGTGCCGTGTTGAGGATATTTTACCGTTGTTGGAATCCGTGCAGAACCGGTGTAAAAAGATTATTGAATTGCTGCAACATTTATAACATCTTTTCCTGAACTTACCGTGTTAAAGAGAGAGTCGGGCGCCATCTTGAATTTTTCCTTACACATTTTCGTTACAAGCTATTCCGGCCATTTGGCCTCTAGGACTATGACCGTGTCAAAATTTGACTTAAAGCTCATACCCGAGTTTGACGGGTCCACGTCCATCGTCGACTGGGTTGAAAGGGTCGAGCTGACGTGCGACCTTTGTGAGGTTAAAAGGGTACACACTGTGATTCCCCTGAGATTGGCTGGGGGTGCCTTGAGTGTATATCAGCAACTCAGTGCTGCCGAAAAGGGAGATGTCACCGCAATTAAAGCTTCGCTGTACAAGGCATTTGCCATGGATCCTTGTACGGCCTATGAAAAATTTGCTTCCCAAAAACTTCTACCGGAGGAAAGCGTGGACGTTTTCTTTGCTGAGTTAAAGAAACTCGCAGTTCTGTTCGGTGGAGGGGTGTCGGAGCGGACGCTCGCGTACGCGTTTATGGCGGGCCTTCCCACTCGGGTGAAGCAGCTACTGAGAGCTTCAACCAGCATTTCAACAACGACCATGGAACACTTGATGGAACATGCTCGAGCCATCATCAAAGATGAGGAGGACCTGGGGGAACCAGTTGTGATGGCGACACAGACAGGCCAGATTGGCGCTCGGGAGATTCCGAATCAGAACCCTGCAAGCAATGGGAAATGTTTTCGCTGCGGACGACGCGGACATTTTGCAAGGAATTGCACCAACAGGGGGCATGTGTGCTGTTTTAAGTGTGGCGGTTTGGGGCATCTAGCCCAAAACTGTGCGGGAAACGTATCAGGGGATAGGACGTCAGCGCCGCCCTGCTCCCCGAGCAAAATTTGAACAAGGCGCAACCAGTAATGACCGTCTACGTAAACAGGATACCCTGCTCAGCACTTCTCGACTCAGGCTGTTCGCATACTATAGTGAGCACCAGGCTGTGTCCAAGTTGGACTAAGAGGAAGATCAAAGTCACCACGATAGGAGGCAAGACCCAGACATGCTGTGGAGCTGGAACTGTCAAGATCTATACGGACACCGGTGCAGCCACTAAGATCAATGTGCTCGTGACCCAAGGAAATCTCCTGGGGTTTGACCTGTTGCTCGGATACGATGCCATCAAGGCGCTGGGGGGAGTCGCAATTCATTGGGATGGAAAGGTGCGATTCTTAGAGGCCCCAGTGTGTGCAGCGCTCCATATCGATCGGCCGGATTTTACAGTGGACTACGACTCGCGCAAGAGGGCCTGGATTGCATCTTGGAAGTGGACCGAGGGAATGGCACCGACTAAACTCAAGAATGGGGTTGCAGAGTACCCTATACCCAGTGAGGCCCGAGCAGAATACGAAAGGGAACTAAAGGCGTGGATCCAAGATGGCTGGTTAATCCCTACCCTGAGGACAAGCTTGGGCCTCCCAAGGGTCTAATACCCTTGATGGCAGTAGTCCAGCATAACAAGTCGAAAGTACGGCCCGTGCTGGACTATAGGGAGCTTAACAAGCATATTGAAGCCTACACTGCCGATGCTGACGTATGCGCCAGTAAGTTGAGGGAATGGCGTCAGAAAGGCACTAATGTCTCCATATTGGATTTGCGAAAAGCCTATTTACAGGTGCGAGTTGATGAGACGTTGTGGCCGTTCCAGACAGTTTGGTTCCAGGGGCAGAGGTACTGCCTTACACGCCTTGGCTTTGGCCTAAATGTGGCACCACAGATCATGAAGACTATTGTCCCAAGAAAAGCCCATGAGGGACTCAACGTCAGCTTACATTGATGACGTATACGTCAATGAAGATGTACAGTCTGCGTCGTGTGTCAAAGAAAAGTTGGCTCAGTTTGGTCTGGAATGCAAGAATCCCGAACGTTTAAGGGAAGGAGCACGTGTATTGGGATTGGATGTTTATGAAGAAGATGGCACCCTACAATGGAGGCGTGGCAGTGAAATTCCAAGCATCCCCAACCTCGTTACAAGGCGGACCGTTTTTTCTTGGTGTGGAAAACTTGTTGGTCACTTTCCGGTCTGTGGCTGGCTCCGCGCAGCTGTTGGTGTGATTAAACGCAGAGCAAATTTAACAACCACGGGTTGGGATGACATATCCGATGATGTCCTACTAACTCTGATGATTAAAGAGACACTGGAGAGAGTGAACAAGAAGGACCCTGCCTGTGGGCGGTGGTGTGTTAACGGAGACAATGTAGGTGTGTGGGTTGATGCCAGTTCTTTGGCGTTGGGAGTATCGTTGGAGCAAGGAGGAAACGTGTTGGCTGCGGCCTGTAACAGATTCTCAGCATATCAACCTGGCAGAGCTGGACGCTGTTGTAAAGGGGGTAAATCTGGCCCTGCAGTGGCAGTCGAAGAAGTTGACCTTGTACACAGATTCTCTCTGTGTCTACCACTGGGTGTCTGACACACTTTCAGGACGGACACGAATCCGTACCAAGGCAGCAAGCGAAATGTTAATAGGGAGAAGGCTAGACACGCTAAAAAACCTGGTATCTGAGTATGGGCTATTACTGAGCGTCACTCTGGTGCCATCACATTGTAATCGTGCTGACCAACTGGCCCGTGTACCTCACAAATGGTATGAAGCCGCGAAGATGGGAATGGAGATTACTGCTCGATCTTGTGCAGTTGCAATCGACCCATGTCAAATACAAAAAATTCATGCACAGAGCGGACATCCGGGTATCAAGAGGACCCTTTATTTTGTGAGGCGTGCATACCCAGCAGTGACCAAGATGGATGTCAGACAGATCGTCAGAAATTGTGAGGCTTGCCAGTCTATTGATCCTGCACCAGAGCGATGGCAGAAGGGTCGCTTGGAAGTTGAGAGTGTGTGGCAGCGGCTGGCCATGGATATTACCCATTACAGTGGCAAGCCCTTTCTAACTCTCATTGATTGCGGGCCTACGAGATTTGCGGTGTGGCGGCAGATGACCAGACAGGATTCAGCAAATGTTGTTCGCCACCTATCATCGATTTTTTTTGAGCGAGGTGTGCCGGAAGAGCTCCTGACTGACAATGATGCAGCGTTTTGTAGCCAGCAAGTTCGGCAGTTGTTAGATGAGTGGGGCGTCCGACTATGGTTGCGATGTGCGCATGTGCCGTCAGGAAATGGCATTGCTGAAAGAAGCCATCGCAGCATCAAGAGAATTGCTGCCAGGAAGCGATGTACTATTGCGGAAGCAACATATTGGTACAACATTACGCCAAAGGACGGGATGTCCCCTTCAACCGCACCTGCGAATGCTATTTACACGTACCGAGTCGGAGTGAAGGGAATCAACACTACGCAGCCAACCGACAAGGGAACATATAACAGATATGAAGTGGGAGATCCAGTGTGGGTGAGGCCTCCAGGAAATCGGTGCACCGACAAGTTTAAGCGAGGACAAATATCTGGAGTGATTAGCCAGCAGTCTGTTTTGGTCGATGGAACCCCACGACATGTGCGAGATCTTCGCCCAGCTACAGAAGAAAGCAGTGAAGCGTCTAGCGATGAGCTGCCGATGCACGGATTCAGTGAGCCCCCTCCAGAGACTGATAGCGATACTTCATCTGATGAGGCGGAACCAGATCCAGAGCCCGAATCTGAAACAGTGAATGTACCTCTTCGCAGAAGCACACGCACGAAAAGGCCCCCCCCCCCCCCCCACAGTGCTCTCTGTGTGATCATCAGATCAGGGGGGAGTGTAACGTGCATCCAGGAGATAAGCGCCCGCGTGTTTGCATGTTGTGTGGGTACGTGGGAGAGACGGATGAGGGGGAAAAGACTTACCTCGAGACCAGCTCAGCGTTACCGACCAAAAATAGAAAAGAAAGACCAAGATGGCGGCCGCCGTCTTTTGTAAAGTATGATGTCTCGCAAAGTCACACGAATTCTCGGAATATGCAAATTTAGCCGGCCTAGAACGACGATAAAAGCGGGTGAGGGGAAAGACGTGGGCGAGTGACAATTGAGTTGGCTGGGGAATCGTGTGGCTGTTGCTTCTTGTGCCGTGTTGAGGATATTTTACCGTTGTTGGAATCCGTGCAGAACCGGTGTAAAAAGATTATTGAATTGCTGCAACATTTATAACATCTTTTCCTGAACTTACCGTGTTAAAGAGAGAGTCGGGCGCCATCTTGAATTTTTCCTTACACATTTTCGTTACAAAGGATTCCAGGACTGAGGCCCTCTGGGCGTGGATAGATGCCGCGAAGGATGCAATCCCAAGCCAGCAGCTGGTGGACACGGAGCATCCTTCGCTAAACAATTTAGTTTTTAAATGCGAGGGCAGAGTCCCTGTATATATTCACCCCTCCTTCTACAGGGCTTTAAAACTAATTTTCCTCCTGGACGTGGGAGGTGTGGCCAAGAATGGAGTACCCTCTGCAGACTTACTGACCGGAAGCCTTGGACAGGCCTGCCACGTCCTCACCCCCGAGGATTTCAGGCCCGTGTGTGACACTGAATAAGGTAGGTGACCATAGCTTTAAACTTGGCTACTTATAATGTGAGGGGCCTCAGATGTTGTAGCAAGGCCGCGTGCGTGCTGAGAGATCTGATGTCCCTCAAGGTAGATATTGCCACTATACAGGAGACCCACTTTATTCGTGACGGGGATTGTCAGGTGTTGGTGAGCGATTACAATATTTACTCAGCATATGGCAATACCTATAGTCGTAGAATCTCCTTGCTAGTAAATCGCACCCTATCAGCGTCGGTGAATGTTGTTCACACGGATGAGGACGGGCGGGCGATCGTCGTCGATGTTGCCGTTAATAGCAGTGTGTTTCGGATAGTCGCAGTTTATGCACCCAACTCCGCTGTGGAGAGGGCTTCCTTCTTTCGATGGGTCGAGGGCTTTGTAGATGATCCGGAGAGGGTAGTCTTAATGGGTGATTGGAATGCCATCCTTGATCCCGGGATAGATAAGGTCGGGGGGACTAACGGGTCGGTGTGGTGTGACAGCAGTCTGTCTGACCTGATGGCTTCGTGCGACCTGGTCGACAGATTTCGCCTGGATCACCCGGGGCGGGAGATGAGGACGTGGCATCCTAATACGCCTTCCTATCCAAGTACTTACTTGGATCGGATGTTAGTTAGAAGAGGCGATGTAGATTTCCTATCTTGCCCCACGTTCCACTTTTTAGGACACTCGGACCATAAACTAGTTATGGCCCGTCTGAACTTGAGCCCTAGGCTTAGACTGGCTGGATACTGGAAGTTCAACAGCACCTTGTTGGAGCTGGAGGACTACCGGTTGAAGGTTACAGAGATAATCCAACGGGCATAAGTGGGGGCGGTTACCGGGAGTAAGTGGTGGGTTAGTCTCAAGGCTAAGATTAGACGTTTCTCGGTCAAGTACAGCCAACGCCTCACACTAGATAAGGCTAAGGCCAAGAAGCGTACAGAGAATAGGCTGACCCAGGGTGGGGACCCCCTTGAGATAGCACTAGCTAAACAAGACCTCAACCACTTGGCTAGTGAGCGGTACGAGGGCCAGAAAGTTAGGGAAAGTCTCGAACGAGGCTGTTAATGTAGATGCTGTTGAGCGTAAGGCGCGGCTCGGACAGTTACATTCGAAAGGTAAACAACCTGGAAGGGCACGCCCTCGTGTCGACGCGGGAGATTTGCGAGGGGTTTCGAAAGCATCTATCGGAGCACTTCACCCAACTACCCAGACTCAGGGTCGAAGAGTTTGGCAGCTATTTGGCCGACTTGCCCTGCCTCATGGCGGCTCGAGCGGCTAGCTGTGATGGTCTTGTCGCGGAACATGAGATCATTACTGCGTTGAAGCAGGTCGGCTGCAACAAGTCCCCGGGGCTTGATGGTCTACCCTACGAATTCTACTTGAGGCTGTCGCCCATGTTGGTCCCTATTCTGAAGGATATGTTCAACCATTGGTTTGCCCAGGGATCCATCCCTGGGCAGGTGACCAAGGGAGTGATCACATTGCTGAGGAAAGGTAAACGGCATGGTGGGGAGGAAGATTTAGACGATTTCAGGCCCTTGACTCTGCTAAACACAGAGTTAAAGATTTTGGCCAAGTTTCTTGCGAATCGGTTGCAGGTTATCATCACTGACTTGATCGAACCAGAACAGAGCTATGCTGTGAAGGGGAGATCGATTCAGGACAATCTTCATCTGATACGCACGATCATAGAGGAGACAGAAGACGACGCCGAGGCCACGCTGATCAGTTTGGATCAGTCCAAGGCTTTCGATAGGGTGGACCATAGGTTCCTGGGATCTGTGCTGGAGGCCGCCGGATTTAATCTGGACTTCCGCAAGTGGATCTCTGTACTGTATGACAGGCCAACGGTAGCAGTGCAGATCAATGGTAAGCTGTGGAAGTCTTTTGCCGTCTCCCGGTCGGTGCGACAGGCTTGTCCACTGTCGCCTCTCTTGTACGTCCTGTTGTTGGAACCTCTCCTTCGCAAGTTAAGGGACGAGGCGACTACACCAGTCCTGCGCGGGATAGCTCTCTCTGGGGGCACACGTGCTAGGGTTTCCACGTTCGCCGATGACGTCACTGTGTTCGTGTCTTGCCCCACGGACATTCAAGTGGTCACCAAGGCACTCGCTCGATATGAAGAAGTTACGGGGGCCGTCTTCAATCGCAGTAAGTCGGTGGGTCTGCGGTTGGGTGCCTGGACCGGAGTAAATTTGCTTCCGGGCATCTTCAGTTAAACCGACAGCCCGGTCCGGATCCTTGGCGTTTGCTTCGGACCGGGTCTCCAGCTTAAGAAAAACTGGTCGGAAGTAGAGGCCAAGGTCGAATCCTCTGTTA
This sequence comes from Euprymna scolopes, assembly GCF_053919585.1. Lineage (NCBI taxonomy): Eukaryota > Metazoa > Mollusca > Cephalopoda > Sepiida > Sepiolidae > Euprymna > Euprymna scolopes. The sequence goes on along the minus strand of NC_136521.1, from coordinate 24,339,125 downwards.
AGACTTGGGTTCGAAGGAAATTGTCCTTGAAGGGTAAGGCGGAGACGTGTGCTACATGTCTTTCCGCTCATTCTTTACCGTCTGTCTGTACTTCCCCTCCCTGCAAAACGACGAATGAGCTTACAGGAGCACCTCGACACACTCTTGTGGAACGAGGGTAAGCATTATGTTTGCAGAGAGGTCTGTGTTCGAAATCCGAGCGAGGGAGGCTTGGGACTGCCCAATCTCCTGTGTCACAAGCACGCAGAGAGGTTGGCCTTCCTGAGCCATTCATTGTACGTAGACGTTCCATGGGTCACTGCGGTTGAAAGCTCGTTTTCCAATCTCACACCTGACCCCTCTGTCGAAGCACGGCGGAGACCAAGGGGGGAAAAACCATTCTACGCCGAATGCCGGTCCACACTTAGAGCGTTGCCGGGGACCAGTGTCCTCGAACAGTCTAGGAACAGGCTTTATCGGGAGCTAGTGGGGCGTAGCAAAAAGGAACCACTAGTGAAACGGACGGGGATCTCGTTGGAGGAGGTCCGCTCCCAGTGGAGTTGGGCGCCGGGACGGGACTTTCTTACAAATTCGGAATTTTCCCTTACCTGGCGACTTGTCCGGAACGCACTGCCCCTCCTTGAGGAACTCAACCTTTACAATGAAGAAACCTGGGTCTACTGCCTGCGCTGCGACGAAATATGAGAGAAACGGCCGATCATGCCTTTTTCCGCTGTAGCAAGCTCAAGACCCCCCTAGGGTACGTCAACGAGGTAACGGCTCGCATCGATGCCAAGCACTGGCTTGAACTCAATGAATCATATTTTGTGGAGAACATTGATCCGCCGCTGCCTAGGGAGAAAAGAATGGTTTTTCTAGCGATACTAGCAGTAGTCATATGGATCACACGCCTCAAGCGAGTCCGCAAAGGGATATCTGTTCCGGATCGGGATCTGATAGTCTACTTTAAACATCTGCTTAAAGTAAAGATCAGATGCGATTGGAAGAGGTTGCCTCGAGTGGCCTTTGACAAGAGGTGGGTGCATGACGCTAGCTTGTGCATCCAACGAGGCGCCAAGTTTGAATTCGTGTTACCACCATAGGCATGGCACATGCGGTACTGGGTCCTACGGAGCCCATCCCGCTAGGTTAGACAAATAAAAAGTAAAGAGACTCTTGACTGGTGGTACAAATGAGATCCTGTCCCTCGATTTTTTGTTTTTTTGGCACTAGAGAACCTTCCGAGACTACCCTACCACTACCCCCCCTATCTTTTTGTTTTATCATCCCTTGATCAACCCCTACTCGAAGGTCGCCACCTAATATATTCCTCCCTTTTGTTTTCAACAATCTATTTATTTTACTCCTAACACCCGATATGAAGTCTTCCCAATCCCCATTAGGGATCTCCCCGCTTGTTTTCGGTGCCCCGGAAAACAGTAGGCGATCTAACTACTTAGATTAGCTTAGGGAGGGACCTTACTGCGCTAGGCAATTGTATTTTTTGTACATTTTTTCTATATTCCCCACTCCCCAACACGAACTATTTTTCTTCCAAGTTCAAGAACTTTTTATTTTTTCCAATGAATTGAACTTTTTTCACACACACACACACACACACACACACACACACACACACACACACACACACACACACACCCACTTTTATATATATATAAAAAAATAAAAAAAATGCGCACACACACACACACACACACACACACACATACAGAAATTGTATATATATATATCCTTTTTGTAAAAACGCTGGGGTTTTCATTAATTAGCTTTAGATTCCACAGAGTGAATGAGGTATTGTGGTAAATGTTGCCAGTCAAGAGTAAAGTCGGCACAGACTCCATTTTTACTTTAGTTACAAAGACCCTGCAACACTCCCCTCCCCAGATCTTATAGGGCCTTGTGCCTAAATTTGTTTTGTCTTTTGGAGATCTTACTTTTTTAAATGTTTTAATTTTATATTGGAATTTTTTTAATTGTAATTTTTTCTTTAAACGAAATAAATTAAATATAAAGATCAAAGTGTAGTATCTGTTCTCCAATTTTGTTGTTCTGGAATTTCGGGACCAGCACCACTAAGTTGGTAGTTGTGACCGGCTTTTGTTGGTTTTTTCCTTTTTGCTATTTTGTTTGTTCTTCGTTTCGGTCTCACCTCTCGAGACTGGGATGGTCTACTCTCTCCACACTTAATTGCCTGAGCAGCACTCTGACCTCCCAGGCCAAAACTTTGTCTATCTTCGCTGCTCTCCCAGTGGATCGAGCAGACAGGGTTCGCTTTCTCGCTTCTGTTGGGTAGCAAGTGGGTAGGGTGACGTGAGGGAAGGGCGGGTGTTTCGTTTTTGCTCCCCTCTGTGGGCAGAAATGTCTATCCCCTCTCTCTCTCTTAATTGCGACACGGCACGCTGACCCGCTAGCACCCCCTGCGTCTTTCTTCTCTGCTCTCCCCCTCATGGGGGGATTTGAGCTGCTAACCCGACATCCCCGTGAGGGGAGGTCAAAAACTCTTATTTTTTCTGAGCCCGCTCCTCCCCCTCCACCCCCTCCATTCCCCTGGGTTTTCTTTTCTCCAGCAACGGATTCTGGGTTAACTGCTGTAGCGTCTACCCCGGAACTAATTTTGACAGTGACATTGAACATTCACCGTTTCCGGAGAGCTCCAAAAAAAAAAGACAAAAAAAAGCCGTGGCGCTAAATTCGAGGAGTCTCTCGCTCTCTTTTGGCTCGCGAACACCAGAGGAGTAAGACGCGTTACTGCCACGCTCTTTCGCTCATGCGTGACACACCCTGTGCCAGTTCCAATGGTGAAACCACACAAAAAAAAGAAAAACATTCTTCTTATCTATTCACTCCGCTCCTTACTCAAACGCCTTTTCTAAAGAAAATATATTTATCATTTCTTTCCACCTTAACGCCAAAAACATTTGACCAGTCAGGAAGGATTTCTTCTTTTTTTTTCGGACTCAAAATAAACACGAGTGTGATACACCAGGGCAAATAAATTTACACCTCTTATAACAAGCCAAGTCTGATTATTTGTTTTTAATTAATTTTTCTAAATATTTGTTTTCTTATTAATGTTTTTGAAAAATTAATTTTAAGTGATCTGTTTGTTGTTTTGCCCAGCGAGCACCTCGCTTCACTGGTGACCCCTTTTTTTCGTCAGACTTTGGCAGAACATGCAAGGAATTGTGGATATTATCAATAAGGAAGAATTACCTGTAATCACACAAGGGAAATTTCTCAGCGACCACGCGCATGCCGAATGACGTACATGTCGACCTTAGCGGCACATCGGTTTTTCTAGGCGTAAAGAATCTTACGGAGATTTTCTGCGGTCATCGTTCTCTTCAACGCGTTCCCCACGATGGACAGTGAGGCGCTTCCTTCAACGACGGCTACTCAGGCTATTTTGAGGATTCCTCCTTGTTGGACGCACGATCCAACATTATGGTTCACACACGTAGAGGCCCAGTTCTACACGCAAAGGATCCTGATCGATGTGACGAAATTCAACCACGTGGTGGCCGCATTAACGCATGAAGTAATGGCGGAGGTTCGCGACCTGATCATGTCACCCCCTGGATCGATCAGCTACGATTATTTCAAATCGGAATTGATTCGTAGGACAACCGATTCACAGCAGAAACGCCTTTGTCAACTTCTTGTAGAAGAAGAACTCGGAGATCGAAAACCGTCTCAGTTACTCAGACGTATGAAGCTGTTGATGGGTGAGAACTTACTACCGCCGGACATACTTAAACAACTTTTCGTCAATAGACTGCCATCGAGTATTCAAATGATACTCGCCTCTTCGAATGACTCCACAACCGTTGAGGAGCTAGCGGACCTAGCCGACAAAATTATGGACGTGACCGTTTCCATAGCCCCAGTTCACACGCACAGCTCTAATGATGCCCTGCCTAACGTCGCAAACCCCTCCACAGATATACGCGAGGAACTAGAGCGACAGGCTCAAATGATTCACCACCTGAGTGAACAGTTACATGGCCTCGAGCTCAAACCAAAAATGCATAAGCACCCCACTGAGCGAGTCCGTCCCCGGCGATTTAGCAGCACTCAGAACAGCGGTGGGCTCTGCAAGTACCACGCGTGTTTCAGTGAAAGAGCTTACCGATGCCACCAGCCATGTTCATATACGAAGAAACGTTTCTCGGGAAACGCCCAGGCCAGGCAGTGGGAGCGGCCGACACTCCTGGCAAGAACAACATTCATCGCACCCTGTACGTGACTGATAGAACTACTGGTATACGATTTCTCGTTGATACCGGTGCGGAGGTCAGTATGATCCCTAAGAAGTTTGTGAAAGAGAATCGTCCTCAATCAAACTTATTTCTACACGCAGTGAATCACTCCTCCATTCCTACTTACGGAGAGACATCGATAACATTAAATCTTGGATTACAGCGCGCACTATGTTGGGTCTTCATCGTCGCAAAGCTACTCGTTCCGATTTTAGGGGCGGATTTTCTGCACCATTTCGGCATCCTTGTAGATGTCAAACGCAGCAAACTCATTGATAATAACACTGGACGTTCCTTGCAAGGCATAATCAGTGGGTCGACCGAGATCAGCCCAGTTATACGTAAAGACACCACGGATCCGTATACAGATTTGCTGTGAGGTTTCCCGGAATTAACTCGTCCTACTTTTAACGGTGATAAAGTTAAACATGATGTCACTCATCATATCTAAACAAGGGGACCGCCTGTGAGCGCGCGCCTGCGCAGACTTAAACCCAATCGTTTAAGGGCGGCTAAACAAGAATTTCAGCACATGTTGGATTTAGGCATTATTCGACCCTCTAATAGCAACTGGTCATCGCCACTCCACATGGTGCGAAAAAAATCAGCCGACGAATGGCACCCTTGTGGGGATTACCGCGCACTTAACAGTCGCACTACTCCGGACAATTACCCTATTCTGCATCTGCAAGACTTTTCTAACTCGCTTCACGGAAAAACAGTGTTCTCCAAAATCGACCTTGTTCGCGTGTACAACCAGATTCCCGTACACCCAGAGGATGTTTCTAAGACTGCGATCACAACTCCTTTCGGCCTTTTCAAATTCTTATGCATGCCCTTTGGATTACGTAATGCAGGGCAATCTTTTCAACGCTTTATCGACGCAGTTTTGCGAGGACTACCGTTCGTCTATGCATATATCGACGATCTCCTCGTGGCAAGTGCATATGAACGTGAATACTTACAGCATCTGCAGCAGTTATTTCACAGATTGACAGATTATGGCGTTATTATTAACCCCCAAAAATGCGAGTTTAGAGTTTTTTCACTTTCGTTTCTCGGTCATTTAATCGACAAAGAAGGTATCCATCCCCTTCCAGAGAAAGTCCAATCTATAGTCGATTACCAAGCTCCCACTTCACTTCGTAAACTTCGAGAGTTCCTCGGTTTAATTAATTTCTATCAACGTTTCGTGCCCCATTGTGCTGCAATCGCGCAGCCATTAACCGACGTACTCAGAAATAAAAACAAAAAAAATGAGACGATTACATTAAGAGAAACGGAATTATGTTCCTTCGATAAGGTCAAGCAGGCATTAACAGAAGCGACAATGTTGGTTTTTCCCCGTCCAGATGCACCCCTAGCTTTATCCGTCGATGCATCCGACGTTGGCATTGGAGGTGTAATGCAACAATTAGTGGATAATACTTGGCAACCACTAGCTTTTTTCTCAAGGCGTCTTCAGCACGCTGAAACCAAATACAGCACTTTCAGCAGGGAACTTTTGACCGCATACTGCGCAGTTAAACACTTTCGTTACATGTTGGAAGGATCCACTTTCACGCTTTTTACGGATCACAAGCCGTTATCGCATGCTTTGCTTGCCAAGCCCGGAAAACACTCACCCAGGGAAGCTCGCCATTTGGATTTCATATCACAATTTACTGCGGATATCAAGTATATCAGAGGGAAGGAGAACATAGTTGCATATCAGAGGGAAGGAGAACATAGTTGCAGATGCATTGTCGAGAATGCACATCGATGCCATTCAAGTGATTGACGAGATCGACCTCCACCAGATCGCCAACGGGATGACGAAGAACTAAATCGCTTACGTCACTCCGAAAATCTAACTTTCAAGCAAGTCCCAGTACCTTGTTCCAACGAGACGATATGGTGCAATGTTTCGAACGGTCATGAACGCCCCTATGTACCCCTTAAGCACAGGCGAGCTGTCTTCTTTCAATTACACAACTTGTCACATCCTGGCATTCATTCCACGCAGAAGCTGGTGACTTCTCGTTTCATCTGGACAGCCATTAACCGAGACGTTCACGAATGGACCAAGAGTTGCGTCCCTTGCCAGAAATCGAAAGTACAGAGGCATATTAAAAGTCTCCTTGCTACCTTCGCAACCCCTGAGGCACGATTTCAACACGTTTACATAGATTTAGTGGATCCACTCCCACATTCGAGAAACTGTACATACTTATTGACTTGCATCGACAGATTCTCTAGATGGCCTGAAGCCATCCCCATCGCAGATATTTCCGCAGAAACTGTTGCCCGAGCCCTGGTTACACATTGGATATCACGTTATGGTGTGCCTCTGCCTCACACCCTCACAACCGATAGGGGCAGACAATTCGATTCCTATCTTTTTTCTGAGTTGTCTCGCCTACTGGGAAGCAAACACATAAGGACTACCTCGTACCACCCGGCGGCCAGCGGCATGATCGAGCGTCTGCACCGTCAGTTGAAAGCACTTATTAGAGCACATTCCGACCCTAACAGATGGACAGAGTACCTCCCCTTCATTCTATTAGGCATCAGATCCACCATAAAAACAGATATTGGCTTTACGCCTGCCGAAATGATTTACGGAACAACGCTGACTCTCCCTGGACAGATGGTCGCACCGACCACTCCTACACGCATGCCTGACCCAACAAGTTATACCTCTCGTGTGAGGGAATACTTGGTGAAACCTTTTAACGTTGCCACGAGAACACAGAACACACGCACTCACGTCCCCAAAGACATACAATCGTGGACTCATGTGTTTGTTCGGAACGATGGAGGCACAGCTCGACTTCAAACACCGTATTCTGGTCCCTTTAAGGTATTGAAACGCTACTCAAAGTTCTTCGTTATCGACATTGACGGAAGACGAGATTTAGTCAGTGTTGATCGCCTGAAGAAAGCTATTCTGGATGACGATGTGCTAGCATACAAACGGACACAAAACACTGCAGTTCAGAACGGAAACTTCGATTCACAACTTCTACCAGATCAGGCAGATCAGTGCAACGTCCTCACCAATTTGCTGTGTATACTCAGTGACTTTTCCACTTTCTTTTGTTCGACATATTGTCTAGTAGGGGGGTATGTAGCGTCTACCCCGGAACTAATTTTGACAGTGATATTGAACATTCACCGTTTCCGGAGAGCTCCAAAAGAAAAGACAAAAAAAGCCGTGGCGCTAAATTCGAGGAGTCTCTCACTCTCTTTTTGGTTGCGAACACCAGAGGAGTAAGACGCGTTACTGCCACGCTCTTTCGCTCATGCGTGACACACCCTGTGCCGGTTCCAATGGTGAAACCACACAAAAAAAAGAAAAACATTCTTCTTATCTATTCACTCCGCTCCTTACTCGAACGGCTTTTCTAAAGAAAATTAATTTATCGTTTCTTTCCAACTTAACGCCAAACACATTTGACCAGTCGGGAAGGATTTCTTCTTCTTTTTTTTCGGACTCAAAATAAACACGGGTGTGATACACCAGGGCAAATAAATTTACACCTCTTATAACAAGCCAAGTCTGATTATTTGTTTTTAATACATTTTTCTAAATATTTGTTTTCTTATTAATGCTTTTGAAAAATTAATTTTAAGTGATCTGTTTGTTGTTTTGCCCAGCGAGCACCTCGCTTCACTGCTCTTAAAGACCCAGAGTCCGAAAAAGAAAGGCAAGGGGACGTCTCTCCCGCTCCCCTAAAGGACGACTCCCCAGTGGCTTGTTCCGTGAATGCGAGCAGCACACCAGAAGAAACCGTGAACTTATACACGGAGACAATCTCTTCTATCCAAGCTCTCCAACACTCCCCAAGAGGGCAAGGACGGAGGTGAGAGGACCACGGTAGAGAGCAGCCAACCTACAGGTGTCGATAAGGCCAAACTGGTGGGAACAACAACACCCCCAGTCACACCCTTGTCATCTTCCACCAGAGGTGTATCCCCAGCCGGGGAAGCACAACCAAGACTAGAGGAGAAACCCTCCCAACAACCTCCCAAAAAAGAAGAAGAAAAGTTCCAGCCAGTCCCCTTCAACAACGGGAGACTGTTTAACGCGACACCCCGGTAGCTAGACGGGCGAAATGGTAGAAGAGTGGCCTGCCTTGAACCCATCCAAGAGCCCCCACAGGGACGAAACCACTAAAACTATGGATGGGGATAAGACATCAATACCGGAGGGAGAGCCCAAGTCTCCAGAAGCACCCAAGGCGAAGAGAAAAAGGCTTGGGGACCACAAAAAGCAGAGCAGTTGACTCCTCAGGACTACAAGGACCTGTTCCAGTCCACGTACAAAGAGTACACGGAGGGGAACATCATAAAACCCCTTCCGGGAGCCGTGGAGGAGTTCCAACACTGCGTCATCTCCTTCGTCACGGCAGATACCAAGAGCAGAAACCTCACAGGGGTCGGCCAGGACACGATGATGCAGCTCCTCCAAGACTTGAAGGTCCCTGCTAATTATATAGTCCGGAGAAGCTACGCCAAATGGGAGTTTCTCCTTCCAAATAAAGAAGAAGCGGTCAAGCTTTCCAAGGCCAACATCACCTGGAAACACTTGGCCCTTAAACCAGAGTACCAGGGCAAGAGACGGACGACAGTGTCAATCCTGGGTGTTCCCTGCTACCTTAAAGCCAAACAACTGGGCGCAGTACTGAGCCAGTACGGGGATGTTGAAGCTATGTGGCCAGTTAAGGGTCCCCGCAATACAATGACAGGCAGTTACAAACTGGCAATGAGCGTGGATCTGGACAGCTTTGATAAAATCCCCATGGTACTGAAATATGGTGACTGGACTCTCTCCGTCATAGTCGAAGGCAGGCGACCTCACTGCTGGCATTGTCTTAAGCAGGTACACATGGCCAAAGACTGTCCCAAAAGGCCGGCAGTGGGAACACCAGTGCAGCAACTACCCCAGCAACCCGTTAACCAGAACGCAGCAGCAGTAACGACAGACCAAGACGAAGAGGCCGGATGGAACAAAGTGGTCCGGAGAAATAGACCAGCCAAGCCGGCAGTGAGTAGCAACAACGTGAAACAAACAAAAACAAACCAAGACAACAATAACAAACCAATCACATCCATCAGCAACACCACCAGTAAAAACAGCACAGACACAGGCACCACAAATAAAAACACTACAATCACAAACAACACAAACAAAAACACTACAATCACAAACAACACAAACAAAAACACTACAATCACAAACAATACAAACAAAAAGACTGCAGTCACAAACAATACACACAAAAAGACTGCAGTCACAAACAATACAAGCAAAAAGACTGCAGTCACAAACAATACAAACAAAAAGACTGCAGTCACAAACAATACAAACAAAAAGACTGCAGTCACAAACAATACAAACAAAAAGACTGCAGTCACAAACAATACAAACAAAAAGACTGCAGTCACAAACAATACAAACAAAATGACTGCAGTCACAAACAATGCAAACAAAATGACTACAATCACAAACAATACAAACAAAAAGACTGCAGTCACAAACAATACAAACAAAAAGACTGCAGTCACAAACAATACAAACAAAAAGACTGCAGTCACAAACAATACAAACAAAAAGACTGCAGTCACAAACAATACAAACAAAAAGACTGCAGTCACAAACAATGCAAACAAAATGACTACAATCACAAACAATACAAACAAAAAGACTGCAGTCACAAACAATACAAACAAAAAGACTGCAGTCACAAACAATACAAACAAAAAGACTGCAGTCACAAACAATACAAACAAAAAGACTGCAGTCACAAACAATACAAGCAAAAAGACTGCAGTAACAAACAATACAAACAAAAAGACTGCAGTCACAAACAATACAAACAAAAAGACTGCAGTCACAAACAATACAAACAAAAAGACTGCAGTCACAAACAATACAAACAAAAAGACTACAATCACATACAATACAAACAAAAAGACTGCAGTCACAAACAATACAAACAAAAAGACTGCAGTCACAAACAATACAAACAAAAAGACTGCAGTCACAAACAATACAAACAAAATGACTACAGTCACAAACAATGCAAACAAAATGACTACAATCACAAACAATACAAACAAAAAGACTGCAGTCACAAACAATACAAACAAAAAGACTAGAATCACAAACAATACAAACAAAAAGACTGCAGTCACAAACAATACAAACAAAACGACTGCAGTCACAAACAATACAAACAAAAAGACTGCAGTCACAAACAATACAAACAAAAAGACTGCAGTCACAAACAATACAAACAAAAAGACTGCAGTCCCAAACAATACAAACAAAAACACTGCAGTCACAAACAATACAAACAAAAAGACTGCAGTAACAAACAATACAAACAAAAAGACTGCAGTCACAAACAATACAAACAAAAAGACTGCAGTCACACAAAATACAAACAAAAAGACTGCAGTCACAAACAATACAAACAAAAAGACTGCAGTCCCAAACAATACAAAAAACGACTGCAGTCACAAACAATACAAACAACAAGAGTGCAGTCACAAACAATACAAACAAAAAGACTGCAGTCACAAACAATACAAACAAAAAGACTGCAGTCACAAACAATACAAACAAAAAGACTGCAGTCACAAACAATACAAACAAAAAGACTGCAGTCACAAACAATACAAACAAAAAGACTGCAGTCACAAACAATACAAACAAAAAGACTGCAGTCACAAACAATGCAAACAAAAAGACTGCAGTCACAAACAATACAAACAAAAAGACTGCAGTCACAAACAATACAAGCAAAAAGACTGCAGTCACAAACAATACAAACAAAAAGACTGCAGTCACAAACAATACAAACAAAAAGACTGCAGTCACAAACAATACAAACAAAAAGACTGAAGTCACAAACAATACAAGTAAAAAGACTGCAGTCACAAACAATACAAACAAAAAGACTGCAGTCACAAACAATACAAACAAAAAGACTGCAGTCACAAACAATACAAACAAAAAGACTGCAGTCACAAACAATACAAACAAAAAGACTGCAGTCACAAACAATACAAACAAAAAGACTGCAGTCACAAACAATACAAACAAAAAGACTGCAGTCACAAACAATACAAACAAAAAGACTGCAGTCACAAACAATACAAACAAAAAGACTACAATCACAAACAATACAAACAAAAAGACTGCAGTCACAAACAATACAAACAAAAAGACTGCAGTCACAAACAATACAAACAAAAAGACTACAATCACAAACAATACAAACAAAAAGACTGCAGTCACAAACAATACAAACAAAAAGACTGCAGTCACAAACAATACAAACAAAAAGACTGCAGTGACAAACAATACAAACAAAAAGACTGGAGTCACACACAATACAAACAAACAGACTACAATCACAAACAATACAAACAAAAAGACTGCAGTCACAAACAATACAAAAAAAAGACTGCAGGCACAAACAATACAAACAAAAAGACTGCAGTCACAAACAATACAAACAAAAAGACTACAATCACAAACAATACAAGCAAAAAGACTGCAGTCACAAACAATACAAACAAAAAGACTGCAGTCACAAACAATACAAACAAAAAGACTGCAGTCACAAACAATACAAACAAAAAGACTGCAGTCACAAACAATACAAACAAAAAGACTGCAGTCACAAACAATACAAACAAAAAGACTACAATCACAAACAATACAAACAAAAAGACTGCAGTCACAAACAATACAAACAAAAAGACTGCAGTCACAAACAATACAAACAAAAAGACTGCAGTCACAAACAATACAAACAAAAAGACTGCAGTCACAAACAATACAAACAAAAAGACTACAATCACAAACAATACAAACAAAAAGACTGCAGTCACAAACAATACAAACAAAAAGACTAGAATCACAAACAATACAAACAAAAAGACTGCAGTCACAAACAATACAAACAAAACGACTGCAGTCAGAAACAATACAAACAAAAAGACTGCAGTCACAAACAATACAAACAAAAAGACTGCAGTCACAAACAATACAAACAAAAAAACTGCAGTCCCAAACAATACAAACAAAAAGACTGCAGTCACAAACAATACACACAAAAAGACTGCAGTCACAAACAATACAAACAAAAAGACTGCAGTCACAAACAATACAAACAAAAAGACTGCAGTCACACACAATACAAACAAAAAGACTGCAGTCACAAACAATACAAACAAAAAGACTGCAGTCCCAAACAATACAAACAAAAAGACTGCAGTCACAAACAATACAAACAACAAGAGTGCAGTCACAAACAATACAAACAAAAAGACTGCAGTCACAAACAATACAAACAAAAAGACTGCAGTCACAAACAATACAAACAAAAAGACTGCAGTCACAAACAATACAAACAAAAAAACTGCAGTCACAAACAATACAAACAAAAAGACTACAATCACAAACAATACAAACAAAAAGACTGCAGTCACAAACAATACAAACAAAAAGACTGCAGTCACAAACAATACAAACAAAAAGACTACAATCACAAACAATACAAACCAAAAGACTGCAGTCACAAACAATACAAACAAAAAGACTGCAGTCACAAACAATACAAACAAAAAGACTGCAGTCACAAACAATACAAACAAAAAGACTGCAGTCACACACAATACAAACAAAAAGACTGCAGTCACACAAAATACAAACAAAAAGACAGAAGTCACAAACAATACAAACAAAAAGACTGCAGTCACAAACAATACAAACAAAAAGACTGCAGTCACAAACAATACAAACAAAAAGACTGCAGTCACAAACAATACAAACAAAAAGACTGCAGTCACAAACAATACAAACAAAAAGACTGCAGTCACAAACAATGCAAACAAAAAGACTGCAGTCACAAACAATACAAACAAAAAGACTGCAGTCACAAACAATACAAACAAAAAGACTGCAGTCACAAACAATACAAACAAAAAGACTGCAGTCACAAACAATACAAACAAAAAGACTGCAGTCACAAACAATACAAACAAAAAGACTGCAGTCACAAACAATACAAACAAAAAGACTGCAGTCACAAACAATACAAACAAAAAGACTGCAGTCACAAACAATACAAACAAAAAGACTGCAGTCACAAACAATACAAACAAAAAGACTGCAGTCACAAACAATACAAACAAAAAGACTGCAGTCACAAACAATACAAACAAAAAGACTACAATCACAAACAATACAAACAAAAAGACTGCAGTCACAAACAATACAAACAAAAAGACTGCAGTCACAAACAATACAAACAAAAAGACTACAATCACAAACAATACAAACAAAAAGACTGCAGTCACAAACAATACAAACAAAAAGACTGCAGTCACAAACAATACAAACAAAAAGACTGCAGTTACAAACAATACAAACAAAAAGACTACAGTCACAAACAATACAAACAAAAAGACTGCAGTCACAAACAATACAAACAAAAAGACTGCAGTCACAAACAATACAAACAAAAAGACTGCAGTCACAAACAATACAAACAAAAAGACTGGAGTCACAAACAATACAAACAAACAGACTACAATCACAAACAATACAAACAAAGAGACTGCAGTCACAAACAATACAAACAAAAAGACTGCAGGCACAAACAATATAAACAAAAAGACTGCAGTCACAAACAATACAAACAAAAAGACTACAATCACAAACAATACAAGCAAAAAGACTGCAGTCACAAACAATACAAACAAAAAGACTGCAGTCACAAACAATACAAAAAAAAAGACTGCAGTCACAAACAATACAAACAAAAAGACTGCAGTCACAAACAATACAAACAAAAAGACTGCAGTCACAAAAAATACAAACAAAAAGACTACAATCACAAACAATACAAACAAAAAGACTGCAGTCACAAACAATACAAACAAAAAGACTGCAGTCACAAACAATACAAACAAAAAGACTGCAGTCACAAACAATACAAACAAAAAGACTGCAGTCACAAACAATACAAACAAAAAGACTACAATCACAAACAATACAAACAAAAAGACTGCAGTCACAAACAATACAAACAAAAAGACTAGAATCACAAACAATACAAACAAAAAGACTGCAGTCACAAACAATACAAACAAAACGACTGCAGTCACAAACAATACAAACAAAAAGACTGCAGTCACAAACAATACAAACAAAAAGACTGCAGTCACAAACAATACAAACAAAAAGACTGCAGTCCCAAACAATACAAACAAAAACACTGCAGTCACAAACAATACAAACAAAAAGACTGCAGTAACAAACAATACAAACAAAAAGACTGCAGTCACAAACAATACAAACAAAAAGACTGCAGTCACACAAAATACAAACAAAAAGACTGCAGTCACAAACAATACAAACAAAAAGACTGCAGTCACAAACAATACAAAAAAAGACTGCAGTCACAAACAATACAAACAACAAGAGTGCAGTCACAAACAATACAAACAAAAAGACTGCAGTCACAAACAATACAAACAAAAAGACTGCAGTCACAAACAATACAAACAAAAAGACTACAATCACAAACAATACAAACAAAAAGACTGCAGTCACAAACAATACAAACAAAAAGACTGCAGGCACAAACAATACAAACAAAAAGACTACAATCACAAACAATACTAACAAAAAGACTGCAGTCACAAACAATACAAACAAAAAGACTGCAGTCACAAACAATACAAACAAAAAGACTGCAGTCACAAACAATAAAAACAAAAAGACTGCAGTCCCAAACAATACAAACAAAAAGACTGCAGTCACAAACAATACAAACAAAAAGACTGCAGTCACAAACAATACAAACAAAAAGACTGCAGTCACAAACAATACAAACAAAAAGACTACAATCACAAACAATACAAACAAAAAGACTGCAGTCACAAACAATACAAACAAAAAGACTGCAGTCACAAACAATACAAACAAAAAGACTACAATCACAAACAATACAAACAAAAAGACTGCAGTCACAAACAATACAAACAAAAAGACTGCAGTCACAAACAATACAAACAAAAAGACTGCAGTCACAAACAATACAAACAAAAAGACTACAGTCACAAACAATACAAACAAAAAGACTGCAGTCACAAACAATACAAACAAAATGACTGCAGTCACAAACAATACAAACAAAAAGACTGCAGTCACAAACAATACAAACAAAAAGACTGGAGTCACAAACAATACAAACAAACAGACTACAATCACAAACAATACAAACAAAAAGACTGCAGTCACAAACAATACAAACAAAAAGACTGCAGGCACAAACAATACAAACAAAAAGACTGCAGTCACAAACAATACAAACAAAAAGACTACAATCACAAACAATACAAGCAAAAAGACTGCAGTCACAAACAATACAAACAAAAAGACTGCAGTCACAAACAATACAAAAAAAAAAGACTGCAGTCACAAACAATACAAACAAAAAGACTGCAGTCACAAACAATACAAACAAAAAGACTGCAGTCACAAAAAATACAAACAAAAAGACTACAATCACAAACAATACAAACAAAAAGACTGCAGTCACAAACAATACAAACAAAAAGACTGCAGTCACAAACAATACAAACAAAAAGACTGCAGTCACAAACAATACAAACAAAAAGACTGCAGTCACAAACAATACAAACAAAAAGACTACAATCACAAACAATACAAACAAAAAGACTGCAGTCACAAACAATACAAACAAAAAGACTAGAATCACAAACAATACAAACAAAAAGACTGCAGTCACAAACAATACAAACAAAACGACTGCAGTCACAAACAATACAAACAAAAAGACTGCAGTCACAAACAATACAAACAAAAAGACTGCAGTCACAAACAATACAAACAAAAAGACTGCAGTCCCAAACAATACAAACAAAAACACTGCAGTCACAAACAATACAAACAAAAAGACTGCAGTAACAAACAATACAAACAAAAAGACTGCAGTCACAAACAATACAAACAAAAAGACTGCAGTCACACAAAATACAAACAAAAAGACTGCAGTCACAAACAATACAAACAAAAAGACTGCAGTCACAAACAATACAAAAAAAGACTGCAGTCACAAACAATACAAACAACAAGAGTGCAGTCACAAACAATACAAACAAAAAGACTGCAGTCACAAACAATACAAACAAAAAGACTGCAGTCACAAACAATACAAACAAAAAGACTACAATCACAAACAATACAAACAAAAAGACTGCAGTCACAAACAATACAAACAAAAAGACTGCAGTCACAAACAATACAAACAAAAAGACTACAATCACAAACAATACAAACAAAAAGACTGCAGTCACAAACAATACAAACAAAAAGACTAGAATCACAAACAATACAAACAAAAAGACTGCAGTCACAAACAATACAAACAAAACGACTGCAGTCAGAAACAATACAAACAAAAAGACTGCAGTCACAAACAATACAAACAAAAAGACTGCAGTCACAAACAATACAAACAAAAAAACTGCAGTCCCAAACAATACAAACAAAAAGACTGCAGTCACAAACAATACAAACAAAAAGACTGCAGTCACAAACAATACAAACAAAAAGACTGCAGTCACAAACAATACAAACAAAAAGACTGCAGTCACACACAATACAAACAAAAAGACTGCAGTCACAAACAATACAAACAAAAAGACTGCAGTCCCAAACAATACAAACAAAAAGACTGCAGTCACAAACAATACAAACAACAAGAGTGCAGTCACAAACAATACAAACAAAAAGACTGCAGTCACAAACAATACAAACAAAAAGACTGCAGTCACAAACAATACAAACAAAAAGACTGCAGTCACAAACAATACAAACAAAAAGACTACAATCACAAACAATACAAACAAAAAGACTGCAGTCACAAACAATACAAACAAAAAGACTGCAGTCACAAACAATACAAACAAAAAGACTACAATCACAAACAATACAAACCAAAAGACTGCAGTCACAAACAATACAAACAAAAAGACTGCAGTCACAAACAATACAAACAAAAAGACTGCAGTCACAAACAATACAAACAAAAAGACTGCAGTCACAAACAATACAAAAAAAAGACTGCAGTCACACACAATACAAACAAAAAGACTGCAGTCACACAAAATACAAACAAAAAGACAGAAGTCACAAACAATACAAACAAAAAGACTGCAGTCACAAACAATACAAACAAAAAGACTGCAGTCACAAACAATACAAACAAAAAGACTGCAGTCACAAACAATACAAACAAAAAGACTGCAGTCACAAACAATACAAACAAAAAGACTGCAGTCACAAACAATGCAAACAAAAAGACTGCAGTCACAAACAATACAAACAAAAAGACTGCAGTCACAAACAATACAAACAAAAAGACTGCAGTCACAAACAATACAAACAAAAAGACTGCAGTCACAAACAATACAAACAAACAGACTACAATCACAAACAATACAAACAAAAAGACTGCAGTCACAAACAATACAAAAAAAAGACTGCAGGCACAAACAATACAAACAAAAAGACTGCAGTCACAAACAATACAAACAAAAAGACTACAATCACAAACAATACAAGCAAAAAGACTGCAGTCACAAACAATACAAACAAAAAGACTGCAGTCACAAACAATACAAACAAAAAGACTGCAGTCACAAACAATACAAACAAAAAGACTGCAGTCACAAACAATACAAACAAAAAGACTGCAGTCACAAACAATACAAACAAAAAGACTACAATCACAAACAATACTAACAAAAAGACTGCAGTCACAAACAATACAAACAAAAAGACTGCAGTCACAAACAATACAAACAAAAAGACTGCAGTCACAAACAATACAAACAAAAAGACTGCAGTCACAAACAATACAAACAAAAAGACTACAATCACAAACAATACAAACAAAAAGACTGCAGTCACAAACAATACAAACAAAAAGACTAGAATCACAAACAATACAAACAAAAAGACTGCAGTCACAAACAATACAAACAAAAAGACTGCAGTCAGAAACAATACAAACAAAAAGACTGCAGTCACAAACAATACAAACAAAAAGACTGCAGTCACAAACAATACAAACAAAAAAACTGCAGTCCCAAACAATACAAACAAAAAGACTGCAGTCACAAACAATACACACAAAAAGACTGCAGTCACAAACAATACAAACAAAAAGACTGCAGTCACAAACAATACAAACAAAAACACTGCAGTCACACACAATACAAACAAAAAGACTGCAGTCACAAACAATACAAACAAAACGACTGCAGTCCCAAACAATACAAACAAAAAGACTGCAGTCACAAACAATACAAACAACAAGAGTGCAGTCACAAACAATACAAACAAAAAGACTGCAGTCACAAACAATACAAACAAAAAGACTGCAGTCACAAACAATACAAACAAAAAGACTGCAGTCACAAACAATACAAACAAAAAGACTGCAGTCACAAACAATACAAACAAAAAGACTGCAGTCACAAACAATACAAACAAAAAGACTACAATCACAAACAATACAAACAAAAAGACTGCAGTCACAAACAATACAAACAAAAAGACTGCAGTCACAAACAATACAAACAAAAAGACTACAATCACAAACAATACAAACCAAAAGACTGCAGTCACAAACAATACAAACAAAAAGACTGCAGTCACAAACAATACAAACAAAAAGACTGCAGTCACAAACAATACAAACAAAAAGACTGCAGTCACAAACAATACAAAAAAAAGACTGCAGTCACACACAATACAAACAAAAAGACTGCAGTCACACAAAATACAAACAAAAAGACAGAAGTCACAAACAATACAAACAAAAAGACTGCAGTCACAAACAATACAAACAAAAAGACTGCAGTCACAAACAATACAAACAAAAAGACTGCAGTCACAAACAATACAAACAAAAAGACTGCAGTCACAAACAATACAAACAAAAAGACTGCAGTCACAAACAATGCAAACAAAAAGACTGCAGTCACAAACAATACAAACAAAAAGACTGCAGTCACAAACAATACAAACAAAAAGACTGCAGTCACAAACAATACAAACAAAAAGACTGCAGTCACAAACAATACAAACAAAAAGACTGCAGTCACAAACAATACAAACAAAAGGACTGCAGTCACAAACAATACAAACAAAAAGACTGCAGTCACAAACAATACAAACAAAAAGACTGCAGTCACAAACAATACAAACAAAAAGACTGCAGTCACAAACAATACAAACAAAAAGACTGCAGTCACAAACAATACAAACAAAAAGACTGCAGTCACAAACAATACAAACAAAAAGACTGCAGTCACAAACAATACAAACAAAAAGACTACAATCACAAACAATACAAACAAAAAGACTGCAGTCAAAAACAATACAAACAAAAAGACTGCAGGCACAAACAATACAAACAAAAAGACTACAATCACAAACAATAATAACAAATAGACTGCAGTCACAAACAATACAAACAAAAAGACTGCAGTCACAAACAATACAAACAAAAAGACTGCAGTCACAAACAATACAAACAAAAAGACTGCAGTCACAAACAATACAAACAAAAAGACTGCAGTCACAAACAATACAAACAAAAAGACTGCAGTCACAAACAATACAAACAAAAAGACTGCAGTCACAAACAATACAAACAAAAAGACTACAATCACAAACAATACAAACAAAAAGACTGCAGTCACAAACAATACAAACAAAAAGACTGCAGTCACAAACAATACAAACAAAAAGACTACAATCACAAACAATACAAACAAAAAGACTGCAGTCACAAACAATACAAACAAAAAGACTGCAGTCACAAACAATACAAACAAAAAGACTGCAGTTACAAACAATACAAACAAAAAGACTACAGTCACAAACAATACAAACAAAAAGACTGCAGTCACAAACAATACAAACAAAAAGACTGCAGTCACAAACAATACAAACAAAAAGACTGCAGTCACAAACAATACAAACAAAAAGACTGGAGTCACAAACAATACAAACAAACAGACTACAATCACAAACAATACAAACAAAGAGACTGCAGTCACAAACAATACAAACAAAAAGACTGCAGGCACAAACAATATAAACAAAAAGACTGCAGTCACAAACAATACAAACAAAAAGACTACAATCACAAACAATACAAGCAAAAAGACTGCAGTCACAAACAATACAAACAAAAAGACTGCAGTCACAAACAATACAAAAAAAAGACTGCAGTCACAAACAATACAAACAAAAAGACTGCAGTCACAAACAATACAAACAAAAAGACTGCAGTCACAAAAAATACAAACAAAAAGACTACAATCACAAACAATACAAACAAAAAGACTGCAGTCACAAACAATACAAACAAAAAGACTGCAGTCACAAACAATACAAACAAAAAGACTGCAGTCACAAACAATACAAACAAAAAGACTGCAGTCACAAACAATACAAACAAAAAGACTACAATCACAAACAATACAAACAAAAAGACTGCAGTCACAAACAATAAAACAAAAAGACTAGAATCACAAACAATACAAACAAAACGACTGCAGTCACAAACAATACAAACAAAACGACTGCAGTCACAAACAATACAAACAAAAAGACTGCAGTCACAAACAATACAAACAAAAAGACTGCAGTCACAAACAATACAAACAAAAAGACTGCAGTCCCAAACAATACAAACAAAAACACTGCAGTCACAAACAATACAAACAAAAAGACTGCAGTAACAAACAATACAAACAAAAAGACTGCAGTCACAAACAATACAAACAAAAAGACTGCAGTCACACAAAATACAAACAAAAAGACTGCAGTCACAAACAATACAAACAAAAAGACTGCAGTCACAAACAATACAAAAAAAGACTGCAGTCACAAACAATACAAACAACAAGAGTGCAGTCACAAACAATACAAACAAAAAGACTGCAGTCACAAACAATACAAACAAAAAGACTGCAGTCACAAACAATACAAACAAAAAGACTACAATCACAAACAATACAAACAAAAAGACTGCAGTCACAAACAATACAAACAAAAAGACTGCAGGCACAAACAATACAAACAAAAAGACTACAATCACAAACAATACTAACAAAAAGACTGCAGTCACAAACAATACAAACAAAAAGACTGCAGTCACAAACAATACAAACAAAAAGACTGCAGTCACAAACAATAAAAACAAAAAGACTGCAGTCCCAAACAATACAAACAAAAAGACTGCAGTCACAAACAATACAAACAAAAGGACTGCAGTCACAAACAATACAAACAAAAAGACTGCAGTCACAAACAATACAAACAAAAAGACTACAATCACAAACAATACAAACAAAAAGACTGCAGTCACAAACAATACAAACAAAAAGACTGCAGTCACAAACAATACAAACAAAAAGACTACAATCACAAACAATACAAACAAAAAGACTGCAGTCACAAACAATACAAACAAAAAGACTGCAGTCACAAACAATACAAACAAAAAGACTGCAGTCACAAACAATACAAACAAAAAGACTACAGTCACAAACAATACAAACAAAAAGACTGCAGTCACAAACAATACAAACAAAAAGACTGCAGTCACAAACAATACAAACAAAAAGACTGCAGTCACAAACAATACAAACAAAAAGACTGGAGTCACAAACAATACAAACAAACAGACTACAATCACAAACAATACAAACAAAAAGACTGCAGTCACAAACAATACAAACAAAAAGACTGCAGGCACAAACAATACAAACAAAAAGACTGCAGTCACAAACAATACAAACAAAAAGACTACAATCACAAACAATACAAGCAAAAAGACTGCAGTCACAAACAATACAAACAAAAAGACTGCAGTCACAAACAATACAAAAAAAAAGACTGCAGTCACAAACAATACAAACAAAAAGACTGCAGTCACAAACAATACAAACAAAAAGACTGCAGTCACAAAAAATACGAACAAAAAGACTACAATCACAAACAATACAAACAAAAAGACTGCAGTCACAAACAATACAAACAAAAAGACTGCAGTCACAAACAATACAAACAAAAAGACTGCAGTCACAAACAATACAAACAAAAAGACTGCAGTCACAAACAATACAAACAAAAAGACTACAATCACAAACAATACAACCAAAAAGACTGCAGTCACAAACAATACAAACAAAAAGACTAGAATCACAAACAATACAAACAAAAAGACTGCAGTCACAAACAATACAAACAAAACGACTGCAGTCACAAACAATGCAAACAAAAAGACTGCAGTCACAAACAATTCAAACAAAAAGACTTCAGTCACAAACAATACAAACAAAAAGACTGCAGTCCCAAACAATACAAACAAAAACACTGCAGTCACAAACAATACAAACAAAAAGACTGCAGTAACAAACAATACAAACAAAAAGACTGCAGTCACAAACAATACAAACAAAAAGACTGCAGTCACACAAAATACAAACAAAAAGACTGCAGTCACAAACAATACAAACAAAAAGACTGCAGTCACAAACAATACAAAAAAAGACTGCAGTCACAAACAATACAAACAACAAGAGTGCAGTCACAAACAATACAAACAAAAAGACTGCAGTCACAAACAATACAAACAAAAAGACTGCAGTCACAAACAATACAAACAAAAAGACTGCAGTCACAAACAATACAAACAAAAAGACTGCAGTCACAAACAATACAAACAAAAAGACTACAATCACAAACAATACAAACAAAAAGACTGCAGTCACAAACAATACAAACAAAAAGACTGCAGTCACAAACAATACAAACAAACAGACTACAATCACAAACAATACAAACCAAAAGACTGCAGTCACAACCAATACAAACAAAAAGACTGCAATCACAAACAATACAAACAAAAAGACTGCAGTCACAAACAATACAAACAAAAAGACTGCAGTCACAAACAATACAAAAAAAAGACTGCAGTCACACACAATACAAACAAAAAGACTAAAGTCACACACAATACAAACAAAAAGACAGCAGTCACAAACAATACAAACAAAAAGACTGCAGTCACAAACAATACAAACAAAAAGACTGCAGTCACAAACAATACAAACAAAAAGACTGCAGTCACAAACAATACAAACAAAAAGACTGCAGTCACAAACAATACAAACAAAAAGACTGCAGTCACAAACAATGCAAACAAAAAGACTGCAGTCACAAACAATACAAACAAAAAGACTGCAGTCACAAACAATACAAACAAAAAGACTGCAGTCACAAACAATACAAACAAAAAGACTGCAGTCACAAACAATACAAACAAAAAGACTGCAGTCACAAACAATACAAATAAAAAGACTGCAGTCACAAACAATACAAACAAAAAGACTGCAGTCACAAACAATACAAACAAAAAGACTGCAGTCACAAACAATACAAACAAAAAGACTGCAGTAACAAACAATACAAACAAAAAGACTGCAGTCACAAACAATACAAAAATAAAGACTGCAGTCACAAACAATACAAACAAAAAGACTGCAGTCACAAACAATACAAACAAAAAGACTACAATCACAAACAATACAAACAAAAAGACTGCAGTCACAAACAATACAAACAAAAAGACTGCAGTCACAAACAATGCAAACAAAAAGACTGCAGTCACAAACAATACTAACAAAAAGACTGCAGTCACAAACAATACAAACAAAAAGACTGCAGTCACAAACAATACAAACAAAAAGACTGCAGTCACAAACAATACAAACAAAAAGACTGCAGTCACAAACAATACAAATAAAAAGACTGCAGTCACAAACAATACAAACAAAAAGACTGCAGTCACAAACAATACAAACAAAAAGACTGCAGTCACAAACAATACAAACAAAAAGACTGCAGTCACAAACAATACAAACAAAAAGACTGCAGTCACAAACAATACAAACAAAAAGACTGCAGTCACAAACAATACAAACAAAAAGACTGCAGTCACAAACAATACAAACAAAAAGACTACAATCACAAACAATACAAACAAAAAGACTGCAGTCACAAACAATACAAACAAAAAGACTGCAGGCACAAACAATACAAACAAAAAGACAACAATCACAAACAATACTAACAAAAAGACTGCAGTCACAAACAATACAAACAAAAAGACTGCAGTCACAAACAATACAAACAAAAAGACTGCAGTCCCAAACAATACAAACAAAAAGACTGCAGTCACAAACAATACAAACAAAAAGACTGCAGTCACAAACAATACAAACAAAAAGACTGCAGTCACAAACAATACAAACAAAAAGACTACAATCACAAACAATACAAACAAAAAGACTGCAGTCACAAACAATACAAACAAAAAGACTAGAATCACAAACAATACAAAAAAAAGGACTGCAGTCACAAACAATACAAACAAAACGACTGCAGTCACAAACAATACAAACAAAAAGACTGCAGTCACAAACAATACAAACAAAAAGACTGCAGTCACAAAAAATACAAACAAAAAGACTGCAGTCCCAAACAATACAAACAAAAACACTGCAGTCACAAACAATACAAACAAAAAGACTGCAGTAACAAACAATACAAACAAAAAGACTGCAGTCACAAACAATACAAACAAAAAGACTGCAGTCACACAAAATACAAACAAAAAGACTGCAGTCACAAACAATACAAACAAAAAGACTGCAGTCCCAAACAATACAAAAAAAGACTGCAGTCACAAACAATACAAACAACAAGAGTGCAGTCACAAACAATACAAACAAAAAGACTGCAGTCACAAACAATACAAACAAAAAGACTGCAGTCACAAACAATACCAAACAAAAAGACTGCAGTCACAAACAATACAAACAAAAAGACTGCAGTCACAAACAATACAAACAAAAAGACTACAATCACAAACAATACAAACAAAAAGACTGCAGTCACAAACAATACAAACAAAAAGACTGCAGTCACAAACAATACAAACAAACAGACTACAATCACAAACAATACAAACCAAAAGACTGCAGTCACAACCAATACAAACAAAAAGACTGCAATCACAAACAATACAAACAAAAAGACTGCAGTAACAAACAATACAAACAAAAAGACTGCAGTCACAAACAATACAAAAAAAAGACTGCAGTCACACACAATACAAAAAAAAAGACTGCAGTCACACACAATACAAACAAAAAGACAGCAGTCACAAACAATACAAACAAAAAGACTGCAGTCACAAACAATACAAACAAAAAGACTGCAGTCACAAACAATACAAACAAAAAGACTGCAGTCACAAACAATACAAACAAAAAGACTGCAGTCACAAACAATACAAACAAAAAGACTGCAGTCACAAACAATGCAAACAAAAAGACTGCAGTCACAAACAATACAAACAAAAAGACTGCAGTCACAAACAATACAAACAAAAAGACTGCAGTCACAAACAATACAAACAAAAAGACTGCAGTCACAAACAATACAAATAAAAAGACTGCAGTCACAAACAATACAAACAAAAAGACTGCAGTCACAAACAATACAAACAAAAAGACTGCAGTCACAAACAATACAAACAAAAAGACTGCAGTCACAAACAATACAAACAAAAAGACTGCAGTCACAAACAATACAAACAAAAAGACTGCAGTCACAAACAATACAAACAAAAAGACTGCAGTCACAAACAATACAAACAAAAAGACTACAATCACAAACAATACAAACAAAAAGACTGCAGTCACAAACAATACAAACAAAAAGACTGCAGTCACAAACAATGCAAACAAAAAGACTGCAGTCACAAACAATACTAACAAAAAGACTGCAGTCACAAACAATACAAACAAAAAGACTGCAGTCACAAACAATACAAACAAAAAGACTGCAGTCACAAACAATACAAACAAAAAGACTGCAGTCACAAACAATACAAATAAAAAGACTGCAGTCACAAACAATACAAACAAAAAGACTGCAGTCACAAACAATACAAACAAAAAGACTGCAGTCACAAACAATACAAACAAAAAGACTGCAGTCACAAACAATACAAACAAAAAGACTGCAGTCACAAACAATACAAACAAAAAGACTGCAGTCACAAACAATTCAAACAAAAAGACTGCAGTCACAAACAATACAAACAAAAAGACTACAATCACAAACAATACAAACAAAAAGACTGCAGTCACAAACAATACAAACAAAAAGACTGCAGGCACAAACAATACAAACAAAAAGACTACAATCACAAACAATACTAACAAAAAGACTGCAGTCACAAAGAATACAAACAAAAAGACTGCAGTCACAAACAATACAAACAAAAAGACTGCAGTCACAAACAATACAAACAAAAAGACTGCAGTCCCAAACAATACAAACAAAAAGACTGCAGTCACAAACAATACAAACAAAAAGACTGCAGTCACAAACAATACAAACAAAAAGACTGCAGTCACAAACAATACAAACAAAAAGACTACAATCACAAACAATACAAACAAAAAGACTGCAGTCACAAACAATACAAACAAAAAGACTAGAATCACAAACAATACAAACAAAAAGACTGCAGTCACAAACAATACAAACAAAACGACTGCAGTCACAAACAATACAAACAAAAAGACTGCAGTCACAAACAATACAAACAAAAAGACTGCAGTCACAAAAAATACAAACAAAAAGACTGCAGTCCCAAACAATACAAACAAAAACACTGCAGTCACAAACAATACAAACAAAAAGACTGCAGTAACAAACAATACAAACAAAAAGACTGCAGTCACAAACAATACAAACAAAAAGACTGCAGTCACACAAAATACAAACAAAAAGACTGCAGTCACAAACAATACAAACAAAAAGACTGCAGTCCCAAACAATACAAAAAAAGACTGCAGTCACAAACAATACAAACAACAAGAGTGCAGTCACAAACAATACAAACAAAAAGACTGCAGTCACAAACAATACAAACAAAAAGACTGCAGTCACAAACAATACAAACAAAAAGACTGCAGTCACAAACAATACAAACAAAAAGACTGCAGTCACAAACAATACAAACAAAAAGACTACAATCACAAACAATACAAACAAAAAGACTGCAGTCACAAACAATACAAACAAAAAGACTGCAGTCACAAACAATACAAACAAACAGACTACAATCACAAACAATACAAACCAAAAGACTGCAGTCACAACCAATACAAACAAAAAGACTGCAATCACAAACAATACAAACAAAAAGACTGCAGTCACAAACAATACAAACAAAAAGACTGCAGTCACAAACAATACAAAAAAAAGACTGCAGTCACACACAATACAAACAAAAAGACTGCAGTCACACACAATACAAACAAAAAGACAGCAGTCACAAACAATACAAACAAAAAGACTGCAGTCACAAACAATACAAACAAAAAGACTGCAGTCACAAACAATACAAACAAAAAGACTGCAGTCACAAACAATACAAACAAAAAGACTGCAGTCACAAACAATACAAACAAAAAGACTGCAGTCACAAACAATGCAAACAAAAAGACTGCAGTCACAAACAATACAAACAAATAGACTGCAGTCACAAACAATACAAACAAAAAGACTGCAGTCACAAACAATACAAAAAAAAAGACTGCAGTCACAAACAATACAAGCAAAAAGACTGCAGTCACAAACAATACAAACAAAAAGACTGCAGTCCCAAACAATACAAACAAAAACACTGCAGTCACAAACAATACAAACAAAAAGACTGCAGTAACAAACAATACAAACAAAAAGACTGCAGTCACAAACAATACAAACAAAAAGACTGCAGTCACACAAAATACAAACAAAAAGACTGCAGTCGCAAACAATACAAACAAAAAGACTGCAGTCCCAAACAATACAAAAAAAGACTGCAGTCACAAACAATACAAACAACAAGAGTGCAGTCACAAACAATACAAACAAAAAGACTGCAGTCACAAACAATACAAACAAAAAGACTGCAGTCACAAACAATACAAACAAAAAGACTGCAGTCACAAACAATACAAACAAAAAGACTGCAGTCACAAACAATACAAACAAAAAGACTGCAGGCACAAACAATACAAACAAAAAGACTGCAGTCACAAACAATGCAAACAAAAAGACTGCAGTCACAAACAATACAAACAAAAAGACTGCAGTCACAAACAATACAAACAAAAAGACTGCAGTCACAAACAATACAAAAAAAAAGACTGCAGTCACAAACAATACAAGCAAAAAGACTGCAGTCACAAACAATACAAACAAAAAGACTGCAGTCCCAAACAATACAAACAAAAACACTGCAGTCACAAACAATACAAACAAAAAGACTGCAGTAACAAACAATACAAACAAAAAGACTGCAGTCACAAACAATACAAACAAAAAGACTGCAGTCACACAAAATACAAACAAAAAGACTGCAGTCGCAAACAATACAAACAAAAAGACTGCAGTCCCAAACAATACAAAAAAAGACTGCAGTCACAAACAATACAAACAACAAGAGTGCAGTCACAAACAATACAAACAAACAGACTGCAGTCACAAACAATACAAACAAAAAGACTGCAGTCACAAACAATACAAACAAAAAGACTGCAGTCACAAACAATACAAACAAAAAGACTGCAGTCACAAACAATACAAACAAAAAGACTACAATCACAAACAATACAAACAAAAAGACTGCAGTCACAAACAATACAAACAAAAAGACTGCAGTCACAAACAATACAAACAAACAGACTACAATCACAAACAATACAAACCAAAAGACTGCAGTCACAACCAATACAAACAAAAAGACTGCAATCACAAACAATACAAACAAAAAGACTGCAGTCACAAACAATACAAACAAAAAGACTGCAGTCACAAACAATACAAAAAAAAGACTGCAGTCACACACAATACAAACAAAAAGACTGCAGTCACACACAATACAAACAAAAAGACAGCAGTCACAAACAATACAAACAAAAAGACTGCAGTCACAAACAATACAAACAAAAAGACTGCAGTCACAAACAATACAAACAAAAAGACTGCAGTCACAAACAATACAAACAAAAAGACTGCAGTCACAAACAATACAAACAAAAAGACTGCAGTCACAAACAATACAAACAAAAAGACTGCAGTCACAAACAATACAAACAAAAAGACTGCAGTCACAAACAATACAAACAAAAAGACTGCAGTCACAAACAATACAAACAAAAAGACTACAATCACAAACAATACAAACAAAAAGACTGCAGTCACAAACAATACAAACAAAAAGACTGCAGTCACAAACAATGCAAACAAAAAGACTGCAGTCAGAAACAATACTAACAAAAAGACTGCAGTCACAAACAATACAAACAAAAAGACTGCAGTCACAAACAATACAAACAAAAAGACTGCAGTCACAAACAATACAAACAAAAAGACTGCAGTCACAAACAATACAAACAAAAAGACTGCAGTCACAAACAATACAAACAAAAAGACTACAATCACAAACAATACAAAAAAAAAGACTGCAGTCACAAACAATACAAACAAAAAGACTGCAGGCACAAACAATACAAACAAAAAGACTACAATCACAAACAATACTAACAAAAAGACTGCAGTCACAAACAATACAAACAAAAAGACTGCAGTCACAAACAATACAAACACAAAGACTGCAGTCACAAACAATACAAACAAAAAGACTGCAGTCACAAACAATACAAACAAAAAGACTGCAGTCACAAACAATACAAACAAAAAGACTGCAGTCACAAACAATACAAACAAAAAGACTGCAGTCACAAACAATACAAACAAAAAGACTACAATCACAAACAATACAAACAAAAAGACTGCAGTCACAAACAATACAAACAAAAAGACTGCAGTCACAAACAATACAAACAAAAAGACTACAATCACAAACAATACAAACAAAAAGACTGCAGTCACAAACAATACAAACAAAAAGACTGCAGTCACAAACAATACAAACAAAAAGACTGCAGTTACAAACAATACAAACAAAAAGACTACAGTCACAAACAATACAAACAAAAAGACTGCAGTCACAAACAATACAAACAAAAAGACTGCAGTCACAAACAATACAAACAAAAAGACTGCAGTCACAAACAATACAAACAAAAAGACTGGAGTCACAAACAATACAAACAAAAAGACTACAATAACAAACAATACAAACAAAAAGACTGCAGTCACAAACAATACAAACAAAAAGACTGCAGGCACAAACAATACAAACAAAAAGACTGCAGTCACAAACAATACAAACAAAAAGACTACAATCACAAACAATACAAGCAAAAAGACTGCAGTCACAAACAATACAAACAAAAAGACTGCAGTCACAAACAATACAAAAAAAAAGACTGCAGTCACAAACAATACAAACAAAAAGACTGCAGTCACAAACAATACAAACAAAAAGACTGCAGTCACAAAAAATACAAACAAAAAGACTACAATCACAAACAATACAAACAAAAAGACTGCAGTCACAAACAATACAAACAAAAAGACTGCAGTCACAAACAATACAAACAAAAAGACTGCAGTCACAAACAATACAAACAAAAAGACTGCAGTCACAAACAATACAAACAAACAGACTACAATCACAAACAATACAAACAAAAAGACTGCAGTCACAAACAATACAAACAAAAAGACTAGAATCACAAACAATACAAACAAAAAGACTGCAGTCACAAACAATACAAACAAAACGACTGCAGTCACAAACAATACAAACAAAAAGACTGCAGTCACAAACAATACAAACAAAAATACTGCAGTCACAAACAATACAAACAAAAAGACTGCAGTCCCAAACAATACAAACAAAAACACTGCAGTCACAAACAATACAAACAAAAAGACTGCAGTAACAAACAATACAAACAAAAAGACTGCAGTCACAAACAATACAAACAAAAAGACTGCAGTCACACAAAATACAAACAAAAAGACTGCAGTCACAAACAATACAAACAAAAAGACTGCAGTCCCAAACAATACAAAAAAAGACTGCAGTCACAAACAATACAAACAACAAGAGTGCAGTCACAAACAATACAAACAAAAAGACTGCAGTCACAAACAATACAAACAAAAAGACTGCAGTCACAAACAATACAAACAAAAAGACTGCAGTCACAAACAATACAAACAAAAAGACTACAATCACAAACAATACAAACAAAAAGACTGCAGTCACAAACAATACAAACAAAAAGACTGCAGGCACAAACAATACAAACAAAAAGACTACAATCACAAACAATACTAACAAAAAGACTGCAGTCACAAACAATACAAACAAAAAGACTGCAGTCACAAACAATACAAACAAAAAGACTGCAGTCACAAACAATACAAACAAAAAGACTGCAGTCCCAAACAATACAAACAAAAAGACTGCAGTCACAAACAATACAAACAAAAAGACTGCAGTCACAAACAATACAAACAAAAAGACTGCAGTCACAAACAATACAAACAAAAAGACTACAATCACAAACAATACAAACAAAAAGACTGCAGTCACAAACAATACAAACAAAAAGACTGCAGTCACAAACAATACAAACAAAAAGACTACAATCACAAACAATACAAACAAAAAGACTGCAGTCACAAACAATACAAACAAAAAGACTGCAGTCACAAACAATACAAACAAAAAGACTGCAGTCACAAACAATACAAACAAAAAGACTGCAGTCCCAAACAATACAAACAAAAAGACTGCAGTCCCAAACAATACAAACAAAAAGACTGCATTCACAAACAATACAAACAAAAAGACTGCAGTCACAAACAATACAAACAAAAAGACTACAATCACAAACAATACAAACAAAAAGACTACAGTCACAAACAATACAAACAAAAAGACTGCAGTCACAAACAATACAAACAAAAAGACTGCAGTAACAAACAATACAAACAAAAAGGCTACAATCACAAACAATACAAACAAAAAGACTGCAGTCACAAACAATACAAACAAAAAGACTGCAGTCACAAACAATACAATCAAAAAGACTGCAGTCACAAACAATACAAACAAAAAGACTGCAGTCACAAACAATACAAACAAAAAGACTACAATCACAAACAATACAAACAAAAAGACTGCAATCACAAACAATACAAACAAAAAGACTGCAGGCACAAACAATACAAACAAAAAGACTGCAGTCACAAACAATACAAACAAAAAGACTACAATCACAAACAATACAAGCAAAAAGACTGCAGTCACAAACAATACAAACAAAAAGACTGCAGTCACAAACAATACAAACAAAAAGACTGCAGTCACAAACAATACAAACAAAAAGACTGCAGTCACAGACACCCACGGAAACAAAATCACCAAAAACACAGGCACAAATATCGTAAACAAAGATAACAAACTACAGACACAAACAGCAAACACGCAGATAAGAATGGAGATATCTGCGTGGTAGAGGAGATGTAGGCACAAGCCTCCTCTTCCAAAAGAAAGCTGCCTTACTCTCCGACTGAGTCTGAGGAGGAAGCAGTGTTGTCGG
Organism: Euprymna scolopes; assembly: GCF_053919585.1. Classification (NCBI taxonomy): domain Eukaryota; kingdom Metazoa; phylum Mollusca; class Cephalopoda; order Sepiida; family Sepiolidae; genus Euprymna; species Euprymna scolopes. Next base: position 24,306,102 of record NC_136521.1, on the reverse strand, counting down.
AACGAGAGGAGGGAAAAAACGATGACACCGACTTCGAAAAGCAGACGAGGGGGAGGAGAAAGAACAAGAGGAAGAGGGAAGTAGCACAGGCAGAGGAGTTTACCAACGCTAAGGCGGATCCTCAGGATATGACCACCCCAAGCTCTTCCAATCACCAAACCAGCCAGGACTCCCCTCCCTCCTCAAGCATCAGTGACACTTCACCTAGACGAGTAATAGTCAATCCCTGGCCCGTCAGGACAGAGAGAACTAAAAAGCTCCCTTTTCTGCCGGGTGAAAGAATCTGCGAGGTGGACTCACACCTACCAATACCGAACCTCAAAGGACAACAAAAGGTCCGGTATAACAAACTTAGGAGCTTGGCGCAAGTCGGAGGCGATAGCGTATCCGATCGCACCAAGTTAAATAACGCTCCCTTGTTGACCACATTTGTCAGGGTCAACAAAGATTCCAGAACTGAGGCCCTCTGGGCAATGATCCAAGAAGCGAAGGATGCTTTCCTGGACTAGAAGCTGGTGGAGGAGGAACATCCGTCGCTAAGGAACTTATTTTTTAAATGTGAGGGCAGAGTCCCTGTGTACACCCACCCCTCCCTCTACAGGGCACTAAAGCTAACATTCCCCATGGACGTGGGAGGCGTGGCCAAGGATGGAGTACCCTCAGTTGATCTACTTACCGGGAGCCTCGGCCAGGCCTGCCACGTCCTGACTGCCAAGGATTTCAGACCTGTCTGTGACACTGCTTAAGGTAAGTGACCATGTCTTTAAACTTGGCTACATTTAATGTGAGGGGCATCAGGTGGCGAAGCAAGGCCGCGCGCATTGTGAGAGACCTGGTGTCCCTTAAGGTAGATATTGCCGCTATCCAGAAGACCCACTTTGTTTGTGACGAGGATTGCCAGGTGCTGATAAACGATTACGATGTTTACTCAGCATATGGTAATACTTATAGTCGTGGAATCTCCTTGCTAGTGAGTTGCACCCTGTCAGCGTCGGTGAATGTTGTTCATGCAGGCGAGGACGGGTGGCTGGTTGTTGTTGATGTTGCCGTTAATAGCAGTGTTTTTCGGATTGTCGCTGTTTATGCTCCCAATTCTGCTGTAGAGAGGGTATCCTTTTTTTGACGGTTGGAGGGCTACTTAGTGGATTCGAAACAGTTAGTGTTAATGGGTGATTGGAATGCAATCCTTGATCCCAAGATAGATAAGATCGGAGGGGCTAGCGGGTCGGTGTGGTATGACAACGGTCTGTCTGACCTGATGGCTTCGTGCGACCTCGTCGACAGATTCCGTCTGGATCATCCGGGGCGGGAGATATGGACATGGCATTCTGTAGTGCCTTCCCATCCAAGTACTTACTTGGATCGGATGTTAGTTAGAAGAGGCGACGTAGACTTTCTATCGTGCCCCATGTTCCACTTGTTAGGACACTTGGACCATAAACTCGTTATGGCCCGTTTGAACTTAAGTGCTAGGCCTAAACTAGCCGGATGCTGGAAGTTCAACAGCACCTTGTTGGAGCTGGAGGACTACCGGTTGAAAGTTACCAAATTAATTCAGCGGGCTTTAGTGGGGACAGTTACAGGGAGTAAGTGGTGGGTTAGTCTTAAGGCCAAAATTAGATGCTTCTCTGTTCAATACAGCCAACGCCTCGCGTTAGATAAGGATAAGGCAAAGAAGCGTATAGAGGATAAGCTGACCCGGGTGGTGGAGGCGGGGACCCCCTAGAGATAGCACTAGCTAAACAGGACCTCAGCCGCTTGGCTAGCGAGTGGTATGAAGGTCAGGTAGTTAGGGCTAGGTTAATGAAAGTCTCTAACGAAGCTATTAATGTTGACGCTGTTGAGTGTAAGGCTGCTCTAAGGCACGGTTCGGACGGGTACATTCGGAAAGTACATAACCTGGAAGGACACGGCCTAGTATCGACGCGAGATATCTGCGGGGGGTTTTGGGAGCATCTATCGGAGCGCTTCACCCAACTACCCGGACTCAGGGTCGATGAGTTTGGCAGCTATTTGGCTGACTCGCCCCGCCTAACGGCGGCTCGGGCGGCTAGCTGTGATGGTCTTGTTACGGAACATGAGGTCATTACTGCGTTGAAGCAGGTCGGCTACAACAAGTCCCCGGGGCTTGATGGTTTACCCTACGAGTTTTACTTGAGGCTGTCGCCCATGTTGGTCCCTATTCTGAAGGATATGTTCAACCATTGGTTTGCTCAGGGTTCCATCCCTGGACAGGTGACCAAGGGAGTGATCACATTGCTGAGGAAAGGTCAACGGCATGGTGGGGTGGAAAACTTTGATGACTTTAGGCCCTTGACTCTGCTAAACACAGAGTTAAAGATTTTGGCAAAGATTCTTGCGAATCGTTTGCAGGTTGTCATCACTGACTTGATTGAACCTGACCAGGGTTATGCTGTGAAGGGGAGATCGATTCAAGACAATCTTCATTTGATTCGCTCGATCAGAGAGGGAACAGAAGACGACACAGAAGCCGCGCTGATCAGTTTGGATCAGTCCAAGGCGTTCGATAGGGTCGACACTCGGTTCCTGTGATCTGTGCTAGAGGCCGCCGGATTTAATCCGGACTTCCGCAAGTGGATCTTTGTCCTGTATGATAGACCGACGGTAGTGGTGCAGATCAACGGTAAGCTTATCGGAGTCATTCGCCGTCTCCCGGTCGGTGCGTCAGGGTTGTCCGCTGTCGCCTCTCTTGTACGTCCTGGCGTTGGAACCCCTCCTTCGCAAGTTAAGGGACGAGGTGGCTACACCAGTCCTGCGCGGAATTGCTTTACCTGGAGGCACACGAGCTAGGGTTTCCGCGTTCGCCGATGACGTCACCGTGTTCGTGTCTTGCCCCACGGACGTTTAAGCGGTGGTCGAGGCACTCGCTCAGTACGTAAAAGTCACAGAGGCCGTCTTCAACCGCAGCAAGTCTATCGGCCTGTGGTTGGGGGCCTGGACCAGGGTAAACTCGCTTCCAGGTATCTTCAGCTGGACCGATGGATCGGTCCATATTCTCGGTGTTTGGTTTGGACCGGGACTTCAGCTGGAGAAAAATTGGTCGGAAGTACAGATCAAGGTCAAATCGTCGGTTAAGACTTGGATTAGAAGGAAATTGTCCTTGAAGGGTCGGGCGGAGGCGTGTGCTGCATACGTCTTTCCGCCCATCCTTTACCGATTGTCTGTAGTTCCTCTCCCTGCAGAACGCCTAACCCGCTTACAAAAGCGCCTCAACTCACTTCTGTGGGACGAGGGTAAGCACTATGTCTGCAGAGAGGTCTGTGTCCAGAGTCCGAGCGAGGGAGGCTTGGGTCGGCCCAGTCTCCTGTGTCACAGAAACACAGAGAGATTGGCTTTCCTGAGTCGTTCGCTAGAGGAGAACGCTCCTTGGGTCCTTGCGGTTGAGAACTTGTTTCCCAATCTCAAACCTGACCCCTCGGTAGAAGGTCGTCGTAGACTGAGGGGGGAGTCCAAGTTCTTCTCCGAATGCCAGACTGCTCTTAGAGCTTTGCCGGGGACTAGTGTCCTTGATCAGCCTAGGAAGAAGCTTTATCGGGAACTAGTGGTGGGTACCGCGAAGGATCCCCTTTGTAGGCGATTAGGTTGGTCGATGGAGGTTATCCGCTCTCACTGGAGTTGGGCGCCGAGAAGGGATTTTCTGACTAACTTGGAATTTTCACTGACCTGGCGACTGGTCCGGAAGGCACTGCCCCTCTCTGACGAATTCTGCCTGTACAATGGAGAAACAAGGGCCTTGTACCTGCGCTGTGGCGAACACAAGCTTGTAACAGTCGAGCATGCGTTTTTCCGCTGCAGCCAGATCCAGGCCTTATTGGAGTACGTCGGAGGGGTAACGGCTCGCATCGATGGCGAGTGGCCACTGGAGCTCGACGTAGGTGATTTTGTCTACAACATGGAGCCACTGTTCCCCAGGGAGGAAAGAATGGTTTTCCTGGCGATCCTAGCAGTAGCGCGCATGGTGATTTGGATCACGCGCCTCAAGTTGGTCCGCGAAGGGACATCTGTTCCGGATCGGGATCTGATCGTTTACTTTAAACATCTGCTTAAAGTAAAGATCAGATGCGATTGGAGGAGGTTGCCTTGAGCGGAGTTTAATAAGAGGTGGGTACACAACACTAGTTTGTGCATCCGTCGAGGAGCCAAGTTTGAATACGTGTTCCCTCCTTGAGCATGGCACGGGCAGTGCTGGGTCCTTCGGAACGCATCCCGCCTAGGTTTTTAGCTTATTTAAATTGACTGGTGGTACAGATGAGATCCTGTTCCTGATTTATTATTTTTGTACTAGAGAACCTCTGAGTCTGCCCACCTCCTACACGCCACATGTTTTTGTTTTTTGAACATCCCCGGTCACTCCCCTACTCAGAGGTCATCCTCCAACCCCTCCACCCGTTGCTGTATTTTCACCCACCTGTATTAAGGCCTCTCCCCAACCCCCAATAGGGATCTCCCTGCTTGTTTTCGGCTTCCCGGAAAACAGTGTGTGTGGGGGGGGGGTCTAGTCACTTAGAGTAGTGCAGGGTCGGTCATACTAACAACCCAGTAGGTCACATATTTTAATTTTTGTATTAAACTTTTTTGACTAGCTTTCCCCACTCCACAAACTTTTTTACCGATAATTTAAAAAACTTTTTTATAAATGAAATGAAAGTTTACTTTATTTTTGCACACACACACACACACACACACACACACACACACACACACACACACACACACACACACACGTACACACACACACACACACAAAAAAAAAAGAAAATGCACCCACAACATACAGATATTTTTAATTTATGAATTGTAAATAGGTTATTTTTACTCTAAACGATGGGGATTCATTAGTTAGATTAGGATCCACAGAGTGAATGAGGTATTGGGGTAAATGTTGCCAGTCAAGAGTAAGACTCCAAAGTCAATTTTATCAATTGTCAAATAGTCACAAACACCCTGATTTCTTATAATGCCTTGTGCTTAATTTTGTTGTTTGTTATTTTTGTTTTTGTGATTTTTTATTATAATTTCATTTTTGACGACAATAAAATAGATAAATAAGATCAAAGTGTAGTATCTGTTCTCAGACACGAAACTTTTGCTCTTTTTCAAGGGATCCACCACCGGGCTCTCGGGCTAGGTTAAGGTGTTTTTTGCATACTAACCTTCGTCAGCAAGGACCAGACCCCCTCCTTTGGGGAGTCAGGACTTCAAGGACCGACTCCACATTTGTGGGAGCTTGGACCTGAAAACTGATCCCCTTTTCTGGGAGACTGGAATTTCGGGACCAGCACCACTAGTTGGTAGTTGTGACCGGCTTTTGTTGGTTTTTTCTTGTTGTTTTTCTTCGTTTCGGTCTCACCTCTCGGGACTGGGATGGTCTACTTTCTCACCACTTAATTGTCTGAGCAGCACTCTGACCTGCCAGGCCAAAACTTTGTCTATTTTCGCTGCTCTCCCGTTGGATCGAGCAGACAGAGTTCGCTTTCTCGCTTCTGTTGGAGTAGTTAGTAGGTAGGTTGACGTGGGGTAGGGCGGGTGCTTCGTTTCTGCTCCCCTCTGTGGGCAGAGATGTCTATCCCCTCTCTCTCTTAATTGCGACGCGGTACTCTGACCCGCTAGCACCCACTGCGTCTTTCTTCTCTGCTCTCCCCCCGCAGGGGGATTCAAGCTACTAACCCGACATCCCCGTAAGGGGAGGTCAAAAGCTTTAATTTCTATCGAACCCGCTCCTCCCCCTCCTCCCCCTCCAATCCCCTGGGTTTTCTTTTCTCCCCACTACACTTTGGTCCGCGTAAGCAGCCAGAGCTACAACCATGATGCCAGGCAGGCGGACCATACCAGTCCAAATGCGCAACATTGCACCGCTGGAAGAATCCCTGACGAAGGGAACCAAGCCCTCTCCCCCTAAGAAGGCAGAATGCGAGGTAGGGTCGCAGCCCGTGGCGACCTTGCACCAGATTGACAGGGTAGGGCCGCAGCCCGCGGCGACCCCTGAAGATGCACCTGCAGCACCTGGAAATCGTGCAACTGCTCTCCACGAGGGCAACCCGCTGGGAAAAGTCCCTCCCAACATGCCGGGTGTGGAAAGAGCGGTGGATTCTGAATTAGCGTCAACCAAAGACCCAGAACCATTGAAAACAGCAAGAGAACAAGTCTCTCCCGCTCCCCAAAAGGGCGACTCCCCTTCGGTGGAAAGGGAAGATGAGAGCAGCAATACCGAGGAGCTGTTCCTCGCTACAATCGCCTCCCTTCAGTCACTCTTCTGGGATGAAGCTGACGATCCGCCCTCCAACACTTCCCAAGAGGGCAATGACCAAAAGGAGGTAGCAAAGGAAGGGAGCAGCAACGTACCTGCCTGTGCCGACAAAACCAAACGGGCAGGAACAGCACCACCCCCAGCCGCCACACCTTCTACATCATCTGCCGGAGACGCACCCCCAGGAGGGGAGGTACCAACAAGCCCCAAGAAAAGCCGTAGTCAGCAGCCTTCCAAGAGGAAGAAGGGAGTAACCCAGGGGGTCGGCCACAGCCAGGATACAAATTTATTTAAAACTTTCAGACAACCCATCTTTAGAGTCGAGGCATGTTTTTATGTCATTAAAATAAATTTACCTCGTGCATTATTAAAATATTAAATAAAATATAAATATTTTTCGAAGTCGTTTCTGCGAGACTTGTCCGGTTTTATTTCTGGTGACTTCTGTTTCAACTACTACAAGGTAAGTAATCACTAAACTTCGCCTTTTGGCCAAGATCAAATCTGTTCCGGCAGATACTGCAAGCAAAGACCATATGTGGGGGTAACCCCACATATCAGACCTTGGTCAATGTAGGGGCAACCCTTCATACCAATTGTCACTATCCAGCTCCCCTACTCCCCGGGGAGTTGGTCCCCATTTCCCCTTCACTCCTCACATTAAAAATCGGCCTTGTGCCTAATTTGCTCGGTGGGGGAGCAAATAAATACCATCGGTTCTTCAGATGCGGCACTTCTTCCATTAGCATTCATGAATGCTTTGAATTCTTCACTTGTAAAACAGGGACCGTTGTCACTCACAATTTATACCGGTAGTCCATGAGTTGCGAAGATCCCTCTCAATTTTTCAATTGTGGTCATAGCAGAAGATGATTTTGTAATGCAAACTTCAGTCCACTTTGAATGCGCATCCACTACTATCAAAAACATGTGCCCCAAAAATGGACCCGCATAATCTAAGTGGACTCTCTCCCATGGTGAACTTGGATATTCCCAGCAATGAATGGGAGCCTTGCCGGGATTGCTTTGATAATGTATGCAGGTTCCACAAGCTTACCGGCTCTCTCAATATCTGCATCAAGATTTGGCCACCACACATAGCTGCGAGCAAGGGCCTTCATTCGCACGATCCCTATGTGTGTCTGATGTAATTGCTGCAACACTTTTGTTCTGAGTATAGCCGGAATTACTACTCTACTCCCCCCTAATACGGTACCATCTTCACATGTCAACTCTGTCCGTTTGTTGAAGTAGGGCTTCATTGCCGTGTCTGGAATACACCTACTCCAGCCATTCAGGATGTATTCGTACACCCGACTCAAAGTAGGGTCTCTTCTTGTCTCCAATCTTACTGCCGCCACAGTCACTGGAGCATCAACCAAGTTCATCATGTGTATCCTGTTAGAATTAGGTGTGGCATCTTGCTCCTGCACACTGATTGGAAGACGACTGAGGCAATCTGCATTTCCATTAAGGGACCCGGCACGATACTCCAACCTGTAATTATAGGCAGCCAGAAATATGGCCCAGCGTTGAACTCTGGCAGCAGCAAGAGAAGGGATTGGCTTGTTTTCAGCAAACAACCCCAATAACGGTTTGTGGTCAGTGAACAACGTAAAATTATTCCCATATCAACATTAATAATGCATAATGAATAAAAATGCACAAGACAAAATAACATTATAGATAGATCGGCAGACGGTACGTCTCGTAGGGAAAGATCGTCTCCCGGTCCTTTTATTTACTAAAGAAAAAGATTTCAAGACTGTCGCGCCCTCTAGTGGTAGTTCATTGAAGTGCAAGGGAGATAATCCTGTCCAATATATTACAGTAAATAGCCCCCCCCCTCCAAAAGTAGTGTTTATTCCGGAAGCTGTTCTTAAGAGGAGGATGTTGGGGGGGGGGGGTGATTATAAGGTGGACCTAATCTAAAAAAAAAAGACAAAAAAAAAACAAGTTTTTTATGCGCACATAAGCAACTACTTTTTTATTAACTTTTTTTTTTATTTATTTATTTATTTATTTTTATGCTGGTCGCCATGGAACTCAACGCCCAAGGAGTACCTAAAGTGGCACTTATGTTATCGTACTATTTTTTAAAATAGTATTTTCATGTTAAATTCAAAGTTTACAATATGTTTTTCTTTTATTAATTTGTTAAGTGAAAGTACAGATAACCCGGTCGGTTTCTAATGTGAGGAAAATCTAGCCCCCACCCCCCAAACAAAAGGGGTTCTCTGGATAATAACAAAACATTAAAATTGCCTCAGTCTCGAAAGATTTCTTCTCTACTGAACGAGGAAAAAAACGGTGAAGTGTAGTTCACCTTCTGTTTCTCTCCCCCTCTCACTTCCTCTTTTAATATCTCTCTCTATCCATCTCTCCCTTTCCCTCTCTCAATCTATCTTTCTCTCTATATCACCCTCTCCATCTCTCTTTGAGCCCCTTTCTCTCTCTAACTCCCTCTATCTCTCTCCTTTCCTCTGTCTCATCCCTCTCTGTTTCTAACTCTCCCCCTCTCTCTGTTTATCTATCAATCCCTTTATTTCTCTATCTCCTTCTCTTTCTCTATTTTCCTCTCACTTTCTCTTTTCTATCTATATATCTTCCTCTCTATCTGTCCATCTCTAATCCCTCATCCTATTTTAGTCTCCTAAATTAATTACAGTGAATAAGGCATTGTCAAAACATGGATAAATCCTATTTTAGTCACCTAATTTACTGACTGTGAGAATAGAAGTTATTTGGAAATTACTGCTACCTTGAACAGCACCAGAAGTAACTGGTAAAACCTTTCTAATTAAATTGATTTTGGCAGCCATTTGGTAACAAAATGACATAGCCTTAGCCCTTGCTGCATGAGGAATACCTGCGACCTTGCTGCCAAGTAGAAGAATTATTTATTCTACTTTAAAACATTCCATTTTTCAAAAATCTCATCTTCGACATCTCCAAAACATCCAATATGGGTAAAAATATTGCAAAAATGCAAACTTATTGTTTAGGATGAATGCACAATGGTATGCAAAAAATCACTTGAGGCTCTTGGTCGATCCTTGCAAGATTTGCGTGGCAATTTCAGACCATTTGGGAATGCAGTAATATTGCTTGCAGGAGATTTCAAACAAATGTTACCTGTTATTCTTCAATCAACACCAGCAGATGAAATAAATGCTTGACTCAAATACTCTACTTTTTTGTTCCATGTGAAGACATTAAACTTAACTCAAAATATGCATATCCAGTTGCAGACTGTTCGATCCGCACAAAAACTTTTGCATCACTTGTGGGAAATTGGGTACGAAAAAGTGCCAGCTGATCAGAGTTAAGAGCAAAATTCTTTGACTTTTAACTTCTGTAATTTCTGTAATTTTATTTCATCAAAAGAATAGTTAGTTTAAAAGGTTTTTGCAGATATTCAAATTATAAGAATTCCATTTTACTGAGTAAATGAGCTATTCTTGCAGGTCAATACAAAGATGGCCATGAACTTAACGCTATTATTCAATGTAAAATTCCAAGTGAGGTAGTCAAATACAAATCCATCGACACTGTTGTGAAAGCAGATAAAGTGGTTAATTATCCAACAGCTATATTTGCCAGGGATGCCACCGCATGTATTGCAACTGAAATTTGGTGTACTAATTATCATGTTGTGAAATATAAACCAATCCAAGCTTTGCAATGGCACATAGCTTGCAGTAAAAAAAAAATTAACAAACAATATCATAGAAACAACAATCTTAACAGGACCTTTCACAGATGAATATATCTTCATTCCATGCATTCCTATGATTCCACCGGATACATCATTACACTTTAGGAAATTGCACTTTCCAATTTTATTGTCATTTGCAATAACCAACAACAAAGCACAGGGAACAATCTTTACAATTGTGGGCCTTACAGTCACACACTGACTGTTTTTTCACATGGACAATTTATGTTATGTATTCAAGAGTCACCAAACCGGAAAATCTCTATATCAGCTAAGAAAATGGAACAACAAAAACTGTGTACCCATGCAAAATGGAAAATTAAACCTATAAGAAACATGCTTTTTCTCATTTTGGAACTTTTTCCATTGCGCCAATTTGAGCCACAGCAACGCGTGGCAGAGTACAGCTAGTATATCTATATATATATATACAAATGTAAATTTGGTTCGTTAAAAGTGAATAAAACCATATTTCTACGTTACCAATTTATTTGAAATTTTCAGACAACCCATCTTTAGAGTCGAGGGATGTTTTATGTTATTAAAATAAATTTACCTTGCGAATTATTAAAATATTAAATAAAATAAATATATTTTTGTAAGCGTTAGTGCGAACCTGCTTTGTTGATAAAACTGAACTTCCAGTTCGATTCATTTCACAGCCACGAATTGACGAAACGAAGTACTTTTCATTTTCTGTTTACTTGATAAGTAAAAAAAAATAAAAAAAAAACATAATTCATTTGTTTATCTTCCAAATTTTTTAATTTACACATTTTTTCTTGCTTATATAAGGCAAAAAAAGTTTGTCGTTTGCTTTTTGAGTTTTTTTGTTTTTCGATATATTTATCTGTAAAGTAAAGGAATGTTTGCATGTTATTAAAATAAATTAGGATCATTAAGATCGCAAATTATAAAAATATATTTAATAAAATAAAAATATTTTTCGTAACTGCGGGACTATTCGCCATTTCCGGTAGAAATTAGCCTTTCACGTGCACCACACGTGGACGACTTTCAAATTACAACATTTAACTCTCTAATTAATAGATGGGTAAAAAAAATCCCTATTTTTTAAATTATATATATATATATATATATATATATATATATATATATATATATATATTGTACTTTAACCTTACAATTGAATAAAAAAACATAAAACTTTAATAAAACTTGGAAATACGATTTAAAAAATAGCGCAGTCCGGTAAGTGCACTAGCATTATTTGTTTATCTTAAAATAGCATCGATTTTTTTCTATCGAACTCATTTGCTGTTTTTATTGAAAACTATTTTCTCCCGGATTTTTGATAAAATTTTCCATGCGTGCGTCTCACGTTGATATATAACAAAAAAAGTTTTTGTAGATTTCGGCGTGCTGAAAACGAATCTGCAAACTGTTTCCATTGCAAAATATAGTTTTTATGATATGAAGAAATTACTTTTTCGAAAGGTAGGCAATCACTTTTCCATGTAAATTTAACTTAAAATAAGCACCCACTTAGCATCATTTGTTTATCTTATTTTTTATTTTTAAAAGCTTTGCTTGCGAAGCCTACCTAAAATAAATTTGTCTAATTCTTAATTTCTTATTTTCTTGGGGGGTAAATATGAAGAATTACTCCACCCTCGAAAATTCCTTTAAAATTACCACTCTTATAGGTTTTCGGGGTCGCTGAAAACGAAAATAACGTTTATAATTAAGGCAAACGAGTAGTTTCCAAGATATGAAGAAATGTTAGTTTAAAAAAGTGGAGGATCACTTTTTCATAATAATTTAACGTAAAATGATCACCCACTTTGTGGTCACGATTTTGTTTTGGGGAGGGGGGCTTTCTTTTTACCCTTGGAAAATCCTTTAAAATTACCTGTGTAAATTTTAAAAAATAGCATCCATCTTTTTCTATCGAATTCATTTGCTGTTTTTATTGAAAACTATTTTCTCCCTGATTTTTGATAAAATATTCCATTTTCGTATATAACAAAAAATTTTTTTTGTAGATTTCGGTGTGCTAAAAACGAATCTGCAAACCGTTTCCGTCGTAAAAAAATAGTTTTTATGATATGAAAAAATTACTTTTTCGAAAAGTAGACGATCACTTTTCCATGTAAATTTAACTTAAAATAAGCACCCACTTTCTAGCCAGCTGAGAGAAGGTGGGACTTTTCCCATGTTTATTGGCTTTCGCTTATGCTCGCGCGTAGCATAAACGAAAGCTACGGCTGTGAAATGGAAAATAGTCCAAGAGTCTAGGGGTTATTACCATGCAAAAGAAATCCAACAAAAACTTTTTTAGCCAAGAAACACACAGAAAAATGCCCCTCTCTCAGGTGGCCAGAAAGTGGGTGCTCATTCTAAGTTAAATTTACATTGAAAAGTGATCACCCACTTTTCGAAAATGTAATTTCTTCATATCATGAAAACTTTCTTTTTGCGACGGAAACAGTTTGCAGATTCGTTTTTAGTACACCAAAATCTACAATAAAATATTTCGTTATATACGAACATGAGACGGGCCTTAAAGTAAAATAATACCGGATTTTTGGAGCAGATTTGTCATTTAGTTGTACAAATATCCTCAAACCAGGTAATCACTAAAAGGGACTCTTAAAAGTCGTCACCTGTATCGAGCAAAAGTTTAAAACCACTGATTATATGTCAGCCTATGTCATAGTAACATATATTGAGTGAGTTCCTAACAGTATTTTGTATAGTTTCTTAGTTTAAATTCATTTTCCCAAAATTTCCCCAAACTTAATGTGTCTGATACAGTTTGCCGCCATTTGTATTTTTCAAATATACCAATAAACACTGCATGTTTTTGAACCGATTAAACATTATACATTACATAAAAATACTACAATCTTATCCGGTTAGGTAGAACATTTACTTTTCTTGCCTTTGATAACATTTATTTGTTATATTGTAGCAACCCCCCAATGAACTATACTCTCTGGCGGATCAATGCTTCCCTGTAAGTTCTTCGGCCATAGACTGGCCAATCGACAGGCAGGGAGCATTGATCCTACTGTCCCCAAAAAGAGTGCAGGGGACATCCAAGTGTCAGCACAGAGCCGCGAGCGAAGATACACCTTCCTCTCCTCCTCACCCAGCACCGACAGTCCGACTTGGACCTGACTCAATAACCTCGAGCTCCACCACTGTTATCCCGTTGAATAAATACTTGCAAATGTTTAATGTTAAAAGGAGTTTGTCGTTTTTTATCGAGGGTTCTAAAAGATAAATAATTAGCTGGGGTACAACTACTCCACTAAAAATGGTGACCCGATGGAACGCTCCTCGTTAAAAACAAAAAAAAAAAACTTCTCAAACAAAAGAGAATATTTTTTAAAGAGAACGTACAAACTTCCTTCCAAACATTTGCAAAAACAAAAAGAAATTACGGAGAACACTCAAAACAAACAAAAAACTACAGACTGAAAGAAGAAATAATATTTCATTTATATATATATATATATATATATATATATAATTCTTCAAAGGGATTCGCACAAAAAGAAACAGAATTTTTTTTAACCAACCAAAGAAAAAAAAAAAACGGACAATTCTTTGCGTGTTAAAAAAATCCCACGTGGCCCCTCCCGCACTTCCGAAACGCACATACACGTCAAAAGTATCGGCGTCAAAGTGTCTGCGGCTTGCAAACGAGGGAAACTAAAAAAAAAAAAAAAAGCGGCCTGATATTCTCCATAGAGAATATTTTAATTAAAAAAAAAGACATTTCAAAAAGAAAACACTTTAAGAACCGTTAATTAACGTTCCCGTAGGATATTCTTTCTTTTAGAATAACTCTATTTAACCTCATAATTTTCGCAAAGAAAGAAGTCTATTTCAAAAAAACAAAAAAAACCAAAAAAAAAACCGAAATCATCTTCCAAAAATCAAATACTTATTACCGAAAACCATTCAACAACACCGGAAATTTTGTTCCCCCACAGAAAAATAAAAAAACATCCCCGCTAGACACATTCATACAGTTCAAACACCACGTGTCATATATAAACTTAAAAATGTTTTAAACGGATATTCTTCCCCGGCCAGCAAAAGAAAAAAACCAACGTGAGTACTTGCTTCATATAAAAAAAAACACACACACACACACACACACATAGTTTTTCTCTTTTACCAGAAATATAAAAAAAAAAAAAGAAAAAGCATAGTCTATCAATTTATTTTATTGTTTAAAAAAAAAAAAAAAAAAAATTTTTCTCCTATTACGTACAGTTCGATACCTTTTCTAAATACCCCCCGGCACACGTGCTTCGGCTTAAATGTTCCTTTTCCTATTAGAATAGATTTTTTTTTCGGTCCTCCCAGAAGGGACCCATAAAAGTATATTTCTTCATTTTTTTAAATTTTTTATTTTTTATTTTTAGTACTTCCAATATTTCTCGTGCTTCTTTGGCATTATCCTTCAAGTCGGATAACTGAATTTTTTTTGGTCTGTTCCTTTTTTTTGTTAGTTAAACATGTCCACCGTATTGCCTGCCTTTGCTGGCGACGTGCGAGTTTGGTTTGCCCAATTGGAATCACATTTTTTGGCAAACAACGTATCGGAGCAGACAAAGCTGCACATATTCAGTGCATTCCCCGCATCGTTGACACCAGTTATCAAGGATTTGATAACTAACACCCCCATTAATTCTACCTATGAAAGCATAAAGTGGGAGGTGCTGCTCCAAACGTCAGTCTCAGCAGAGAGGCGTTTCCAAACGTTGGTCCATGACGAACTTTTAGGGGATCGTATGCCAACGGAGTTACTCCGTAGAATGAGAGAACTGGCAGAAGACGTCCCGACCGACAGTGCCCTTATAAAGCAGCTCTTCATTTCGAGGCTGCCATCTCAAGTAAAGGCAATTTTGGCACCTATGATTGAGAAGTAATCTGTAGATACCATAGCAGCATCGGTGGATAGGGTGATGGAATTCTCTAGGGGACCTACCACCGCTGCGATCCCTCAGCCACAGGCTGAAGTTTTTACACACGCTGCTGCGACTGGGAATGCAAGCCGAGACGCCACGTCTTTGGCTATACTTGACGCTATTGAGCGTCTCACCAAAGAGGTGAAAAAATTAAACGCAACTAGATCACCATCGTCCAGACACCGCTACCGAGGTCGCGCACCATCTCCCCATCGCCGCCGCCAGTCTAACACGCCAGGGCTATGCTTTTACCATAGCCGTTTTGGAGCAGAGGCACAGAGGTGCACAATGCCCTGTTCGTTTTCGAACCAGGAAAACTTAGGTCTGGGGACTTGAGCACGGCAAGCTCTCCACCGGGTATGCACACAAACCGTGCCTATTTTATTATAGACTCGCTATCCCAGGCACGTTGCTTGGTTGATACGGGAGCTGCTTGCAGCATATGGCCGCTAAAACTCCTCGGTAAAAAACCATCAGTATCGCCAATCACACTGCAAGCGATAAATCACTCGGCAATCCCCACATATGGTCAAATTTCTCGTTCTCTAGACTTGGAATTACGGAGAGACTTTACGTGGGTCTTCACGGTGGCCGACTTACCGTACCCCATACTAGGCGCGGACTTTCTGCACCACTTTAACCTATTAGTGGACATGCGAAGACGTCGGCTGATAGATGCTAATACGGAACTTTCCGTCTCTGGGGTAAAAACAAACACCCCCGCTATCAGCCCGGTATTCTTCATTGCTGCGTCTGATGACCCATACCAGACTTTACTGCAAGCGTACCCAGAATTGACCAATTTAAATTTTGTGGTCAGCAAACCCACTCACTCAACAAAGCACCATATTGAGACCACAGGTGCACCTGTGTTCTCACGACCACACCGCCTCCCTGCTGATAAACTTAAGGCAGCAAAGGCAGAATTTAGCCATATGCTACAGCTGGGAATAATTCGCCCCTCGTCCAGTCCATGGGCTTCCCCTTTGCATATGGTCCCTAAGCGTGATGGGGATTGGCGTCCGACTGGGGACTACCGACAACTGAATGCCATGATGGTACCCGATCGTTACCCAATCCCACACATTCAAGACTTTGCTTCCTCGCTGCATGGTTGTAAGACCTTCTCTAAGCTAGATCTGGTTAAGGCTTACCATCAGATCCCGGTGAATCCAGCCGACATACCCAAGACTGCGGTTATAACTCCATTTGGAGCGTTTGAATTTTTAACTATGCCCTTCGGTTTGCGAAACGCGGCTAGTACCTTTCAGCGCTTCATAGACGAAGTAGTGTGTGACTTAGACTTTGTCTATAATTATATAGATGACATTCTCGTGGCAAGCGCCTCACCTGAGGAACATGTCACTCACCTCCGCCTACTGTTTGAACGGTTTCAGAAATACCAGGTGAGGATTAACCCTGGTAAATGCGTTTTCGGTGCTTCGTCGCTAGTTTTCCTGGGCCACATTATCAGCCCAGACGGTATATCTCCGTTACCAGAAAAGGTGAAGGCTCTACAAGACCTTCAACCACCTACTTCACTTCGCCAACTAAGACACTTTCTTGGTCTGTTGAACTATTACAGACGTTTCATCCCACACTGTGCGGATCTTCTAGCTCCTCTTTCCGACCTGTTACGCAACAGGAAGAAGAAAAACGAGCAAATCTCACTTAATGAGGTCCAACTAGAAGCGTTCAACGAAGTGAAAACAAAGCTAGCGATGACATCCTTACTTGCACACCCCGTACTTGATGCCCAGTATTCTCTGGTCGTTGATGCATCAGGCACAGTTGTAGGTGCAGTGTTGCAACAGCAGCACCAACAACAATTACAACCTCTCGCATACTTTTCGAGACAGCTGAAACCGGCAGAACAACGTTACAGCATGTTTGGCCGCAAACTCCTAGCAATGTACCTCACAGTGAAACACTTCCAACATTCACTCGAGGGCCGTCAATTCGCGATCTACACCGATCACCGTCCGCTTACATACGCACTGCGTGCTAAGCCGGACAAATATTCTCCCCGTGAAACTCGCCACAAATGACCCTAGACCAGCCAAGTCTGGACACTTTGGATCCGTCGTCACCTGAATTTGCAACTTGCAAATTCGCATACCTGCCTGTGCCCACTTCAGACACACAGACCATTTGTGACACCGCAACGGATTCACCTCGACCACTAGTTCCAATGACTCATCGTAGAGTTGTTTTTGACACCCTACACAATCTGGCACACCCTGGATGCAAAGCCACAGTGAAGCTGATTACAGCTAGATTTTTCTGGCCAAATATGAGGCGTGATATCACTGCCTGGACACGTTCCTGTGTATCCTGCCAAAAGTCAAAGGTGCACAAGCATATCCGTGCACCCCTAGGAACATTCAGCACCCCAGACGCTCGGTTCAGCCAAGTTCACATAGATCTGGTTGGACCATGGCCGGTCAGTCAGGGATTTACTTACCTCCTGACCTGCATAGACCGTTTCACATGGTGGCCTGAGGCCATTCCCCTCACAGACATTTCGGCTGAGTCCGTAGCGTGAGCCCTTATATCAGGCTGGATATCGCGTTACGGAGTTCCCACAACTGTAACCATGGATCATGGTGCACAGTTTGAATCCCAACTATTCCAGGAACTTTCCAGAATTCTAGGGATCCAACGTATTCGCACGACAAGCTATCACCCAGCTTTGAACGGGATGATAGAGTGCTTCCATCGCCAATTAAAAGCTGTACTACGTGCTTATCCTGACCAACAGAGATGGAACGAATACGTACCTGTTGTTCTCTTAGGCTGTCGTGCTGCCATTAAAGAGGACCTGGGATACTCCCCAGCCGAACTAGTTCATGGTGCACCTCTATCATTGCTAGGTCAAATGCTGAGCCCGATAGAGTCTGCACAAATGGATTCAGCTCTGTACGTTGACAGACTGCGAGCTTATTTCAATAAGCTCCCACCTATGCATACTAGGGAAGAGACCATAAAATCTTCGGTCCCAAAGGACATTTCGTCTTGGACTCATGTTTTCCTTAGGAAGGACTCTGTGAAAGCCCCTCTTACTCCACCTTATACCGGTCCTTATCGCGTGCTC
This sequence comes from Euprymna scolopes, assembly GCF_053919585.1. NCBI lineage: Eukaryota > Metazoa > Mollusca > Cephalopoda > Sepiida > Sepiolidae > Euprymna > Euprymna scolopes. The sequence goes on along the minus strand of NC_136521.1, from coordinate 24,288,073 downwards.
TCACGTACTAACAAACTTTTCACCATAGACATCAGTGGTAAAAGAGAAACTGTCTCTATTGACAGAATAAAAAAAGCCTTTCTGGACACGAAAATGCAAGAGCCACACATTCCCCCTACATACATGCATCATCAACATACACCTGAAGCAAGTACTCCCAATGCAGACAACTACGTTACTACCACGCGTAGTGGTCGTAGAGTGCATTGGCCAAAGAAGTTGTGCAAGACTTTATATATATAAAAAAAAAAAAAAAATTTTTTTTCCTCACACAAAATTTTTTTTTGCACAAAGACATTTTCTTCTTTTATAAAAAAATAAAATAAAATCCTTTTTCTTCATCCTCAGCATGAAAACCCAGCTTTTCACTGAAAAGCAAGAACATTTTCTCATAAAAAACAACTTTTGTGAACATTTTTTTTTCTCTCTTAACAACTGCTACATTTCTTCTTTATCGGCTTTCCGCCTAAGCAGGGGGTGATGTAACAACCCCCCCCCTAATGAACTATACTCTTTAACGGATCAATGCTTCCCTGTAAGTCCTTCGGTCATAGACTGGCCAATCGACAGGCAGGGCGCATTGATCCTACTGTCCCCAAAAAGAGTGCAGGGGACATCCAAGAGTCAGCACAGAGCCGTGAACGAAGACACACCTTCCTCTCCTCCTCACCCAGCACCGACAGTCCGACTTGGACCTGACTCAATAACCTTGAGCTCCACCACTGTTATCCCGTTGAATAAATACTTGCAAATGTTTAATGTTAAAAGGAGTTTGTCGTTTTTTATCGAGGGTTCTAAAAGATAAATAATTAGCTGGGGTACAACTACCCCACTAAAATATATTTATTTTTTGACAACTTCTTTGTATCTGTGTTTAGTAATACAAACCCTTTTCATTTAATGTAACGTTTAGTCGGCTTGAAAAATTGTTTATCGGTGTATTTGAAAGATACAAATGGTGGCGGACACTGTTGATTACGTTAAGTTTGAGGAAGTGAGTTAAAACTAAAAAACTATACAAAATACTGTCACAAACCCACCGATTATGTCAGCCTATGTTATGGTAACAAATATTCGGTAGGTTTTTGACACTGTATTGTATAGTTTTTAGTTTTCAACTTACTTTCCCAAACTTAACATATTCAACAGAGTCTGCAACCATTTCTGTTTTTCGAGCCGATTAAACATTTTACATTACATAAAAACACTAAACAATTATCCAGTTAGGTAGAAACATAACTTACCTTACCTTTCATTTATTTGTTTTTGACAACTTTTTCGAATCTGTGTATAGTAACTCTCCCCCATCACTCAAATATCAATTACTAACTCACATTTTTGTATACAGAAAAAAAACAAAAACATTTAGCGTTTCAACAGTTTTGCTACGTTCAGCTTTATCCACTGCTTGTTGGTCGAGCCCAAGCCATGATTGACGGTAATCCCGAGGATCAGGATCCATTTCTGCAAGAGTAACATTTTTTTTCATTTTCGCTTTTTTTTTTTTTTTTTTTTTTGACTTTTTGGAGTGGATTGCTGTACTAAGAATATAAGAAACATGCATTTTCTCTTTTTATTAGAATTTTCCATTACACCAAATTGAGCCACAGCAACGTGTGGCAGGGTACAGCTAGTATATTATATATATATTATTTGTATATATATATATATATTATATATATATTATTTATATGTATATATATTATATATATTATATATATATATATTATATGTATAATTTAAAGAAGATTAGAACAATAGTCTAAAGAGCTGAGTGTATTTTAATGTAATAGTGAAATTACTAGTTTAATTAAAATACAGGAAAGAAAAAGTGCTCGTTGTAATTTAGATATATAATAAGCTCGATAGCTAAATATCCTAGAGCTAATTTAATATTTAGTAATGTGATTGATAATTTAAAAATCAAATTATAATTAAATTAAAAATCCGTTTCATAAGAAGGAACAACAACAAAATCAATTATTTGTACGATCGTTTCGGAAAACAGTGTTTTTATTGCGGTAGACATCAAGTTACGGACAATAATTATTACATATAGTTTTTTAATAAACAAGGTTTCCTCGTCAGCAAATATTGTGAAGGGTTTTTATTAAATGTGAGAGACACCATAAATAAACCTAGCATTAAAAGTAAGGCAGATGTATCTGGAAAAAATTAAAATAAAGGTATGGATAAGAAAATTAATACGGGTTAGAGATAGAAATAAATAGAGTAAAATATAAATTTGGTTTAAGTACTATATTATACATACACACATACACAAATATATACATGCATATATATGAAAAATAGACACATATATACATATACATATACATAGATATACAGATATATACATAAAAACATAGGTACATATATTTACCTTTTAATTTTTCGCCTTTTGAAATCAGGAACTATGGTTAAAGTATTAATATAGATGTTTGCTATAGCTTCTCAGCTTATTAAATGATAAATTTTAAGAAGAATGCCTGTGCAATAATTTATTTCCGTTAGCATACTTTTGATTTAAAGACGCCACGGTTTATAATTCGAAAGAAATTTTAGGTTAATGTTATTTGTATAATTGAATAATGCAATGGGGGATAATTAGTCATATTTTCTTTAATTAAAGGATGTAAGGGGGATAATTAGTCTAACTTAATTTATTACAGAATAATAAAAAATTGTAATCTATTTTTACTAACAAGTAATTTTTAATGATTTAAGGTGGTTTATATTTATTAAATTTAAACCAACGTTTATGACTGCATGTGAAGATTAGTTCCTGTCTTGAATTTAATAGGGTGGTTGCATTTTTTTTATATCTTCATATTTCAAAATTTTTAGGGTCTCTTTTGTACATAGTGCACAGAATTTATCTCCTGGTTTATATGGTTTGCAAGATTCAATTACTCGCCATTTCAAGTTGAAAGGAATATTGCTATTTTTAAGTTGCCAAATATAGTTGGATAGAGTAGTTTGGTTTGACAGAGAGTTATTTTTAAAAAAATATTTGTGCGTTGAAATTCTATGTTTTATTAGGCCAGATGTGGAACCAAAATATATTGCCTCTTGCTTATTGTGATTATTTTCCGTTAGGTCTGGTGCTGGATTATTATATGGTGGGTTGGTTTGTAATTGATCGGTAGATTGGTTTAAGTTGGTGTCATTATTTAATCTGGTAGTTGAGTTATGGCTGTTAAAAGATTCATGTAGATTTGGGGTTTTTGATACTGTGCAGCTATAGATTACATTTTTAATTTTACAAGAGCCTTGTAGGGGACATTTATTTTGTCTTCTACAGTTACAGTCTGATATATTTTGTATAGTTGTATTTTGTAGCTTATTAATTTTCTTACTATTAGAGCTAATTATTTCTTGATGAAGGTTAGGCATAGTAGAGTAAGAGACTTTGATTGTATTCTTATTGAAAATTTTATTATATCTATGGGGGGCTTTAAAGTTCTTATCTAATATTTTAAAAAATTCTCTGGCTATGTTTGTCTCTAGGTTTTTGGAATATGGAGGGTTGAACCATAGGGTCTCCTTATGTCTATTCTTACGTTTACGGGTTTTGGTTTGTTGTTTATTTGTATTATTATCTAATATTTGTGGTTTGGTTTTATCTTTTTTTGTCTCTTGGTCATTTTTCTTACCTCGCATACAGGAAGACATTGCCATATTATATGTTATTACGCTCTTAATAGGTTTATTTTCAATGCAGTTTATGTTACTATCATTTTTATTTACGAATTTAATTTGCGAATTGTATCCCGAGTTTTTAAGGGCTTCATTGTAATATTTTCCATTTTTGATATATAATACATATATATATATATATATATATATATATATATATATATTATACATATATATATAATATAAATATATATTATGTATTATATAAAATATATATATATATTTATATATATACTAGCTGTACCCTGCTACGCGTTGCTGTGGCTCAAATTGGCGCAATGGAAAAAGTTCCAAAATGAGAAAAAGCATGTTTCTTATAGGTTTAATTTTCCATTTTGCATGGGTACACAGTTTTTGTTGTTCCATTTTCTAAGCTGATATAGAGATTTTCCGGTTTGGTGACTCTTGAATACATAACATACATTGTCCATGTGAAACAACAGTCAGTGTGTAACTGTAAGGCCCACAATTGTAAAGATTGTTCCCTGTGCTTTGTTGTTGGTTATTGCAAATGACAATAAAATTGGAAAGTGCAATTTCCTAAAGTGTAATGATGTATCCGGTGGAATCATAGGAATGCATGGAATGAAGATATATTCATCTGTGAAAGGTCCTGACGTTGGCTTAGTAACTAAACGATTTATTGATAATTTCGTAACCCTTAAACGCATGCCGGAAGATTTAAATTCGTTCATTATTGTTGTAATGAAAAAAAAAGTTTCATTCAACACAAAACCAAAAACACATATTAATGATAAATGATTTATTATTCTATTCATTGAAATTTACTAATTTTTAAATAAAAAGTAAAAAAAAAAGTTAATAAAAAAAATAGTTGCTTATGTGCGCATAAAAAACTTGTTTTTTTTGTTTTTTTTTTTAGATTAGGGCAACCTTATAATCACCCCCCCCCACCTCCTCATCTTTAGAACAGCTTCCGGAATAAACACCACTTTTGGAGGGGGGGGGGGCTATTTGCAAAATTTAACTGATATTTGTTGTCAGCATACCCACCCGAAAATACTATTAAAAAAAAAAGGAGGGGTTCAGTGCCCGTGGCAGAGAAGTAAATTTATTTATCAATAAAAGTCGTCATTTAGAAAAGAAAATTGTGGAGGTGGACTTAAATGTAAATATTTACCCAAAAAATTATCCCGAAGTTTATTACAAAAACGTTTTGTTTTCGCACTATTCAGCAATTTGTTCATCCGCGCATGTACATTAAAAAATATTTGTAAAAGTGAGAAGTTATCAGTAAATGATTTCGTTTTTTTTTTAAATTTATTTAATTATTTATTTTTTTACATTAGGTCCACCTCCACAAATGTTAAGAACGGCTTTCAGAATAAACACCCTCAACCACTCCATGTTAACAACGGATTTTGGAATAAACACCATTTGGGGGGGGGGATATTTAAAAAAAAAGTCGATAAAAGTCGTCATTTAAAAAGAAATTTAAAATAAAATGTTTGTAAAAGTGAGAAATTATTAATAAATGTTTAGTAACATTTTTTGGTGCTAATGCAGAGAGTGATCTGCGCTATTTTTTAAATCGTATTTCCACGTTTAATTAAAGTTTTATGATATGTTTTTTTTTATTCAATTGCAAGGTTAAAGTACAGAATAGGTACAAAACACCCTCCCCTCCCCATGTTAAGAATGGCTTTTTAAATAATAACGTTATTATTTCAGCATGGATCACTCTCTGCATGAGTACCCATTTTTCTTTTAATATTCATAAGTAAAACATTTTTCAAAATAAATCTATATATATAAAAATGTAAATTTGGTTCATTACAAACAAATAAAACCATATTTCTACGTTACCAATTTATTTGAAATTTTCAGACAACCCATCTTTAGAGTCAAGGTATGTTTTTATGTTATTAAAATAAATTTACCTTGTGAATTATTAAAATATTAAATAAAATAAATATATTTTTTTAACCGTTAGTGCGAATCTGCTTTGTTGATAAAACTGAACTTCCGGTTCGATTCATTTCACAGCCACGAATTGACGAAAGATTTCATTTTCTGTTAACTCGATAAGTAAAAAAAAAACATAATTCATTTGTTTATCTTCCAAATTTTTTAATTTACACATTTTTTCTTTATTATATAAGGCCAAAAAAAAAAAAGTTTGTCGCTTGCTCTTTGAGTTTTTTTTTTTTTTTCGATATAAGATTGGTTGGTAAAGTACAGTTTTTTTTTTTTGTCCGCTCTATTTTTTAAATCGTATTTCCAGGTTGAATTAGTTTTATTATATGTTTTTTTATTCAATTGTAAGGTTAAAATACACCCTCCCCTCCCCATGTTAAGAATGGCTTTTTAAATATTAACGTTATTATTACAACACGGATCACTCTCTGCATGAGTACTGTATTTTCACCTAACCCATCTTTAGAGTCGAGGTATGTTTTTATGTTATTAAAATAAATTTACCTCGCGAATTATTGAAATATTAAATAAAATAAATATATTTTCGTAAGCCATTACTGCGAATAAACTTACTCATGCAGAGAGTGATCCGTGCTGAAATAATAACGTTATTATTTAAAAAGCCATTCTTAACATGAGGAAGGGAGGGTGTTTTGTACCTATTCTGTACTTTAACCTTACAATTGAATAAAAAAAAAACAACATATCATAAAACTTTAATTAAACGTGGAAATACGATTTAAAAAAAATAGCGCGGAGCCGGAGCACTCTCTGCATTAGCACAAAAAAAGAAATAATAATAATAATAATAATAATCCCATATTTTAAAAATTTAAATTCATTTATGTACTTAGCAATTTTTAATTTTAAAATTCATGTTCTTTTCACTCATGAAACATTACGTTTTGATTGTTTAGTTTCTTTTCACGGTATTGTTTACATAAAAAAGTTTGTTTCAACTTTTTTCTAAACTGTTTCATTTTTATGACATGCCTCAACGTATTATAAAAACCCTAACCTCCACATGTTAAAAAAAACCCAAAAAAACTCCCTTCCATAAACATCGAAAGCCGTTCTTAATATGGGGAGGTTGGGGGTGTTTATTCCGAAAGCCGTTTTAACATGTGGAAGTTAGGGTGTTTACTGTTTATAATATGCTGGGGCGAGTCGTAAAATTAACGAAGTTGCTATCTATTATTTATTGCAAAAATTGCTTGAAATTTATTTATTTGACAAAAAAAAAATTACATTTTTGTACTCCTTGGGCGTTGAGTTCCATGGCGACCAGCAGAAAAAAATAATAGTCGCTCCCTCAGTCCCCCACCCCACCCCGCACGTAACATATTTTATTTACTGACGTTGCCGTAACTAAACGATTATTTGTCACATTTACAAACATTTATTTATTTAGAAAAAAGTTTTACTTATGATGTCGATATTTCCTACCGACGAGTGGGGGGGGGGGAGAAAAGACGTTTAACTTGCAACGAAAAATTACCTCGTTGCTTACAAGCAAACGTATTCTTGTAAATATAACGCGCTGTTAACAGTTGTCGTACGTACCGGTCTGATAGATCTCTAACAACGACAAGAACAAAAACTAGAACAGCAACAAGCCTACAAAGGTGACTGTTTTTATAGTCTCAATCTCTCGTTCAGCGAGATTGAAACGAGACTGGAATGTCTATTTAAGCTATAAGGAATAGACATCCTATTTTCTTCATTAACAAACACCAGGCCGGCCCGTTCACAGCCATGAGTGTCTTTCCCTTCCCACCGAGCCACCCTCGGTAAGTCAATCAATTTAATTATCACAATGAATATTAAAAGAAAAATGGGTACTCATGCAGAGAGTGATCCATGCTGAAATAATAACGTTATTATTTAAAAAGCCATTCTTAACATGGGGAAGGGAGGGTGTTTTGTACCTATTCTGTACTTTAACCTTGCAATTGAATGAAAAAAAAAACATATCATAAAACTTTAATTAAACGTGGAAATACGATTTAAAAAATAGCGCAGCCGCAGATCACTCTCTGCATTAGCACCGAAAAATGTTACTAAACATTTATTAATAATTTCTCACTTTTACAAACATTTTATTTTAAATTTCTTTTTAAATGACGACTTTTATCGACTTTTTTTTTTATAAATACCCCCCCCCAATGGTGTTTATTCCAAAATCCGTTGTTAACATTGAGAGGTTGAGGGTGTCTATTCTGAAAGCCGTTCTTAACATTTGTGGAGGTGGACCTAATGTAAAAAATAAATAAATTAAAAAAAAAAAACTAAATCATTCACTGATAACTTCTCACTTTTACAAATATTTTTTAATGTACATGCGCGGATGAACAAATTATTGAATAGTGCGAAAACAAAACGTTTTTGTAATAAACTTCGGGATAATTTTTTGGGTAAATATTTACATTTAGGTCCACCTCCACAATTTTCTTTTCTAAATGACGACTTTTATTGATAAATAAATTTACTTCTCCGCAACTTTTATTGATAAATAAATCTACTTCTCTACTGCCACGGGCACTGAACCCCTCCTTTTTGTTTTAATAGTATTTTCGGGTGGGTATGCTGACAACAAATATCAGTTAAATTTTGCAAATAGCCCCCCCCCCCTCCAAAAGTGGTGTTTATTCCGGAAGCTGTTCTAAAGATGAGGAGGTGGGGGGGGGGGTGATTATAAGGTGGACCTAATCTAAAAAAAAAAAAAAAAAACAAGTTTTTTATGCGCACATAAGCAACTATTTTTTTATTAACTTTTTTTTTATTTTTTACTTTTTATTTAAAAATTAGTAAATTTCAATGAATAGAATAATAAATCATTTATCATTAATATGTGTTTTTGGTTTTGTGTTGAATGAAACTTTTTTTTTTTTTTTCATTACAACAATAATGAACGAATTTAAATCTTCCGCTTCCGGCATGCGTTTTAGGGTTACGAAATTATCAATAAATCGTTTAGTTACTAAGCCAACGTCAGTAAATAAAAATGTTACGTGCGCATGCATTAGCCTTGACTTGTCTAAGGGAGCGACCATTAAATAATTATGCTGGTCGCCATGGAACTCAACGCCCAAGGAGTACCTAAAGTGGAACTTATGCACTCATGTTATCGTGCTATTTTTTAAAATAGTATTTTCATGTTAAATTCAAATTTTACAATGTTTTTCTTTTATTAATTTGTTAAGTGAAAGTACAGATAACCCGGTCGGTTTCTAATGTGAGGAAAATCTAGCCCCCCCCCCAAACAAAAGGGGTTCTCTGGATAATACCAAAACATTAAAATTGCCTCAGTCTCGAAAGATTTCTTCTCTACTGAACGAGGAAAAAAACGGTGAAGTGTAGTTCACCTTCTGTTTCTCTCCCCCTCTCACTTCCTCTTTTAATATATCTCTCTATCCATCTCTCCCTTTCCCTCTCTCAATCTATCTTTCTCTCTATATCACCCTCTCCATCTCTCTTTGAGCCCCTTTCTCTCTCTAACTCCCTCTATCTCTCTCCTTTCCTCTGTCTCATCCCTCTCTGTTTCTAACTCTCCCCCTCTCTCTGTTTATCTATCAATCCCTTTATCTCTCTATCTCCTTCTCTTTCTCTATTTTCCTCTCACTTTCTCTTTTCTATCTATATATCTTCCTCTCTATCTGTCCATCTCTAATCCCTCATCCTATTTTAGTCTCCTAAATTAATTACAGTGAATAAGGCATTGTCAAAACATGGATAAATCCTATTTTAGTCATCTAATTTACTGACTGTGAGAATAGAAGTTATTTGGAAATTACTGCTACCTTGAACAGCACCAGAAGTAACTGGTAAAACCTTTCTAATTAAATTGATTTTGGCAGCCATTTGGTAACAAAATGACATAGCCTTAGCCCTTGCTGCATGAGGAATACCTGCGACCTTGCTGCCAAGTAGAAGAATTATTTATTCTACTTTAAAACATTCCATTTTTCAAAAATCTCATCTTCGACATCTCCAAAACATCCAATATGGGTAAAAATATTGCAAAAATGCAAACTTATTGTTTAGGATGAATGCACAATGGTATGCAAAAAATCACTTGAGGCTCTTGGTCGATCCTTGCAAGATTTACGTGGCAATGTTAGACCATTTGGGAATGCAGTAATATTGCTTGCAGGAGATTTCAGACAAATGTTACCTGTTATTCTTCAATCAACACCAGCAGATGAAATAAATGCTTGCCTCGAATACTCTACTTTTTTGTTCCATGTGAAGACATTAAACTTAACTCAAAATATGCATGTCCAATTGCAGACTGTTCGATCCGCACAAAAACTTTTGCATCACTTGTGGGAAATTGGGTACGAAAAAGTGCCAGCTGATTAGAGTTAAGGGCAAAATTCTTTGACTTTTAACTTCTGTAATTTCTGTAATTTTATTCCATCAAAAGAATAGTTAGTTTAAAAGGTTTTTGCAGATGTTCAAATTATAAGAATTCCATTTTACTGAGTGAATGAGCTATTCTTGCAGGCCATGAACTTAACGCTATTATTCAATGTAAAATTCCAAGTGAGGTAGTCAAATACAAATCCATCGACACTGTTGTGAAAGCAGATAAAGTGGTTAATTATCCAACAGCTATATTTGCCAGGGATGCCACCGCATGTATTGCAACTGAAATTTGGTGTACTAATTATCATGTTGTGAAATATAAACCAATCCAAGCTTTGCAATGGCACATAGCTTGCAGTAAAAAAAAAATTAACAAACAATATCATAGAAACAACAATCTTAACAGGACCTTTCACAGATGAATATATCTTCATTCCATGCATTCCTATGATTCCACCGGATACATCATTACACTTTAGGAAATTGCACTTTCCAATTTTATTGTCATTTGCAATAACCATCAACAAAGCACAGGGAACAATCTTTACAATTGTGGGCCTTACAGTCACACACTGACTGTTTTTTCACATGGACAATTTATGTTATGTATTCAAGAGTCACCAAACCGGAAAATCTCTATATCAGCTAAGAAAATGGAACAACAAAAACTGTGTACCCATGCAAAATGGAAAATTAAACCTATAAGAAACATGCTTTTTCTCATTTTGGAACTTTTTCCATTGCGCCAATTTGAGCCACAGCAACGGGTAGCAGGTACTAGTATTATATGTATATAATGTACATATATATATTTATATACAATATATACATTTTATATATTATATATATATATAATATGCATATTTTATATATTATATATATCTATATATATATAAATGTAATTCTTTGTTCGTTCAAAGTCTATAGAACCATATTTCGACATTATCAATTTAATTGAAATTTTCAGAAAATCTATTTTTAAGGTCAAGTTATTAAAATAATTTAACATTGCGAATTATAAAATATTAAATTATAAATGAAAATATTTTTCATAACTGCGAGATTATACGGCCTTTCATTTCCGGTAGAAATGAGCCTTTCACTTATTGAGATAAGTATTATTAATATTAATTTTTATGATACTCATGCAGAGAGTGATCGTGCTGAAATAATAACGTTATTATTTAAAAAGCCATTCTTAACATGGGGAGGAGAGGGTGTTTTGTACCTATTCTATACTTTAACCTTACAATTGAATAAAAAAAACATATCGTAAAACTTTAATTAACCGTGGAAATACGATTTAAAAAATAGCGCGGATCACTCTCTGCATTTTTTCCTTTTATTATTCTTAAAGAGTAAAACTTTTCTTATTCATGAAAAGAGTTAAGACTACGTAAATAAATAAATAAATAAATATTTGTACACGTGAGAAATTATCAATAAATGGTTTAGTTACTTTTTTTAAAAAAGTATTTATGAAAAGAGTTAACGTAAATAATGTTTGTAAAAGTGCGAAAGTGCCGTAGTTGTACAACCATCACTCACATGCGTAATTTCTATACTTATAGGTTTTTGTAAATTTTTTTCACTGGATTATTATTGATTGGACACTAATTAAACAGATTATTAAAAAAAAAAAAATTAAAAAAAGAAATCATTATTTCGACATTTGAAAGTGGTGCTCACTTTTTAGTTACAATGTTCTGATAAATCAGTCACCCATTTTGTAACCAATAAAAACGCGGTATATCAAAACCATAGAAGCCTCTACCGCATTTGTAAGTCAGAAATATATTTGTTTCTCAAAGAAAAAAATATATAGATTGAACATGACTTTTTTTATTGTTTTTATGAAAATAAAGTTTCGAGTTTTTAAAATTTTTTTGTTTTTTTACTTATTTAGTTAAAGGTCAGTTTGTGGGTGTTTTTTTTTGTTTTTTTTTTAAATAATTTGTTTTTATGAAAGGTGAGTTTGTTGGTGTTTCTTTACAATAATTTATCTGTTTTTATGAAAGGTGAGGTTTTTTTTTTCCAAACTTTTTTTTTTTTTTTTTTTTTTTATTAAGTATTATAAATTTCTCTAACATCCTGGAGAAATGTTGGTGCTAATGCAGAGAGTGATCCGCGCTATTTTTTAAATCGTATTTCCAAGTTAATTAAAGTTTTATGATATGTTTTTTTTTTTTATTCAATTGTAAGGTTAAAGTACAGAATAGGTACAAAACACCCTCCCCTCCTCATGTTAAGAATGGCCTTTAAAATAATAACATTATTATTTCAGCACGGATCACTCTCAGCATGAGTACCGAAATGTTTAATAATTTGGTATTTTTTTTAGATTAGGTCCACCTCCACAATTTTCCTTTAAATGACAACATTTATAGGATTTCGCGTATGCTGAATACGGAAATCGCATTGACATTTTGCGGAAATAAGTAGTTATCAAGATATAAAAAGTTATATTATGCATTGTATTCTTTGGCGGCCATCTTTTACGCGCGCACGCGCCATAAGCAAATGCACGTGCGTAAAAAAGATGGCCGCCTAAGATTACAATGCATAATACAACTTTTTATATCTTGATAACTACTTATTTCTGCAAAATTTCAATGTGATTTTCGTATTCAGCATAGTCGAAAACCAGTACAAGTTGTCATTTAAAAGGAAATTGAAGAGGTGGACCTAATCTAAAAATTTACCAATAATTTTCCATTCCGTACCCCTCCCGATACATTGCTTCATCAACATGCGACCATTTTATATCTCCCAAAGACACTTCCGTATTTAGAAAAAAAAAAAATGGATGACTGATTTACCAGAACGTGGTAACTAAAAAGTGAGTACCCCTTTCAAATGTTGAAATGATTTTATTTTTTTTCATAATCTTGTTAGTGTTCAATCAATAATAATCCAGTGAAAAAATTTCAAAAAACCTATCAGTATAAAAATTCGCATGGGGGTGATGGTTGTATTACTCTGCTACGTAAGTAAATAAATAAAAAATGTTACGTGTGCATGCGTTAGCCTTGACTAGGACGTAGGGAACGACCATTAAATAATTTTGCGGGTCGCCATGGAACTCAACGCCCAAGTAGTATCAAAATAGTTTTCATGATATGAAGAAATTTTTTTTTCGAAAAGTGGGTGATCACTTTTCCATATAAATTTAACTTAAAATGAGGAAGGGGCATTTATTTTCGTATATATTGGCTTAAAGGTTTTTTGACAAGGCAGTTTGGTATGCGAGGGCATATTTAACAGTTTTCGTGTATTCTCACGCGTAGCATAAACAAAGGCTACGTCTGTGAAATGGAAAATAGTCCCAGAGTTCAGGGGTTAATACCATGCAAAAGAAATCAAACAAAAAAGCCAAGAAACCCACGCAGAAAAATTAAAAAAAAAACATAGCATCCATTTTTTTTCTAGCGAATTCATTTGCTGTTTTTATTGAAAACTATTTTCCCCCGGATTTTTATATAATTTTGCATTAAGGGCCGTGCGTCTCACGTGCGTATATAACAAAATGTTTTTTTGGAGATTTCGGTGTGCTAAAAACGAATCTGCAAACCGTTTCCGTCGCAAAAAAATAGTTTTTATGATATGAAGAAATTACTTTTTCGAAAAGTGGGCGATTTCCATGTAAATTTAACTTAAAATGAGTACCCACTTTCTAGCCACCTGAGAGAGGGGGGATTTTTTCCCATGTTTATTGGCTAAACAGCTTTCGCTTATGCTCACGCATAGCGTAAACGAAGGCTACGGCTGTGAAATGGAAAATAGTCCCAGAGTTCAGGGGTTATTACCAAGCAAAAGAAATCAAACAAAAAACTTTTTAGCCAAGAAACACACAGAAAATTGCCCCTCTCTCAGGTGGCCAGAAAGTGGGTGCTCATTCTAAGTTAAATTTACATTGAAAAGTGATCACCCACTTTTCGAAAAAGTAATTTCATGAATATCATCATAAACTTTCTTTTTGCTACAGAAACGGTTTGCAGATTCGTTTTTAGCACACTGAAATCTACAATAAAATATTTCGTTATATACGAACATGAAACGGGCCTTAAAGTAAAATAATACCGGATTGTTTGGAGCAGATTTGCCGTTTAGTTGTACAAATATCCTCAAACCAGGTAATCACTAAAAGGGACTCTTAAAAGTCGTCACCTGTATCGAGCAAAACTTTAAAACCACCGATTATATGCCAGCCTACATCGTGATAACATATATTGAGTGAGTTCCTAACAGTATTTTGTATAGTTTCTTAGTTTAAACTCATTTTCCCAAAATTTCCACAAACTTGACGTATTCGATACAGTCTGCCGCCATTTGTATTTTTCAGATATACCGATAAACATTGAATGTTTTTGAACCGATTATATATTACATAAAAACACTAAAATCTTATCCAGTTAGGTAGAACATTTACTTTTCTTGCCTTTGATAACATTTATTTGTTATATATTTATTTTTTGACAACTTCTTTGTATCTGTAATATAAACCCTTTTCATTTAATGTAACGTTTCATTTAATGTAACGTTTAGTCGGCTTGAAAAACAGTGTTTATCGGTGTATTTGAAAGCTACAAATGGTGGCGGACACTGTTGATTACTTTAAGTTAGAGAAAGTGAGTTAAAACTACAAAAACTATACAAAATACTGTCACAAACCCACCGATTATGCCAGCCTATGCCATGGTAACATATATTTGGTGGGTTTCAGACACTGTTTTGTATAGTTTTTAGTTTTCAACTTACTTTCCCAAACTTAACGTATTCAACAGAGTCTGCGAACATTTCTGTTTTTGAGCTGATTAAACATTTTACATTACATGAAAACACTAAACAATTATCCAGTTAGATAGAAACGTAACTTACCTTACCTTTGCTTTCATTTATTTCTTTTTGGACAACTTTTTCGAATCTGTGTATAGTACCCCCCCCCCCCCATCTACCAAATATTAATTACTAACTCACATTTTTGTATACAGAAAACAACAACAAAAAAAAACATTTAGCGTTTCAATATTTTTGCTACGTTCGGCTCTCTCCACTGATTGTTGGTCGAGTCCAAACCATGAATGACTGACAGAAACTCCCGAGGATCCAGATCAAATTCTGCGAGAGTACTATTTTTTTTCATTTTCACCTTTTTCTTGGATTGCTGTACTAAGAATATGAGAAACATGCCTTTTTCTCTTTTTATTAAATTTTTCCATTACACCAAATTGAGCAACTGCAACGCGTGGCAGGGTACAGCTAGTATTGTATATATATACATATTGTATGTCAAGTCATGTAATATGCTACTGGTACCATGTAACCCAGTACTACCTGCCTCATGGTTGGGTCACCGGCGACTAAACTGGTTCCCCCACCAGACTTGTTTGGTGAGGAGGGCGGCTAGTCTCCCTGAAGGATTAAAAACAAGACCTTCCAAAGGGCGAATGAACTCTTTTTCTGGGTCAACGGCCAACTAGCACCGTGTATATTTGTGTGTGTATATGTGTATTGGGGTGGAGAGGGCTCCCGTAAGCCGTGGTGAAGGCAACCTATCTAGGAGAAGCAAATCTCTGATTTAAAAAACCATAAAGCGGAAGACCATTACCGGCATTAAGCTGGTCTGCAGTTTAATTTGTTGCTGGCTATCTTGCTCTTGCTTGTTGCTGGATCTCAACATTTTGAACCGAGAGAGAGAGACTTAACTGTCGTACAAAGCTAAGACTCTGTAACATCATCTTTGTATAGATACTCCCTCAGGTATTTGGGCTCATGGATTTTAAATGTCTGAGGGAGTGGCACTCGTCTGACAAGACGTTGCAACCATCATATATATTGTATGTATATTATATATAGATATTATATATATTGTATGTATATATATTATATCTATTTATATTGTATATATATTATATATATTTATATTGTATATATATTATATATATTTATATTGTATATATATTATATATATTATATATATTTATATATTATATATATTATATATATATTGTATATATATTATATATATTGTATATATATTATATATATTGTATATATATATTATATATATTGTATATATATATTATATATATTGTATATATATTATATATATTGTATATATATATTATATATATTGTATATATATATTATATATATTGTATATATATTATATATATTGTATATATATTATATATATTGTATATATTTATATTGTATATATATTATATATATTGTATATATTTATATTATATATATTATATATATATTGTATATATATATTATATATATTGTATATATATTGTATATATATATTATATATATTGTATATATTTATATTGTATATATATTATATATATTGTATATATTTATATTATATATATTATATATATATTGTATATATATATTATATATATTTATATTATATATATTATATATATATTGTATATATATATTGTATATATTTATATTATATATATATTGTATATATATATTATATATATTGTATTTATATTATATATATTATATATATATTGTATATATATATTATATATATTGTATTTATATTATATATATTATATATTGTATATATATATTATATATATTGTATATATATTATATACATTATATATATTGTATTATATATATTATATATATATTGTATATATATATTATATATATATTGTATATATATATTATATATATATTGTATATATATATTATATATATATTGTATATATATATTATATATATATTGTATATATATATTATATATATATTGTATATATATTATATATATTGTATATATATTATATATATTGTATATATATATTATATATATTGTATATATATTATATATATTGTATATATATTATATATATTGTATATATATATTGTATATATATATTGTATATATATTATATATATTGTATATATATTATATATATTGTATATATATATTATATATATTGTATATATATATTATATATATTGTATATATATATTATATATATTGTATATATATTATATATATTGTATATATTGTATATATATATTGTATATATATATTGTATATATTATATATATATTATATATATTATATATATATTATATATATATTATATATATTGTATATATATATTATATATATTGTATATATTTATATTATATATATATATTATATATATTGTATATATATATTATATATATTGTATATATTTATATTATATATATATATATTATATATATATTGTACCTATTTACAATGCCTCCCCAAGGGACAGAGTTAGACACCAGGGTCGTTTTTTAACGTGGAGAAAAGGTACAAAAATAAAAATTGTCTCAGTCGTGAAGGATTTCTCCTCCACCGAAAGAGAACAAGAAATAGAAGTGCAGCATCTGAAGAATATATATTGTATATATATTGTATATATATTATATATATATATTGTATATATATATTATATATATAGTGTATATATATTATATATATAGTGTATATATATTATATATATAGTGTATATATTATATATATAGTGTATATATTATATATATAGTGTATATATTATATATATAGTGTATATATTATATATATAGTGTATATATTATATATATATAGTATATATTATATATATAGTATATATTATATATATATATAGTATATATTATATATATATATAGTGTATATATTATATATATATATTATATATATATATTATATATATATTTATATATTATATATATTATATATAAATTGTATATATATATTATATATATATCTTATATATATATTGTGTATATATATATTATATTATATATATATTGTATATATATTGTATATATATTGTATACAGTGATGATCATATTTATTGGCACGGTAAAATAAAAGTTAAATTTTGTCTAATAAATTCTAAAAAAGGAATTAAATTAAAGAAAATAACAAAGTATATTATGTATTTTTAACTGGCCTTTCCGATGCAGCAATCGGATTTTAGAAAAAATAAATAACAAAGGAACAACAAACATAATTGCAAAAAACCCTTGTTCAAAATTATTGGCACGGCTTTGTTTTTCTTTTAGTATCAGTATAATATCAATCAATTTCCGGTTTACGTGCTTTCTGAACTTTTTTATAGCCATATTATGCTTGTTTAACGCTAATGCAGTGAATAATTTTTTTCAGATAATTTTTAGATAGCGATTTATTTAAACTATTATAAGTGACTAAATTATAATTTTCAATCGCCATGGTTAAAACTAAGGAACACAGCGAAGACGTCAGGAAGCTTGTTGTAGCATGCCATACCAATGGGGAGGGCTATGATAAGATTTCAAAGAAGCTAAACCTTCCCAAATCCACTGTTAGAGCCATAATAAACAAGTTCAAATCGCAAGGCCACGTTATGAGTTTAGAGGGTAGAGGGAGAAAAAGGATTCTTTCCCCAAGAGATGAACGGAAAATTGTTCGACAAGTAAAACAAAACCCAAGGATCTCTGTTGGGGAGATTGTTGATGAACAGAGCACCTCTGGAGTGAATGTATCTCGACATACAGTTGGTAGAGTTTTGAAGAGAGCTGGTTTAAAAGCATGTCGTCCGAGAAAGACTCCCTTATTGAAGCCTATGCACCTGAAAGCAAGGCTAGCCTTTGCAAAACGTCATATTGATAAAGATGTTGCATTCTGGAAACGTGTTCTATGGACTGACGAAACGAAAATAGTTATTTGGCCATAATAAAGTGTCTTATATTTACAGAAAATCTGGCGAAGCTTTCCTGCCTAAGAACACCATACCCACAGTGAAGCACGGTGGAGGCAGTTTGATGTTTTGGGGATCCTTTGCTGCCTCTGGACCAGGGCGACTTGTTAAGGTCACAGGTAGCATAAAAAAGGAAGAGTATGTTAAAATATTGGATGAAAACCTGAAAGACTCTACTAAAGAGCTCTCACTTGGTCGTCGTTGGTGGTTCATGCAAGATAATGACCCAAAGCATTCGGCTAAACTGACTAATAAATGGCTTGAGGACAATCATATTAATGTTTTGGAGTGGCCATCACAAAGCCCAGACCTTAATCCAATTGAAAATTTATAGAGAACATTAAAATTGAGGGTAATGCAAAGGAAGCCTAAGAATCTTATTCAATTGGAGGATTATTGTCAGGAAGAGTGGGCTAAAATTACTACTGAAGAGTGCAACAACTTGGTTGTAAACTATGAAAAGCGACTGAGGAAGGTAATCAAGGCCAAAGGCTATACAATTGATTATTAAATAAATCGTGCCAATAATTTTGAACAAGGGTTTTTTGCAATTATGTTTGTTGTTCCTTTGTTATTTATTTTTTCTAAAATCTGATTGCTGCATCGGAAAGGCCAGTTAAAAATACATAATATACTTTGTTATTTTCTTTAATTTAATCCCTTTTTTAGAATTTATTAGACAAAATTTAACTTTTATTTTACCGTGCCAATAAATATGATCATCACTGTATATATATCATATATTATATATATTGTATATATATTTAATATATATATTATAAATATATTACAAACATATATATATATTACATATATTATATATATTGTATATATATATTATATATATTTAATATATATATTGTATATATTGTATATATATTTAATATATATATTGTATATATTGTATATATATTTAATATATATATTATATTACATACATATATTATATATATATTACATACATATATATATATATATATTACATGCATATATTATATATATATATTACATATATATATTATATATACATACATTGTATACATATTATAATATATAAATTTATATACATATTATAATATATAAATTTATGTATTATATATATTATATATATATAATTTATATATATTATATATATATAATTTATATATATTACATATATATATTATATATTTATATATATTATATATATATTATTTATATATATTATCTATATATTATTTATATATATTATATATATATATAATTTATATATATTACATATATATATATTATATATTTATATATATTATATATATTATTTATATATATTATATATATATAATTTATATATATTATATATATTACATATATATATGTAATATATATAATATATATTACATATATATATATATGTAATATATATAATATATATTACATATATATATATGTAATGTATTATATATATATATATATATATATATATATATATATATATATATATATATATATATATATTGCTCTTCACATATCTAAGGCCTTTGATAGGGTATGGCATAAAGGTTTATGTCGCAAGATCTCTAGCTATGGTATAGCTTTAAATGTATTCTCAATTATTAAATCATTTCTTTCTGATAGCTAGTAGTTGAGGGGCAAAAATCAGAAGCTCACAATATTAATGCTGGTGTCCCTCAGGGGTCCATCCTTGCCCAACTCTTTTCCTGATCTACATTAATGATCTTCCAAATCACATCCTTACATCATTTGTAAACATTTATGCTGATGACACTACTATTTATGGTAGCACATCTAAGACAGTAAACGACCAAGTTCTCTCTGATTCTCTCTCCTCTGATCTTGAGCACGTAGTACAATGGGGAAAGGAGTGGCTGGTTACTTTTAATGCATCTAAAACCAAGCTTCTCTCTTTACATCATCAACATTCTGATCCACATTTGGCATCAATTGAAATGAATGGCTCTCGTCTTCAGGAGGCCTCAAGTTTTGACAAGCTTCTTGGCTTGACCTTTCCTCCTGATCTTAAATGAATCACGTACATCAAATCTGTTGCCAGGGCCGCTGGAAAAATGGTGGAATCTTTCTATAGATCCAGTAGATATCTCACTGCTGATGCAATTCTGTATCTATATAAGAGCCAGGTACGTTCAAGGATGGAATACTGTTGTCACATCTGGGCAGGAGCTGCTAGAAAGAACTCGTCCTGCCTTGATAGAGTTCAAAATAGACTTTGTAGCCTTATAGGAGATGTCCTTTTCTCTTCCCTGCAACCTCTATCTCACAGAAGAAATGTTGCGAGTTTGTCTCTGATGTATCGTTATTTTCATGAAAAGTGTTTGACTGAGCTTCAGTCTATGGTCCCCCCTCACCAAACTTTCACAAGAAACACTCGTCTAGCTGAAAACACTATCAATAATTCCCTCCACTCTTTATCTGTGCCTAAACATAAACGTAGATTCCATGAACAAAGCTTCTTTCTTAGAACTTCACGCTTGTGGAATTGTCTTCCGTTTTCCTGCTTTCCGGCTGAGTACAATATGGTTGTCTTCAAGTCTAACGTAAATAAGTTCTTGATGAGCCGTTCCATATAAGTTAAAAAATTTACCGAATTTTCATTACTAATGATTACTATATTTTCCAATTTCTACTGTACACTCTTTAACCCTTATCCTTGAGTGGCCTCTTGGCCTTGATAATGTACTGATGCCTGTGTAAAAAAAAATATATATATATATATTATATATATATATATTAGATATATATAACGAAATATTTTATTGTAGATTTCGGTGTACTAAAAACGAATCTGCAAACCGTTTCTGTCGCAAAAAGAAAGTTTTCACGATATGAAGAAATTACTTTTTCGAAAAGTGGGTGATCACTTTTCAATGTAAATTTAACTTAGAATGAGCACCCACTTTCTGGCCACCTGAGAGAGGGGCAATTTTCTGTGTGTTTCTTGGCTAAAAAGGTTTTTGTTTGATTTCTTTTGCATGGTAATAACCCCTGAACTCTGGGACTATTTACCATTTCACAGCCGTAGCTTTCGTTTATGCTACGCGCGAGCATAAACGAAAGCTGTTTAGCCAATAAACATGGGAAAAGCTGGCTAGAAAGTAGGTGCTTATTTTAAGTTAAATTTACATGGAAAAGTGATCGCTTACTTTTCGAAAAAGTAATTTCTTCATATCATGAAAACTATTTTTTTTACGACGAAAACGGTTTGCAGATTCGTTTTTAGCACACCAAAATCTACAAAAAATTTTTTTTGTTATGTACGAAAATGGAATATTTTATCAAAAATCAGGGAGAAAATAGTTTTCAATAAAAACAGCAAATGAATTCAATAGAAAAAAATGGATGCTATTTTAAAAAGTTTTTCTGTGTGTTTCTTGGCAAAAAAGTTTTTTGTTTGATTTCTTTTGCATTTTGCAATTTTAAACGGGTAATTTTAAAGGATTTTCCAAGGGTAAAAAGAAAGCCCCCCCCCCCAAAAAAAGTCGTGGCCACAAAGTGGGTGATCATTTTACGTTAAATTATTATGGAAAAGTGATCATCCTCCACTTTTTAAACTAACATTTCTTCATATCTTGGAAAGTACTCGTTTGCCTTAATTATAAATGTTATTTTCGTTTTCAGCGACCCCGAAAACCTATAAGAGTGGTAATTTTAAAGGAATTTTCGAGGGTGGAGTAATTCTTCATATTTACCCCCCCCCCCCATTACATTAAGAATTAGACAAATTTATTTTAGGTAGGCTTCGCAAGGAAAGCTTTTAAAAATAAAAAAAAATAAGATAAACAAATGATGCTAAGTGGGTGCTTATTTTAAGTTAAATTTACATAGAAAAGTGATTGCCTACTTTTCGAAAAAGTAATTTCTTCATATCATAAAAACTATATTTTGCGATGGAAACAGTTTGCAGATTCGTTTTCAGCACACCGAAATCTACAAAAACATTTTTTGTTATATATCAACGTGAGATGCACACATGGAAAATTTTATCAAAAATCCGGGAGAAAATAGTTTTCAATAAAAACAGCAAATGAGTTCGGTAGAAAAAAATCGATGCTATTTTAAGATAAACAAATAATGCTAGTGCACTTACCGGACTGCGCTATTTTTTAAATCGTATTTCCAAGTTTTATTAAAGTTTTGTTTTTTTATTCAATTGTAAGGTTAAAGTACAATATATATATATATATATATATATATATATATATATATATATATATACGGCATAATCACGTTGACACACCGGTTCTCGTCAGATCACCGAAGTTAAGCAACGTTGAGCCTGGCTAATACCAGATGGGTGACCATTTGGGAATTCTAGGTGCTGTATGAGCTCTCCGCTTATCTCGGCATTGTTTCCAGTCGTCTTGTACCTCAACTTGCCACTGGTATGCAACAATGTTGACTCAGGAGAGGCGTGGTTAGAGGTTGCGCAAGTCTTGCCACACAAATTTCACGCGCAGGCACCCTTACAGTGGGTATCCATAGTCTGTCAAGACTGATGGAAGCCTTCATATATATATATATATATATAATAAAAGTTACAATAAGTTTACTAAGGTAATCAAAATGGTAAACTTAAAATATATTATAAATATTAAAGAGTTAATATTTACAAGTAAAATAAACTCAGCCAGATATAAAAAGCTCAATAAAACCGAAAAGGAAATAGAGCTTATAATATGAACAAATGATTAATAAAATATGTTAAAAGACATTTTGAAAAAGAGTTAAAAACATATTTAATTTTAAAAAAGGAAGCACAAGATAAGTGGATAGTCTTGTGCTTCCTTTTTTAAAATTAAATATGTTTTTAACTCTTTTTCAAGATGTCTTTTAACATATTTTATTAATCATTTGTTCATATATATATATATAATTTAAAAAATAGGGATTTTTTTTTTACCCATCTATTAATCAGAAAGTTAAATGTTGTAATTCAAAAGTCGTCCACGTGTGGTGCACGTGAAAGGCTAATTTCTACCGGAAATGGCGAATAGTCCCGCAGTTACGAAAAATATTTTTATTTTATTAAATATATTTTTATAATTTGCGATCTTAATGATCTTAATTTATTTTAATAACATGCAAACATTCCTTTACTTTACAGATAAATATATCGAAAAACAAAAAAAACTCAAAAAGCAAACGACAAACTTTTTTTTTTGCCTCATATAATCAAGAAAAAATGTGTAAATTAAAAAATTTGGAAGATAAACAAATGAATTATGTTTTTTTGTTTTTTTTACTTATCGAGTAAACAGAAACTGAAAACTACTTCGTTTCGTCAATTCGTGGCTGCGAAATGAATCGAACCGGAAGTTCAGTTTTATCAACAAAGCAGGTTCGCACTAACGGTTACAAAAATATATTTATTTTATTTAATATTTTAATAATTCGCAAGGTAAATTTATTTTAATGGCATAAAAACATCCCTCGACTCTAATGATGAGTTGTCTGAAAATTTCAAATAAATTGGTAACGTAGAAATATGGTTTTATTCACTTTTAATGAACCAAATTTACATTTTTATATATATAGATATAAGCCTGACGAATCCTATAGTGAATGAAACGCTGAATATTCAGTGTAGCTTAAACGCCATATATATTTTATAAATTACTAATATATATATATATATCATATACTAGCAGAAGTACCCGTCGTTGACTGGGTTCAAAAACAGCCTACATAAAATGGACCGTGATTGATGAAAGTATGATAGGTTATGAAAAGGAGGGGGTTGTAAAGAGATAGGTTTTGATGCTCAAAAATTTTACCCTAAGCAAAATATGATGAAAGTAAAGATAATTTTTGCAAAAATATATTTTTTATATCAACTTTGTTTCCATTCATAGCCAAGAGTGACGAACAAAATGATGTTTCCTTACAAAGAGAAAATGTTATATATATAATAATATAAATATACAAGAAATAAATGTTATCATAGTCAATAAAAGTTACTTTTATGGTAGAAAAGTTCATTAGTTTGTATTTTTAAGTAGTTTGTAAAAAGAATTTTTTTTTTAATTCACGAATCGGTTTAAAAAAAAAATCAAAATGGCAGCGACTTTGAAATGGAGAGCCCAGTTTTCAGTTTGAAGAAGCGGCACCTGAGCATTCTGTGTTAACAATTTAAGAGAGTTCCGTCAACGTAAGGAATATTTATAAACATATTTTAATGTTTTCCGTTATTTTGTGCTTGAGGAATATTCCATTATGGCATGTGTAGTTTATATAAAAATTCATTTAAGTAGTTATCACCTCAAATTTCGTTTATTTCGGTTCGCTGAAATTATTTCAAATAAAGAGCATTAAAAACTATTTCAAAACAAAACAAAACATGAACTGAACTTTTATTGATTATTTATTTCTTGTATATTTATTTTTTCGGGTAGTCGTTTGTTGGCTTTTCTGCTAAAGACTCTAATAATATCGATGAAATATCGAAAACAAAGAAACAAAAACAGTTTTGAAAAGTAATGAAGCTTTACTTACTTTAGTAAAATAAGCCGAAACAGCAAAATGAGATATTAAAAAAGTAAACACGTAATTACTTTAGTTTTTTAAAGAAAAGAATAGATATAAATATGAATAAGAAGAAAATGGTGCCCTTTTCAAGCAGAACAGCGTCGTTTCAGTTTTACAGTATTGAACGGTGTAGTATTGCGCCGTCGAATTCAGGGTTGTACTATTGTAATGTAAAGAACACGCAGAAAGGGTTGTAATCAACTGAATTCCTTCTTACTAGAAGGAATTCAGTTGATTACAACCCTTTCTGCCAAAAAAAAAAAAAGCTTAAACACATATATAAATAAAAATGAAAAGGTTATGTAAATGTTTTTAAAAAGACACGTAATCACGTGAGCAGGATTTTTTCCTTCTTTTGACACGATAACAAGCAACGTTCTTATTTTTTATTATTTATCTATTTATCTATTTTCGAAAGAGTGCCACGTGCAAGTGGAGAAGGAAAAAAACAGAGTTATGCAAAATTTGTGTCGAGAATTGTCTAAAGTTCCGACATTATTTTTTTTTTGGCTTTCACAAGAACGTGAATTTATGAGGTGAATTTATTTGACACAATATGATTCAACTCCAAAAAATAAATAAAAGCTAACGTGAATTAAGATTAAAGTTAAGGTGTTATTGTGGACACTCACCCCTTTAAAAAAAACCTTGTTAAACTTTGTGACATATTTACATTCTATGGAGTTCAGGCGTGAACCCAATAATTTTATTATACCATATTTCTTCAACCTGAAACATAATTATCAAAGTATACTTATGCAAAGTCTTTCTTAAAGTTTGTGCCATATTTCCATGGAGTACAGGCGCGAACACAGACCCCACAATTTTATTATACCATCCCTATTTAAGTTGAAACATACTTATCAAAGTATTCTTATGTACATCTATATCAAAAACCCTTGTAAACGTTTTTTTTTTTCATTTTTTATTTCCATACTTTGGGGGCCAGGTGCGAACGTAGACCCCACAATTTTTATGAACCACTATTCTGCCAGATCAAACATACCCATTCCTGATCCTCGATACATCTTCCATCATTATATGTAATCAGTTTTTTTAAAATAGTCAACCATATAGGAGCCTATTCATGACCACACACACACAGACGTCCAGCTTATATATATATATATATATAAATTTTTTTTTGCTTGAACTTTGCGCTTTTCGGATTATTTTGTTATGTTTTATTGATTGGTGGATATTTTTTTGGGGGGCCGTTTTTTTTTGGGGGGGGGGGGGTGTCAGAGATTATAGTCATAGGTAAAACCATTAGAAACACTTCAAACATTGGGGAAGGCACTTAAACCATAAAAAATAACAGGAACATAAGTGCATAAGCACCAAAATTGCTTTTGTTTTGTTTGTTTGTTAAATCCGGCTTAAAAAAAAGAAAAACAATAAGAAAAATAAAAAATAATCCGAAAACCGCAAAGTTCAAGCCAAATTGAAATGTTTATTCGTTACGTTTGAATAAAAAAATAATTATTAAAGCAAAACAGTCGTCTTTTCGTCGAATAAGTTTTTTTTTTATTATTCAAGAAAATAAAAGGTACTCATTTTTGTTTACAAGTGCTACTAATCTGGACTTGCACCAAATTTGTTGTTAATAATTACCTATAACTCTGGCAAAAAAAACAAAAAAAAACTACCCGCCCCCAAAATATCCACCAAGAAAATAAAACATAATAAAATAATCCGAAAAGCGCAAAGTTCAAGAAAAAAAAAAAAGAAAAAAAAAAAAGAAAAGGCCCGTTGTTAATTTGGTCTCATTTCGTTTTCCGGTACGCTCGATCTGACTTTTTGATCACCCGTCTGGTCGGCCATATTAGATATTCATCGTTAATTACTTAGGAGAGACATACACATTTAAATCATGATTTTCTCTAGTTCAGATGGGTGCATTAAATAAACTTTTAACTCGAAATGACCCCTAATGGGTAATCTCCAAAAATACCGTTAGGGCTTACAACATGGCCGCCAGAAGAGTCACGTGATACGGTTGATCCAAAACATGAATCGCCGTATTACGAAACCGGAAAACGCAAATTTAAAGCAAACTTTGACAAACAAGCATAATAATTAAGTACAAAAACAGTTTTTCAATATCATAATAATAAATAATTTATTTAGAACAGTCATTTAATTTTTTGTTGAGAAACAATCACAGTTTGTTTTTTAAAACAGTGTTTATAAAAAATATTTTATTCAGAGTTTTTCATAAAAATGGTATTTAAAACAAGGTGTTAATTTTTTTTAAGATGTAATGTTATAAAAATATGATGTAAAAAAAAAAACAGTTTATATTTTTAATTTTCATTTTATAAATTTAGACAGAATAGATGGAGGCGATGCAACAAATTAGCTCACAAAATTTATTTGGGCCGACTCTTTCACGCCACATAAATTCATTTAAACATGAAATGAAGAGAGCCCTTGATGTACCGAATTGACGACAAAGTTTTTTCTTCACTCGAATCCACGTATTTTCAATAAGTTGAGTATTTATAGTCGCGTCGTTAGGCTCCACAAAATTTCTTTCGTGGACAACAACATCGTGGCTGTAAATACCAAAGTCAATGTCTGCTACGGTTGCATAAGCGCTCCACCCATCGCTTATAATACGAGTCCCGGGTAAGATCCATTGGCGAATTATAGGGACCAGAGTTTCACGTTTTCTGTCTGGAACCTCGATCAAAAGGCAATTCTTAGAGCCTCGTTCGATGGCGCCGAACACCCAATGGCTACGTCGGACAGTTATCAATTTCAACCTCTTTTGGGGTCCAGGTCTCATCTACACCCCCCAATTGAATTGGGTTTTGTTCAATGTACTGAGTGGACACTTCCCTCAAAAAGTTGCACCAGTCGTTCACTGTGTTGGCACTCACCTCACTTTCTGTTGCCATAGTTTTTTGTGGAAAATACATGCTCCACATATACATAATTATTACAATGGTTCTTAGATTGAGGTTGCTTCTTTGAAAAAAAGAGTTTGTTCTAATTGTATTACGATATCCATCGTTTCGGCAACGCCATCTCCAACCATCCTTGGATTCGGAATATCGAGCCAACACGCATGGTGACCCACAAATTTGACAATTGCATGAATTGGCTATCAGACGTCTCTGTGCAAGCCATGTCAATATGTGCACGTCATCTGGCATTGCTAACATTAGCCGAGACAATGTCATAGTTTCGCCAAGTATAGCGTTATTGTCATGAACACAAGGAACGAGGAACAAGGGTGATACGTTAAGGGCCATTGATATTTTTGTAATTCTCTGAGGTAGGTAGCAGTTCCAATTTCAGGAATCGTCGTGGTTCAATTCCAGGAATTGTCATGGTTCAATTGCGTTCCGTCGACCAGTCGACCACTTGTTTGTTCTGAATAAAATACTTTTTATAAACACTGTTTTAACTAAAAACAACCTAAGATTGTTTCTCAAAGTTTGCCTATTTTTATAACAACATTATATCAACAAAAAATTAAATACAAACAAATTGTGATTGTTTGTCAAAGTTTGCCTTCAAGGCTGCGTTTTCCATTTGCACGATTCATGTTTTGGATCAACCGGATCACGTGACTCTTCTGGCGGCCATGTTGTAAGCCCTAACGGTATTTTTGGAGATTACCGACTAATGTACTATAATGTATAACATAAGGCACAGAAAAGAAACATTTATAATGCGTACACAGATTTTTTTTTTCTCATATAACCACCGTACGCTTTCAAGGGATATTACCAAATTGTTTTTCGGAGAATTTCATTCCATAACGGATACCGTACTATTTAAACCTTTTTTCGGTATTTTCATTTTTGAATGACTGTATAAGTACCAAACAAAATATTTTAGAAAATAATTTCTTAAATTTTAAATAAAAATTGATCGTAAAGAAATTTTTTTTTGTAAATAATTATTGAAAAATATTGTAAAGTGTTTACATAGTTGATTCTTTGGGATAATAGGGGCGGCTCAAACGCAAACCCCCCTTCCAAAAAAAAAAGAAACAAACGAAAAATGCTTTAGTGTTTTTACTATTTTAAAGCACTTTTTTCTTTTTTTTTTTTTTTTTTTTTTTTGAAATACAAATAGTGGCTAAGCTGTTAACTTAACAACAAGGGCGAATGGCAGAAATTCTTCAGGGTTTAAAATGTATTGTAATGCTTTTATTGGGGTCGAAAAAACGTTTTTCGGCCGCCATATTACTTCCTATTTACTTGCCTCTCCATGAGGGCAGAGTTAGACACAAGGTCAGTTTTTAATGTAGAGAAGCAGCATTTAAAGGGTCAATAATGGTAAAAGCACCGGTGTCACATGTCACGGGACCTAACTGCTCAGATTTGTCAGAACGAGGCTCATCTGAGGGACCTACTTATCTAAGCTCACCGCTTTCGCTTTACTTCACCGATTGTTAACCTAAATTTTCTGAATGTCAGAACGAGGCTCATCTGCAGGACATATTTATCTAAGCTGCATCGAAGAAGCTTCAAATAGGCTGCTAATATTTAAAAAAAAATTTTACAGCATGCAAAAATAATGAAAATGCGAGATTAAAATCGTGTTTACATTAATCAACACTTTAAAACAATGTTCTTATGTAGTGACATTTTTAAGCTGTAGACACACCTATGTTTTAAAAATCTAACAAAAATCAAATAACAGTCATATTTTCCTGAAAATTTCGGTATTTATTCATTATTAAATAAGCTTACATATGTAAGAAATTATGCAGAAATAAGCAGGCTTCTCATTGGTCGGTTTGACTGCTCATGATTTTGTTGGCACCTAACAGATTGCTTGGTCTTACTAACTGCCAAGGGTATTCTTGGTGCCAAATTTATCTTTTCAGACCGCCAGTTTCCGTTTAAGACAACAGGTTGAGATGAACATAGGAAACTCACTCGAGGCTTATAGCCTCAAAACCACATTGAGATGTTTTAATGCCCTAATGTGGGGTGAAATGTTATTATCATTTGCAAACACCAATGCTCTTATGTTGGGCGAAATATTATTAATTTCACACTGTTTTGCTCTGTGAATTAATTGATTTTCATCATTACAATATAATGTCTCTCAGAGACAAAATTATGGTCTACATTTTGACTTGTCCTTTGTCCGCCATTCAGATGGTTATGTACAGTGAACTCCATGAGGACTGCCAGTCTAGCAGCATTCATCTTTGGAAGACATCACTTAACTCATTAGCCTGTCAGCGGAGTTTTGTATCCAGCATTATGTGACGATGAACTATTACCCTTTCCAGGTGTTACTGGTCCAGTTCTGAAGATAGCTAAAGATGACACATCTTTTGCAACTTGGATCTTAATAAAATTTACGTTGAAGTTGAAAAGGTGAGCTTGTAATTTCTGATTGGTTTTCTTTCATTCTGCCAAGGGCAAAACCGCTGTGAAAGAACATCTCACATTGATGTTTTTGCAAAAGGTATTCTTTTCTCCACCCACTCTCCGTTTTTTTTTTTCCTTGCAGAAGATACGTTGATTTATAATTGTAGTTTAATTTCTTATAATCGTTAACTGGCGCTTATGTCAACAGATCATATAAGGGAGGTAACCAGCATAAACATAGCAAAAATAAGCATATTTTGCAAAGTATAATTTGGGCCGCTGAAATATTTTTAAATAGTTTTACAATATCTTTTTATTTATTAAATTGTTAGGTGAAAGTAGTTACAATACGCCCGCCAGCCCGGTAACATAAGTGCATAAGTATCAGTTAAATCCATAAGTGACATTTGAATGAATGGTTTATTTTATTAATACTACACTGTAATCACGTGATTAAAGTTTAAGCAGACAAAACATTGGGAGTCAAAAGAGTAAGCAAAACCATTTTTTGTTCAAACAAAATAATGCATTTCCATGAAGATTTAAATAAAAATAATTAGTTCATTATATTCCGCGATCATTATTTGATAAATACTGAAAATTTTATTGAAATTGATTAATTTCCTGATTTTTGGTGAATTTTTAAGTAAAGGAAGGGGTCGGGTTTGTATTACACATAGATTCGAAAAAGTTGTCAAAAAACAAATACATAACAAGTAGATGTTATCAAAGGCAAGATAAGTTACTTTTCTACCTAATTGGATAATTTTCTAGTGTTTTTATTTAATGTAACATGTTTATTCAGCTTGAAAAAACATACAGTGTTTACTGATGTATTGGAAAATTTAAAATGGCGCCCGACTCTCTCTTTGACATGGTAAGTTTGAAAAAAGGAGTTATAAATAAAAAACTAGTCAAAATACTGTTAAAAACCCACCGAATATATGTCAGCCTATATTACGGTAACATATATTGAGCGAGTTTCTAACAGTATTTTGTCTAGCTTGTCTGCATAAGTAGGTGTATCAGAAAGCGGCCATTAAAAATGATGATAATAACTTTAATAATTCAACTTACTATTTTTCGAAGCTTATAACTACTTGAAAAATGTAATTCAACCCCTATTTTTTTTTCAATTAAAGGAGCAAAGACCAAAGTTTAAAAAATAACAGGTTTAATAGCAAATTATGCAATATTTGTTTTTTTTTAAATCGGTTTTGCTTAAAAATTTTTTTAAGAAAATCAATGTATTTGGACTTGCTTCGATAAATATATGTATATATAAATGCCAAAAATCACTTACCTATAAAAAAAATATTATTAAATGAGTAGTTTCATTCTTCATTAAGAATTTATCCTTATTTATATTTTAAATTCCATGTATTTTTTTAAAGCGAGGGTCCTAGAAAATCGCATTTTCGAACATATTTTGCACAATATGCTTAAAAGCTGCTCCTACTACTTGGAATTTATCAAATATGGATTCGTCAAAGGGACATAATTAATGTTTCTTTTTTATTGCATGCTGTTATAACAAAAATTAGTATTTTTGGTCCTCTGTAGGAAAAAAAAACACACACACACATTCACTTATAAGTTTTTCCCCTAAAACAAAAAATCAAATTGACCGATTTTTGTTTTTAAATTCTCTAAATGAAATACACAAGTTTTTGATTGATATATTTTATTTTTAATACTTCTTTATCAACTGAATTTTTTTTTTTTTTTTTTGTAAATTCATAAGCACCTGTTAACAACTATACAAGTTTTATAATGAAAAAAGAACGAAAAACAAAAGTATGCTTTTGTAAACTTACTGGCAGCCCAATTAGCGTCCTAAATTATGAAATGGAAAAAAACGAATGCATCAATTAGTAAAACATAAAAAAAAACATCGCCGGTTTTCGAGGGTGTTGAAAACGAATATCACAAGTGTAATATATTGGACAGGATTATCTCCCTTGCACTTCAATGAACTACGGATTATCTCCCTTGCACTTCAATGAACTACCACTAGAGGGCGCGACAGTCTTGAAATCTTTTTTCTTTAGTAAATAAAAGGACCGGGAGACGATCTTTCCCTACGAGACGTACCGTCTGCCGATCTATCTATAATGTTATTTTGTCTTGTGCATTTTTATTCATTATGCATTGTTAATGTTGATATACTTCAATTGGCGACGAGGAACGAATAATGCGGAGGAGTAACAAGACAATTTAAAATTAAAAGCGAACACCCACAACAAATCGAACGAGGAAAAGTTGCCGAGTAGCGGATAAAAATGGCTTTATTAGGCACCATTGGAGAATGGAATAGTGCGGAAGAAGAATGGTCGCACTATATTGAGAGAGTAAAGTTTTTTTTTACTGCCAATGATGTGTTGAATGAAGGTAAGAAACGTGCTATATTTTTGTCGGTTATTGGGGCAAAAAATTATGCTATTCTCAGGGGTTTAGCCGAAAACAGACCAGAGCAGAAAACATTTGAAGAACTATGTATTCTGATGGAGAGGCACATCAGGCCGGCCCCCAACGAGATACATGAACGTTTCTTATTCAACACGAGAGACAAACAAGAAGGTGAGTCCATTAGTGAATATGTGGCCACACTGAGAAAAATGTCGGAACATTGCAACTTTGAAGAAAAAGTAAATGAACACATACGTGATCGTTTGGTTGTGGGAGTGAAAGATGAGAAGATACAGGAGCGCTTGCTGGGCGAAAGAATGCTAACTTTGCACAAGGCCATTGAAATAGCAGTGTCTATGGAATCGGCAAGGAAATATTCCAAGTTGATGTTGGGAGCACAGACGAGTGGAAGTGAAACGTCCGTACACAGGTTACCATTAAAACGAGAGTGTTATCGTTGTGGAAGCACTGGCCACCAAGCGGACAAGTGCCAGTTTAAAAACAAGGAATGTTTTAAATGCAGGCGAATAGGGCATACTCGTCGGAAGTGTAGGCAAGAAGAGAGCAGGCCTCCTAACTCCGAAAAACGAGGTAAGGAAAGCAGGATGGTGAACAATGTGGAGGAAAATTGTTGTGAAGAAATGGAAATAAATATGGAAAGGTTAGACTTGCACACAATTGCTAACCTGCGGACACCACCAGTATTAGTGGAACTGCTAATTAATCAAGAGAAAGTGGTCATGGAAGTGGACACTGGAGCTGCATGCACAGTAATGAGCCTAGAAAAATTCAATAAAATTGGCCAAGTTCGTGATCTAAAGGAAAGCCATGTCAAGTTGAGAACGTACACTGGTGAATTAGTGAAACCACATGGGACCACAGACGTGGAAGTAATCCAGGAAGGGTTAAAGCATCGACTACCTTTGCTGGTGGTGAAAGGTAATGTACCGACACTTCTTGGCCGCAACTGGTTGAATAAGGTAAAGCTGGATTGGAGAAGCATGTTTCCTTTATACCAGGAAGATTCCCCTTCGAGGTTGGAAAGGCTTTTAAAAGAATTTGATTCGCTGTTCAGTGAAGAAATGGGGTGTTTAAAGGATTTTAAGGTCAAAATACCCATTGATAAAACGGTGAGTCCCAAATTTTGTCGGGCAAGACCAGTACCTTATGCCATAAAAGCGGATGTGGAAAAGGAGCTAGATCGCCTGGAAAACCAGGGAATTTACAAAAGAGTGGAATACTCTAGGTGGGCTGCCCCCATTGTACCGGTTGCCAAAAATAATAATGAAGGCATCCGGATCTGTGGAGATTACAAACAAACAGTAAACCGGGCATCACCATGTGACTATTGCCCTCTTCCTCGGACAGAAGATATATTTGCTACTTTGAAAGGGGGTCAAAAATTTAGCAAGCTCGACTTGAGCCATGCCTATCAGCAGCTGGAATTGGATGCAGAAACCCAGGAACTGCTAACAGTAAACACTCACCAAGGATTATACCAGCCCACCAGACTACAATTTGGGGTACACAGTGCTACAGGGATTTTTCAAAGGGAGATGGACAAAAGATTGAAGAACATTCCTTTTTGCAAGGTGCGTGTGGATGACATCCTGGTTTCAGGTAGTGATGACAGTAGTCATCTGAAGAATTTATACAGTGTATTTGCTGCTCTAGATAAGGCCGGATTAAAATTAAAGAGAAGTAAGTGCAAGTTTCTCCTTCCTGAAGTGACATATCTGGGTTTCAGAATTAGTAAGGAAGGCATAGCGCCTCTTCCAGACAAAGTAGCCGCCATGACAGAGGCACCTCGACCGCAGAACATCACAGAATTAAGAGCCTACCTAGGGGCACTTAACTATTATCATAGTCATTTGCCAAACTTATCAACTATACTTGAACCGCTTCACAACTTAATGAGGAAGGGTGCACCCTGGGTATGGGGTGCTGAACAAACCAGGGCTTTTGAAGAAACAAAGAAAATGCTGTGTTCTGCACCTCTTTTAACTCATTTTGATCCATCTAGACCGATTCTGGTGCAAGTAGATGCTTCTCCCTATGGACTGGGAGCTGTAATGGCTCACAAAATGGAAGATGGAAGGGAGAAAACAGTATGCTACGTATCACGAACGCTGTCTGAGGCAGAACGGAATTATGCGCACATTGAGAAGGAGGGGCTGGCCCTAGTCTTTGCGGTAAAAAAGTTGCACCAATATCTGTATGGGAATAATTTTACGTTGTTCACTGACCACAAACCGTTATTGGGGTTGTTTGCTGAAAACAAGCCGATCCCTTCTCTTGCTGCTGCCAGAGTTCAACGCTGGGCCATATTTCTGGCTGCCTATAATTACAGGTTGGAGTATCGTGCCGGGTCCCTTAATGGAAATGCAAATTGCCTCAGTCGTCTTCCAATCAGTGTGCAGGAGCAAGATGTCACACCTAATTCTAACAGGATACACATGATGAACTTGGTTGATGCTCCAGTGACTGTGGTGGCAGTAAGATTGGAGACAAGAAGAGACCCTACTTTGAGTCGGGTGTACGAATACATCCTGAATGGCTGGAGTAGGTGTATTCCAGACACGGCAATGAAGCCCTACTTCAACAAACGGACAGAGTTGACATGTGAAGATGGTACTGTATTATGGGGGAGTAGAGTAGTAATTCCGGCTATACTCAGAACAAAAGTGTTGCAGCAATTACATCAGACACACATAGGGATCGTGCGAATGAAGGCCCTTGCTCGCAGCTATGTGTGGTGGCCAAATCTTGATGCAGATATTGAGAGAGCCGGTAAAGCTTGTGGAACCTGCATACATTATCAAAGCAATCCCGGCAAGGCTCCCATTCATTGCTGGGAATATCCAAGTTCACCATGGGAGAGAGTCCACTTAGATTATGCGGGTCCATTTTTGGGGCACATGTTTTTGATAGTAGTGGATGCTCATTCAAAGTGGACTGAAGTTTGCATTACAAAATCATCTTCTGCTATGACCACAATTGAAAAATTGAGAGGGATCTTCGCAACTCATGGACTACCGGTATTAATTGTGAGTGACAACGGTCCCTGTTTTACAAGTGAAGAATTCAAAGCATTCATGAATGCTAATGGAATTCGGCACATTTTCACAGCTCCTTACCATCCTTCCTCGAATGGACTAGCAGAACGCAGTGTACGCACCTTCAAGGAAGCGCTTAAAAGGATGAGTACAGACGGCAAGGCAACACTTGAAACCAAGGTGAACCGATTTTTATTCACTTATAGGATAACTCTAAACTCATCAACTGGGGTTTCTCCTGCCGAGCTGATGTTCAAACGGCAGTTACGAACAGCGTTTCATTTGGCAAAGCCAGGCACGTACAAGGCTATGGATGTAAAAAATAAAATGGAAAGGGGGAGCAAGGTAATGGTGCCGCTCCGTGAATTTAAAGTAGCCGATCCTGTGCTTGTGCGTAACTATGGATCTACTCAGCGATGGATTGAAGGTACCATTACCAGACAGTTGGGAGCAGTGAATTTTGAAGTGGAAACCGGTAGAGGGCTAGTAAGGAGGCATGTGGACCAGCTTGTGAAACTCTCATCACCAGTAGCAGTGGAACTTACGCCTGAGATACAAGCAGATAATGCTGCAAAGAATCTTGAGAGTTTCGGCACACCTGAAGTTTCCAGCACACCCGACAGTCCTGAGGAAAGTTTAATACCTGAGAGCAGGCATATGGAAGAGGTTGCAGAGACTCCAGCAGTGGTAGAAAAATCGGCATCACCACCCTCTCGCAAGTCAGGGCGTATTCGGAGACCACCAAAAAAATTTGAAGACTATGTTCGTGATCCAGAGTAAGATTGAAGGGATGTAATATATTGGACAGGATTATCTCCCTTGCACTTCAATGAACTACGGATTATCTCCCTTGCACTTCAATGAACTACCACTAGAGGGCGCGACAGTCTTGAAATCTTTTTTCTTTAGTAAATAAAAGGACCGGGAGACGATCTTTCCCTACGAGACGTACCGTCTGCCGATCTATCTATAATGTTATTTTGTCTTGTGCATTTTTATTCATTATGCATTGTTAATGTTGATATACTTCAACAAGTAAATTTGTTTTATGATATGAAGAAATTACTTGGTGGCCAGAAGGTGAGTGCTCATTTTACATTAAATTTATATAGGAAAGTGATCACCCACTTTTTCAAAAGGTAATTTCTTCATATCATGAAAACTACTTATCTGTCCCAAATTTAAACGTAATATTCGTTTTCAGCACCACCGAAAACCTATAAAAGTCGTCATTTTAAAGTTTTTGGGGGAGTTGGAAAGAAACTTGACATTAACCAAATTTTTTTTTTCATTATTCATCAAATGAAGATAATATTGATATTCCATGAGAAAAAATTTTAATTGTTCATTGTAATTTTTATTAAATGTTGTTTGTCTGTGGCTTGAATATTGAATTGATTAATATAGTTTTAAAATTGTTTCCACGCGAATACGGTTTAGCAAGGGTTATCACGATTGTCTCCCTTGCACTCTTAAATTTAGATCACTGATTCTATAATATTTCCCATTTAAACGGTGGGTTAGGCCACGGCCACCGAGAGTAAGAAGGCCTGTTAACTGAAAAATGTCTGCAGGCAATGTAGGCAAGATTAGTCAAACCCTCAGTACTATATGAGGGACATTTGAAAAAGAGCAATAAAACATTTTTTTTAAAAAAAAGGAACACAGTTCGATTAATGCTGAAACCGAACTTTATAAAATATAAATATTATCTATGTAAGATGAAATAATTTTAAAGCATTGCTTGAGATTGTCGGACTGACTTCCTCATCTTGGTTGTTATCGTCACAACGTTTCGGCCGTTTTGCCCTCCGGCCTTCGTCAGGTGCTTTGTATCGAACTGGGGAACCGTTTGTTAGGAGTCTCGAACCCAACCCTTTATTATTATTACGGGGGTATCGTGTTCGGACTCCAGCTAGGCTCTGGGACATAGTTGTTGATTCTCTGTTTTGAATGTTACTTTTTCACCGCCTTCGTTC
Organism: Euprymna scolopes; assembly: GCF_053919585.1. Taxonomy (NCBI): domain Eukaryota; kingdom Metazoa; phylum Mollusca; class Cephalopoda; order Sepiida; family Sepiolidae; genus Euprymna; species Euprymna scolopes. The sequence goes on along the minus strand of NC_136521.1, from coordinate 24,249,986 downwards.
AGGATTAAACTCAGCACCTCGGCCATAGCCGAGTGGTCCTAGACGTTGTATCAAAGTTTACAGTTACCCAAAGGTGCTGAGTTCAATCCTGAACCAAAGCAGTGAAAAAGTAACATTCAAAACAAAAAAAAAAAACGCTTTCATGTGCTTCTTTACTCTCAGTAGCCACAGTCAGGCCCCAATTTCTCGCCTTTTTTCTTTCTTGATGATAATAATTTAACATTAGCAGAGAATTATAATTCAACATTAGCAGAGAATAATAATTTAACATTAGCAGAGAATTATAATTCAACATTAGCAGAGAATTATAATTTAACATTAGCAGAGAATTATAATTTAACATTAGCAGATAATAATAATTTAACATTAGCAGAGAATAATAATTTAACATTAGCAGAGAATAATAATTTAACATTAGCAGAGAATAATAATTTAACATTAGCAGAGAATAATAATTTAACATTAGCAGAGAATAATAATTTAACATTAGCAGAGAATAATAATTTAGCATTAGCAGAGAATAATAATTTAACATTAGCAGAGAATTATAATTTAACATTAGCAGAGAATAATAATTTAACATTAGCAGATAATAATAATTTAACATTAGCAGATAATTATAATTTAACATTAGCAGAGAATAATAATTTAGCATTAGCAGAGAATAATAATTTAGCATTAGCAGAGAATAATAATTTAACATTAGCAGATAATAATAATTTAACATTAGCAGAGAATAATAATTTAACATTAGCAGAGAATAATAATTTAACATTAGCAGAGAATAATAATTTAACATTAGCAGAGAATTATAATTCAACATTAGCAGAGAATAATAATTTAACATTAGCAGATAATAATAATTTAACATTAGCAGATAATAATAATTTAACATTAGCAGAGAATAATAATTTAACATTAGCAGAGAATAATAATTTAACATTAGCAGAGAATAATAATTTAACATTAGCAGAGAATAATAATTTAACATTAGCAGAGAATAATAATTTAACATTAGCAGAGAATAATAATTTAACATTAGCAGATAATAATAATTTAACATTAGCAGATAATAATAATTTAACATTAGCAGAGAATAATAATTTAACATTAGCAGAGAATAATAATTTAACATTAGCAGAGAATAATAATTTAACATTAGCAGAGAATAATAATTTAACATTAGCAGAGAATAATAATTTAACATTAGCAGAGAATAATAATTTAACATTAGCAGATAATAATAATTTAACATTAGCAGATAATAATTTAGCATTAGCAGATAATAATAATTTAACATTAGCAGAGAATAATAATTTAACATTAGCGGATAATAATAATTTAACATTAGCGGATAATAATAATTTAACATTAGCAGATAATAATAATTTAACATTAGCAGATAATAATAATTTAACATTAGCAGAGAATTATAATTTAACATTAGCAGAGAATTATAATTTTACATTAGCAGATAATAATAATTTAACATTAGCAGAGAATAATAATTTAACATTAGCAGATAATAATAATTTAACATTAGCAGAGAATAATAATTTAACATTAGCAGATAATAATAATTTAACATTAGCAGATAATAATAATTTAACATTAGCAGATAATAATAATTTAGCATTAGCAGAGAATAATAATTTAGCATTAGCAGAGAATAATAATTTAGCATTAGCAGAGAATAATAATTTAACATTAGCAGAGAATAATAATTTAACATTAGCAGAGAATAATAATTTAACATTAGCAGAGAATAATAATTTAACATTAGCAGATAATAATAATTTAACATTAGCAGAGAATAATAATTTAACATTAGCAGAGAATAATAATTTAACATTAGCAGAGAATAATAATTTAACTGTGTTAAATAGGACAGGAGAACTGAGTAAGCTTAAAGTAAGCTTTATTTCACGCTTTATTTCGAATGGTTGACTTGCTTTAATGAGAATCTGAGGTGCCAACTTAAAGAACCTAGGTTTTACTTCAGAACATACCCGGCAAGTCTTCGAAACAGCTCTCACCTCCTCCACAGAGTACGGCAGATTTTTGGTTTTGATGAAATGTAGCATCCTGGTTACCCATGGATGGCATAAGTCTGTGTGTAATGAGTGTAATTTGTCAGCGGAGGTGGCGGAAGAACAAATTCGAGACAGAGTGTCTGCAGTAACATTTTGTTTCCCTGGTCGATAGGCAATATCATAGCTAAAACAGGCAAGTTCTAACTTCCATCTTGTTATCTTTTCATTTTTTATTTTGCTCTTTCCTTTAGGGTCGAACATAAAAGAGACAGACTTTTGGTCAGTGGTTAGCTTAAAATGCTTCCCGAGCAGTAAATGTTGCCATTTTCGGATCGCCTCCACAATTGCATAGGCCTCCTTTTCCACTGAGGAGTGCTTTTGCTCGGCGGAGGTTAATGTTCTGGAAAAGAAGGCCACTGGCCGAGAGTTCTGGGTCAGAGAGGCAGCGATGGCATGTTCCGAGGCATCAGTTTCAACCTCAAGGGGAAGAGAGGAGTCTATGGCTACTAGAGAGGATTTAGCAATATCTTTCTTTAGGTCCCTAAAGGCGTCGGTTTGTTCCTTAGAGAGGGGAAAGTTGGTAATCTTAGTTAGGGGATGTAGTTTCTCAGAAGTTAAATATCCACTTTGAATAGTGGGAGAACATTCCCATAGCTCGTCGAAGAGAAGGAGAAACCTGAGGGACAGGCAAGTCCATCAACCCTTTAAGCCTGTCAGTGTCTGGTTTTACCGAACCTTTGCTTATTGTATAACCGAGCAAGTCTACTGAAACAAGAGAGTAGTGACACTTGCTTTCATTCAGTGTCAGTCCATATTTCTCTACAGCCTTCATAAAACATTTTAAATTAGCATCATGATCTACCTGATTTTCTCCACAAACTGTAACATTGTCGATGTAGGTGAAGGTTCCTCAGAGGTCTTCTCGTTTGATGATATCGTCGATTACTCGTTGGAAGCTAGCTACTCCATTGGTTACTCCAAACGGAATTCGCCGAAACTGTTACAGGGATCCAGAAGCTTTGAAGGCTGTGTATTTTCATTCTTCCGGCTTGATTGCAACTTGATGATAAGCACTAGTTAGATCAAGAGTGCTAAACACTTGATAAGTGGCAATCTCATTTACCATGTCCTCCATTCGAGGAAGAGGATAGGCATCTAGGAGAGTGAAACGGTTTATCGTTTGAGAGTAATCCACAACAAGTCTCTTCTTGTGATTCTCAGGAGTCACTACGAGCGTTTGGGCTCGCCATGGAGATTGAGAGGGCTCTATAATACCTTCCTTTAGCATGCGGGTTATTTCCGATTTAATAAATTTGGCATCTGGTAGGGTATGTCTCCTGGATTTAACCGCAATTGGGCGACAGTCTGGGGTTAAGTTTGTAAAGAGAGACGGGTAAGGAACATTTTTAATGGCGGTAAGCCCACAAACAGTGAGAGGGAGGAGGGGTCCTCCGAAAGGTATTTCTACCGACGAGTGTTGGTTCAGAAATGTATGTCCGAGAATTACATCACTGCACAGGTTGGCCATAATCGATAACTTGACATTATCGTACTCCCTTCCATTCAGACCCAGAGATACAACACAATGACCGAGAGTAGAGGACGAATGAGAACTGCTAGCCATCAAAATCTTCTCGGAACTTGGCAGGACCGTTAACCCGAGTACCTTTCTCAGGATGGATAAAATTTTCTGAGCTCCCAGTATCGATGAGTATCCTCATGGGTTCACCTTTGATTTTTCCCCATAAGGACGAATGAGAGAGACTCTCCGAAAAGTTAAGAGAAGGAACTGACGAAGCAAGAAGAGACTCACCGTAGTTTATAGCAGCAGCAGCAGCCGTTGGCGATCTGCAGACATGAGCGAAATGCCCTTTCTTCTTACAGTTTTTGCAAAAAGAATTTCTGGCGGTGCACCTCGCCCGGTCATGCCTTGGGTTTCCACAGAAGAAGCATTTCTGTCCTGAGAGTGACGCTATTGTGGATTGCTCCTCGCATCTAGACTGGTTGTCGTCTTCTTCTGTTCCGACTGCAGATATCGACGCAGTCAAGGAGTCCGACTGAGCGTATGATGACAACTGTTTTTGAGCTGTCTCAAGCGTGAGAGCCTGGTCGAACGCAGTATGCAGGTCGAGTTTCTTGTTCTCCAGGAGCCTCTGTCTGATGTGGGATGACTCGATTCCGTTTATGAATGCAGCCCTGATGTATTCATCCCTCGCTTGTATCGCCGACACAGCCTGAAAGTTACAATCCTTAGCAAGTTCTTTTAAGGACTGTAAATACTGGTCCACGCTTTTGTTTCTTTGTTGACGACGAGTTGCCAGTAAATGACGACTGAAGATGCTGTTTTTAGGTTGAACAAAAACCTCTTCTAGGGTGTTCATAGCTGTCTGGTAGTCATTAACGTCAGAAATGTGTTTATAAATCGCTGGAGACACCAGGTTGATAAATAAATTGAGTTTTAACTCGTCTGTCAGTTGCGGACCACTAACTGCCTCGATAAATATAACAAACGACCTCTTCCAGTGTCGCCATATATCGGCTGCGTCCGCCTTTGTGGGTTCCAAATCAAGGTGTTCGGGTTTCAGGTACTTCTCCATAGTTCTTTAGTGAAATAAATTGTTATAAATAGGACAGGAGAACTGAGTAAGCTTAAAGTAAGCTTTATTTCACTAAGAACAACGCGGAGAAGCGAGTCCACGTGTTCTACATTTCATACATAGGATAAAAACTAAAGGGAAATAATTCGCTTCCAGTAAGGGAAGTAATTCGCTTCCGGAAGGCATAAGAGAGAGAGTTCTTCTTTTGTCAGCACATTAACATTAGCAGATAATAATAATTTAACATTAGCAGAGAATTATAACTTATAGTTTCGCACCTTTTTTTATTCCCATGTGGCCATTTTGATCTTTTGTTGATTGGGTTATCAGTTAGTGTTTAAGCATCATGGCTAATTCGAATTTGCTTTCTCGAATAGAAACAAAAAATTCCCGGATAACGACAACCCTAGGCGAAAAGCTAGATGTGGAATCTGACAGGAATTTGTCTTCTGATATACATAAATGGATTTCCGAGCTGGACGATCTTTAAATCCCGAAAATTACGAGCAGGCTTTGGCTTTTTTTTTTTTTTTTACATGGGGTCACCACTTATCAAGGCCCGGAGGCCACTCAAGGATAAGGATTATTGTGTGTACAGTAATCAATGAGATAGTATTGTAGTAATCATTAGTATTGGAGATTTGATAGTGTCTTACTTAAGGGGGCGGTTCATCAGGAATTTGTTTATGTTGGACTTGAAGACGTCCAAGTTGTAGTCAGATGGGAAACAGGCAAACGGAAGAGAGTTCCACAGTCGTGCACTTCTGAGAAAGAAGCTCTGCTCATGGAATCTACATTTGGATTTAGGCACAGATAAAGAGTGGGGAAAATTATTGACAGTAGTTTCAGCCAGATGGGTGTTTCTCGTGAAAGATTGGCGGGGGGGGGGACGAGAGATTAGATTTAGGCACAGATAAAGAATGGGGAAAATTATTGACAGTAGTTTCAGCCAGACGGGTGTTTCTCATGAAAGATTGGCGAGGGGGATGAGAGATTGGAGCTCAGATGAGCACTTGCAATGGAAATAACGATAAAACAAAGACAGGCTCGCAACGTCTCTTCTGTGGGAGAGAGGCTGCAGGGAAGAGAAAAGGGCATCCCCACTAAACCACAAAGTCTATTTTGTACTCTGTCAAGGCAGGATAGGCTGTTTTTAGCATCTCCTGCCCAGATGTGACAGCAGTACTCCATCCTTGGACGTACTTGGCTTTTATACAGATAGAGAATTGCATCAGTAGTGAGATATCTTCTGGAGCGGTAGAAGGATCCCACCATCTTTCTAGCGACCTTGGCAACAGACCTGATGTACGTGTTTCATTTCAGATCAGGAGTAAAGGTTAAGCCCAGAAGCTTGTCAAAACATGGAGCTTCCCCAAGATGAGAGCCATCTATTTCAATTGATGCCGGATGGGGATCAGAGCGTTGATGATGTAAAGATAGAAGCTTGGTTTTGGATGCATTAAAAGTAATCAGCCACCTCTTCCCCCACTGTACCACGCGCTCAAGATTAGAGGAGAGAGAATTAGAGAGAACTTTGTCTTTTACGGCCCTTAATGTGTTGCCATAGATGGTAGTGTCATCAGCATAGATGTCAACAAATGATTTAAGTATGTGTTTTGGGAGATCATTGATGTAGATCAGGAAGAGAATTGGGCCCAGGATGGACCTCTGAGGGACTCCAGCATTAATACTGTGGGCCTCTGATTTCTGCCCATCAACCACTTCTCTTATAAACCTATCGGAGAGAAATGATTTAATGATTGAGAAAACATTTCCAGTGATACCATAGCTAGAAATCTTATGAAGTAGGCCCTTATGCCATACCTTATCAAAGGCCTTCGATATGTCAAGAGCAATTGCCCTGGAAAGGAAGCCTTTGTCAAGAGATTCACTAATCCTATGAGATATAACCGTTAGCATATCTGCTGTAGATCTTGCAGAGTGGAAACCATATTGCATGTCACTAAGAAGGTTGTTTCTGTTGAGGTGGTTGACTACTTCTTTATTTAATATGGATTCCAACAACTTACTCATGACACACAGGAGACTTATTGGTCTGTACTGAAAGGGAGATGACTTTTCACCTGAATTCTTAAAACAGGGCATACTGATGAAGTTTTCCAGGGTGTTGGAAAGCACTTCTCCTTAAGGCAACGCTTAAACAGTCTTGTAAGTATGGGGTCAAGTTCTGGTTGGAGCTTTTTCAGCACTATAACTGGAATGCCATCAGGGCCAGTTGCTTTACTGGAATCAAGGTTCTTGATTAGCTTGGTGACCTCACGCACAGATATTTGTATGTTACTTAGCGTGTTCTGTGTTATAGGAGAAATATGGGGAGTTGATGGCCTTCGTCGCATAGGGTAGAATTAGCTGCAAAGTTCTTGGCAAATAGTTTGGCCTTGTCTGATGCTGACGAGATGACCATTGATGATGGTTTGGATAGAACGCACGCTTCTGTTCAGGATCCTGTTTGCTATTTGCCAGAACTGGTGGGAACTAAGCCGCTGCTCAGCTACTTTGGATTTAACAAACTGAGAATATAGCTCTCTTGCATTTTTTATTACTCTTTTACAGTGGTTGCTGGTAGTCCTGAAAGCAGCTTTAGTCTCAGTACATCCATTATGTTGGTAGCTATGGAAAAAGTGATTTCTGTGCGCGATGGCAGCAGCATATTCTGGGGAGAACTATGGCTGGCTGTTAGGTTTTTGTTGGAATTTTTGGATGGTATGAATCGATCTATGCCTACAATTAACAATTCGGTCAGGTCTGATACTATAAAGGACACCTCCTTTTTAAACATGGAATGCAGAAGTAGGTCAGATATGAATGTACGGAAGCTATCCCAGTCAGCCATAGAGTATCAATATACAGTACGGTGGAGAGGTACGTCTGAAGACTTATTACATTTCGTTTTTATCTTAACTTCTACAACAGATTGATCGGAGGATCCCAGAGGAGATAGAACGGAACATGAACATAGCTCAGGGGAAGTTATGAGGAAAAGGTCTAGAAGGCTTGCATACTGACCGGTAGTATCGGGCACACGGGTGTGTTCGTGAACATTCTGAGTGAGGTCATAGGCAGTGGCAAAATCATGACAGAACCTCCCCTCGTAATCGGTTTTATTTGAGTGGGTCAGCCATTTCATATTATGGACATTGAAGTCACCGCAAATGTGAATGTTAGCCGAAGGATGAGCAGACTGGACGTGGTCAATTTTCTCAGATATGCTCTTAAAGATAGTAACCCCACTGTTGTGGGGGCGATAGAGGGCAAATATAAATGCAGTGGTGTAAGCTAGTGCAACCCGAAAGCACATATAAGGTAAATTAGGGTCTTCTCTGGAGATATCCCTACCACACGGAAAGCCATCTTTGATGTAGGCACATATTCCATGCCCATGGCGATCTTGGGGGTCAGATTTAGATGTTAAGTTAGAGTATCCTTTAATTATGAATTCGTCTAGGGAAGTGGTATGCCAGTTTCACTTAGAAAGAATATGTCCGGTTTTGTCTCCTGTAATTGTGTTTCAACCTCTTGAAGGTTGTAACGTAGACCCCTGATGTTGGAGAAGGAGACCTGGTAGTAGGGGTCTACGTTGGAGGATGGGGTTCTAGGTTTATTCATGTTTTTTTTTTTTTAGATTTGTCATGTTGAGGTTTTGGGATTTGTGGAGCAGGTCAGTAGACTTGGTTGGAGCAGGACAGAGAAGGAAAGTAAGAGAGAAAAAGACAAGAAATTTTTTTTTTTTTTGTAGCACATGATAAGGTAAAGCCATAACAATTACCCACTAGTATGGCATCGAGAGGCCCTACCAGAAGCTACTGTATGGTCCAGAATCCATTCACCAAATGGCAATACAGCAGCCCTGGTACTTTGCACCTGCTGATAAGACAGCCTCCTTAGTGGTTAATCCAAGGTTCGGGTCCCTGACTATCAGGCAGGTAACGTCAGCCCAGATGAAACGTTTACCTCCAGCACCCTTACTAGTGACATGACCACAAGGATAGACATAGAAACAGAAATTTTCCGACATCTCAGGCTACTGTTTACAAAGTACTACCGACCTGGAAAGCAGCTTTTTCTTCACCCTTTGTCAGAAAAATTACTCATTGGAAATGAGGACTGAAGGACAAAAAAGGAGAAGCGAGAGTTACTGGAGCTGCCGGTACCACATCCACATGCATTATCTACTCTCCATTAAAAAAAAAAAGTGAGAAGGACTTATTAATATCTACTTAGTATAAGTCCGTTGCCCCATTCCCAGCTTAGGGTAGTACTTGAAGATAGTTTCCCCTCCCATGTTAATGCATGGATACTTTTTGCCTTTATCTACCTCGAGCTAGAATGTTCGACTGTTCCAACTCCACCCCATAATAAATATGCTATAATGGAACTTTTATCAAATTGGAAAGACTGGTTATTTTTAACTCGTTTAAAAATCTGGTTAATACCTTTAGGGTTACGTCTTAACTTTAGACTAGCTAGAAGTAATGCATACGTTAGAAGAAGAAAAAAAAGCCGTGTGTTTTTGAGTTCAGATAATATGCAAATATAATTTGGGGAATGTTCAATTTCATGGGAGACTTCTATTTTTTTCCTCTCGTTTTATAAGAAAAAGTATTGGTTGGAGGCATTAATGCCAGTTGATATCAAAGCATTTTTTCTTATGTCTGATGCACAAGTAGCCCTGTCATGGATTTTAAATGAAAAAGAATATTTTTGTGGAAAATTGTATATCAAATATAAATAAATCTATGGAGGAGGTTAGCCTTAAATGTGGGGTAGCTCCTATATTCAAATATGTTCTTTTGCTAGACAATCCGGCAGATCTTTTAACCTCTAAGTTTGAACAAGTGTTCAAATTTTGGATCTGTGGACCAGATTAGCTTAATTAAGTTAACATCTGCTGGCCCATATCTCCCTTACCCTGTCTTAACAACAATAACAAAAAAATCGTAACATGTATGTTCTCGGATGAAGATAGTTTAGACGAGAGTCATTTACCAATTAAAATATCTGATTTCTCCACATTATCTAAGACGTTTAATGTCTTTGAAAAAGTTTTAAGTTTCGGTGACAAATTATGACACTAAAGTATTGAGAGCTAAATTGTTGCTTTTTTCCTCATAGGCAAAATGAAGCTTTTTCCTTGGAATTGGATTATGTTGGAGACGCCCCTCCTGGGATTAATGGACTATCTCGTGACGTCACTTCCGGTATCGAGTACCGGTGCCCAGCAGTCTGAGATTGGCACGCGGCCATGTTCCCCCCCCCCACTATTGAGGAATGGTATTGCTCAGCTTGCTTTGCCAGTAATATATGTGAATAAATGCGTTTTCCTAAAAGTCCTGTGTTCCTTCGTTCTTATTACCATTTAATCCCATAACAACTGGCGACGACGGATTCGACTTTCACAAAGGTTAACTCCACAAAAAAAAATTCTAATTGACTTCAAAAGAACTTCAGATTTACAAACTAAGAAGCCAGCTGGCAATTACGTTCTAAAAAAAAAAAAGAAAACGAACATAGGGCAAAGTTATCAACTAAATTGTAAGTTAATCTTTTTGTCTCTATATTTAAGTTGAAAAGAACTGTACGAAATGCATTTTTGTAATGCTTAAAAATTAATTTGGTTGCTTATTTAAAGAAAAAAGAAAAAAGAGGAAAATGTTGACCCAAATTTCACTGCGAGAACAACTCTATTATAACTGTCTATGATTTATTCTTATGCAAATCTGAACATTTTTCAAATGAAGTGAAAAGTTCTTTTTTGCCTTTGTTTTTTTGCTGCTAACTTTATGCACTATTTTAACGAGAGAGAAATGTTTCTTTTTTTCCTTTTCGTTTTACTTGGACTAAAAGAAAGATTTTTTTTCTGAAATATTCTGTTTTTAATTGTCAGTTCTAAAGTGGAAATTTTTTTTCTTCCACGTAGAGACAACTCCCCCCCCCAAAAAAAAACTCCAAAAACACAGTCGTTTTGGTTAACTGCCAGACAATTCCATAATTATTTTTATTCTTTTGCAACTGTATGATATCACAGTACATTTTTTTTGTCTTTATTTCGCAAGTAAAATTTTTTTTTATTCACCCTCATGTTGGGTTATCTATAAGGTTTTTACCAAGAAGTAAGGGATACATTGCTTCCTCTTTATATGCACACACTCAAGGAAACAACATTTTCTTTTTTTATTATTTTATCTCTCTTCTCCAGTCAACAATGGAAATAAATTTTTTTTCGTGCGTTTGGAAAAGCCATTAAAAAATGGAGGATGTTAAAGCAGTATTAATACAGCTAATCAAGGCTTAGATGAACCAGCAGCAGAAAGAGGAAAATTTAAAAGAACGTGATAAACAGCTCCAGTTACAATTTCAAGAAAGGCAACAAGCGTTGGAGGAGAAAATGTTACTCCAACAACAGAGACAATAAGAGCTATTGTTAAAAATATTTGATAGAACGGAGCACAGGGACGACAGTTTTGCTTTTTCCCAAAGTACAATATGGAACACCATAGAAATGTTCAGCTACCAACCGGAGGTGAATGGGACGTTTGACACTTTCTATTGAAGATATGAGGACCTATTCACTGTGAATTGTCAAGAGTGGAGCAACGCTAAGAAAGTTTGCCTACTTTTGAGGAAATTAGGGACTACAGAACATAGCAAGTTTGTGGATTATATTCTCCCCAGGAAGACAAGTGAATTGGAATTTTCTGAAGTGGTCAAACTTTTATCCAAACTGTCTAGCCCGAATTCTATGCTCTTTCATAGAAGATGGAAGTGCTTGAATCTGCAAAAAAGTGACGATGACGATTACCTAACCTTCATGGTAAATAAACACTGCAATGATTTCCGTCTATCTGACTTATTGGCAGATGACTTCAAGTGTTTAATTTTTGTGCAGGGTCTAGTCTCCTCCAAAAACGCTGAGATTAGACAATGTGTTCTCTCTAGACCTGAGAGCAAACAGGGCCTCACCCTCCAGATGTTGGCCGAGGATTGTCAACGGGTAGTCTGCATAAAGAACAACTCGAGACACGTCGAGAAGTCAGGCGCAACATTCATTAAAAGGACGATCTTCAAACCGGAAAAATACTCTGAAAAAGCAAAGCTGGAAGTAAGAACACTCAGGCTACACCTAATAAGTACCACCCAGTCACAAGACCCAGATCCCCTACAAGCCCGTGCTATCGCTGTGGCAAGAAACATTGGTCGAGTCAATGTTTTTACAAACATAAGTACTGCAACGAATGTGGCAGGAAGGGCCACAAAGCGACCCAGTGCAGGAAGAACAAGGACAAGAACAGCGTCCAACAGACTAGATTCGACTTGGATTCGGATAAGAACTGGCACAAATATGTCAAAGTTAACATCGCAAATAAAACTGTGCATCTACAATTGGATTCTGGATCAGATCTGTCCATCATTAACCTTAAGACATGGAAAAGGCTAAGGAAACTAACTATGCGGAAGACGAACAAATCAGCTCGAGTTGTGACAGGCAATAAAGTGGAATTTGAGGGCTAGCTCACACTCCTGGTGACCTTAAATGGTGTTACTAAAAAAGTGAAAGTGTGTGTACATAGGAAAACCTGTTTGGTACTGATTGGATGGAGCAATTCGAATTGTGGGAACAACCTATGAATAAATTCTGTCATAGGGTAGAAGACTCATCTTCGGAAATGCAACAATTGAAGGACAAGTTAAAAGTGGAATTTCTAGAAGTATTCTCACTAGGACTAGGAAAATGTACAAAGGCTATAGAAAGATTCGAACTAAAAGAAAACACTCTGCCCATTTTCAAGAAGAAACGAAACGTCCAATTTGCAGATACAGAGAAGAAACCTTCTACGGAATCTGCCAAAGGAGGCAAAAAAAAAACGAAACTGCAAAGCTGGAAGCTAAAAAACTGCACCAAAAGAATTCCCCAAGCTAAAACAACCTAAGAAGGCTCAAGGGATCCCAACAGATGAAGCACTTCAATAATTTCTACACATGTATAGGATTACACCCAACCCGAACACACCAACAGCAGTCTCATCTGCAGAAATGATGTTTGCGCGGAAAGTGATATCCGTTTTGACAAGCTCCAAACAGTCGAGGCCACTAGTGACCACTTGTGTACCCAGTAAACGTTTCATACCAGGTGAAAGAGTGTTTTTCAAAAAATATAAAAACAACACATCATTCTGGGAGGTGGGTACAATTACTAAGAGTCAGTGACATGGTATATATCATCCAAGGACCAACATATACCCACAAACGTCACCATTGAAAGATGAGCCGATAGACACTGTGTTTGAAACTTTTGATCTTGAACCTCCTCAATGAACACCTGAACTACGGCGGTCGTTCCGTAAGAGAAAGGTTACTGAGCCATTGATGGTAAATCCTAAAAGGAAGAGGTACTGACAATTTTTACGAACAAAAAGCTTGGGAGGGGTTGGAGACAAGCGGTGAAATCTGTTCTTCGCAGCTGTATTATATGTAAGAGAATCAATTCTCTACCTGGCAAGGCCTCCTCTGGGTCTCACCTGCATTTACATAGGGTAAATTTTATCCAACCTTTTAATACAGAGCTTGCTATCGGTGAGGACGGCAGGATGATGTCTTGACTGAATCAGATATGGGCCAAAATGTTTGATTGCTGCAGCAATAGCCAATGTCTCGACTTCACATGGTAACCAGGTGGGTTGATGGCCATGTAGTTTCGCAGGAAAATGACCACAGAGCAGTAGTCTCCCTCTGTCTGCATACATCAGGGCACCAATACCTTTTTTTCAGTTCATCTGCGATCATAATTCAATACTAGCACTGGACATTATTTTGTCAAAAATAATAATCAGGACATCAAAATGTATGTTTCTACTTGTATTGCTTACTTGTATGTATGTTTCTACTTGTATTGCTTACTTGTATGTAATTCCAGATGTATAGCACGCAAGCTCATGCTTGCGTGCTATACATCTGGAATTACTACCAGACATGAGCACACGCTCTTTCTTATTAGCTTTTATTAGGTTCACCAACTTATTTGGTGTGCCCACCCATCTGTATTTCGACAATGCTAAATCATTTTTGGCGTCAGGTATTATATTGTAAGACGTATTTGTCTCCGACGTATTTAAAGAACATTTCAAATCAACTACTATTGTTCATTATACCATTCCCCTTTACTCTGCTTGGAATGGGAAAGATTGATTAAGACTGTTAAACAGTGTCTGTCAAAGTCGGTTATTTTAATTTCCTAATCACCCTTTCGGATGTTCAAAAGGCCATAAATGATAAGCCACTCACGTTTATTTTAGCTTCAGATAAAAGCCTTGATATTCTGACCCCTAACCATTTTTTGCAAATGGGCTTGCTTATCAATAATTATTGTTCTGTTCTCTTAAGAAAAATACACTCTTGCGTTCTCTTGAACTGAGGGATGAATTTGTCAGTAAATTTAGATGTATTTGACACAATGACTGTTTGCTTGTCAATTTGAGAAGTAGATGCCAACATTAAAGATGGCAGCCCTCCGAAGGTGTCGGAGGGTGAAAACATTCTTATCAAATCACCAAATAAGTCCCGACCCTCCTGGGGTTTGGGCAAAGTAATTAAATTATTGGTTAAAATCCGCTTGGCCTTGGGTTTGAGAGACAGGTGCGTCCAAGTTCATTTATTAAAAAATATTTATCCCCTAGAGGTAACCATGATTCTGAATCTGCAGTAGCAGAATTTACCGAAGAAGGAGTCCCCTTCTTCTGTCCTACATATTCGATCGCTTTGATTGATGGAATAACACCTAGTGTGTGTTGCAACTCATGCGATAATTTGTATCATTTCAGTTGTGTTAAGATTGACCTGCAGGTCACCATAGGTGAGTGAGTTTGTCCAAATTGTACGGAAAAAATGTCAAAATAAATTCTTGTATTCCATTATCGGGGTCATCAACTTAAATTAAAGTCACTTTCTCTTTATTATTGATATTTCATCTAATTAAACTAGAATTACTGGTTATAAATTTTGAATTTGGCAAGAGACAGACACACATTGAATTCATTACTGATTATTACTTGTATTAATGTTAAGTCCCTTGCGACAAATTTCTTACCTGCCACTTACTGACAGTGTTTTTAAAGTACATCATTATCTTATTAAAAAAAGTAATGATTTTCCATTACCTTTTCTTCCTTTTCTTGGCAGTGTGCTTCTCATTGGTTGGTTTGACCGCTCACAATTTTGTTGGAACCTATCAGATTGCTTATTCTTACTAACTGCTGGCGATATTCTTGGTGCCAAATTTATCTTTTCAGACCGAAATTTCTACACAGACAACAGGTTGAGATGAACATAGGGAACTCACTTGAGATTTGTAGCCTCAAAACCACTTTTTCTCATTAAGACGTTTTAATGTCCTAATGTGGGGCGAAATGTTATCATTTGCAAACACCAATGTTCCTATGTTGGGCGAAATGCTACTAATTGCCCACTGTTTTGCTCTGTGAATTAATTGATTTTCATCATTACATTATAATGTCTCTCAGAGACAAAATTATGGTCTACATTTTGACTTTTCCTTTGTCCGCCATTCAGATAGTTATGTACAGTGAGCTCCATGAGGACTGCCAGTCTAGCAGCATTCATCACTTAAATAAGCAACCTGTTGCTGCTTTTCTTCATCAGCATAGTTTTGTATCCAGCATTATGCAACGATGAACTATTACCCTTTCCAGGTGTTAGTGATCCAGCAGATAGCTAAAGATGACACATCTTTTGCAACTTGGATCTTTTTATTTTAATAAAATTTACATTGAAGTTTAAAAGATGAGCCTGTTGTAATTTCTGATTGGTTTTCTTTCATTCTGCCAAGGGCAAAACAAAACCAATGTGAGAGAATATATCACATTAGTTATCTCCCATCCTCATGACATGTTTTAATGTATTTTTCATCAGAAAAAAGTTATTTATCCCCACATCTTCGTAACTTGTTTTGATGTATTTCCTATCAGAAAAGTTTGTTATCCCTATATCCTCCTGAGATGTTTTAATATATTAAAAAATTCCCATCCTTATGACAAATTTGAACATATTTTTTTATGAAAAAGAAGGTTAGTAATCCTCCTCATGAAATATTTTAATGTATTTTTTATCACAAGAAAAAGGTGAGTAGTACCCCATTTCATGTAATTTTTTAAATGTTTTTCCATCAGAAAAAAAAGTTGAGTTGTACCCCCATTTCACGCCATTTTTTAAATATATTTTTCATCAGAATAAAAAGGTGAATTCTACCCCAATTTTATGTCATTTTTTAAATATATTTTTCATCAGAATAAAAAGATGAATTGTACCCCCATTTCACGTCATTTTTTAAATATATTTTTCATCAGAATAAAAAGGTGAATTGTGCCCCCATTTTATGTCATTTTTTAAATGTATTTTTCACCAGAAAAAAAGGTGAGTTGTATGCCCATTTTAATGTCATTTTTAAAATGTATTTTTCATCAGAAAAAAGTGAGTTATACCGCCATTTTCATAGATTTTTTAAATGTATTTTTCATTAGAAAAAAAGTAAGTTTTACCCCCATTTTCGTGTCATTTTTTAAATGTATTTTTCATCAGAAAAAAAGGTTTGTTATGCCACAATTTTAATGTCATTTTTTAAATGTATTTTTCATTAGAAAAAAAAGTAAGTTGTACCCCCATTTTCATACACTTTCTAAATGTATTTTTCATCAGAAAAAAATGGTTCGTTATACCACCATTTACATGTCATTTTTTAAATGTATTTTTAATCAGAAAAAAAGTGAGTTGTACCCCTATTTCATACATTTTTAAAATGTATTTTTCATCAGAAAAAAAGGTGAGTTCTACCTCCATTTTCATACATTTTTTAAATGTATTTTTTATCAGAAAAAAGGAAGTTATTCCCACATTTTCATGTCATTTTTTAAATGTATTTTTCATTAGAAAAAAAGGTTTGTCGTTCCACCATTATCATATAATTATTAAATATATTTTTATCAGAAAAAAGGCGAGTTGTACCCCCATTTTCATGTCATATTTTAAATGTATTTAAAATGTATTTTTCCTGATAAAAAAAGGTGAGTCGTACACCATTTTCATACATTTTTTAAATGTATTTTTCATCAGAAAAAAAGGTGAGTTCTACCTCCATTTTCATACATTTTTTAAATTTATTTTTTATCAGAAAAAAAGGTGAGTTCTACCTCCATTTTCATACATTTTTTAAATGTATTTTTCATCAGAAAAAAAGGTGAGTTCTACCTCCATTTTCATACATTTTTTAAATTTATTTTTTATCAGAAAAAAAGGTGAGTTCTACCTCCATTTTCATACATTTTTTAAATGTATTTTTCATCAGAAAAAAAGGTGAGTTCTACCTCCATTTTCATACATTTTTTAAATTTATTTTTTATCAGAAAAAAAGGTGAGTTCTACCTCCATTTTCATACATTTTTTAAATGTATTTTTATCAGAAAAAAAGGTGAGTTCTACCTCCATTTTCATACATTTTTTAAATTTATTTTTTATCAGAAAAAAAGGTGAGTTCTACCTCCATTTTCATACATTTTTTAAATGTATTTTTCATCAGAAAAAAAGGTGAGTTCTACCTCCATTTTCATACATTTTTTAAATTTATTTTTTATCAGAAAAAAAGGTGAGTTCTACCTCCATTTTCATACATTTTTTAAATGTATTTTTCATCAGAAAAAAAAGGTGAGTTCTACCTCCATTTTCATACATTTTTTAAATGTATTTTTCATCAGAAAAAAAAGGTGAGTTCTACCTCCATTTTCATACATTTTTTAAATGTATTTTTCATCAGAAAAAAAGGTGAGTTCTACCTCCATTTTCATACATTTTTTAAATTTATTTTTTATCAGAAAAAAGGAAGTTGTTCCCACATTTTCATGTCATTTTGAAAATATATTTTTCATCAGAAAAAACGGTTTGTCGTGCCAACATTTTCATATCATTTTTTAAATATATTTTTATCAGAAAAAAGGCGAGTTATACCCCCATTTTCATATCATAGTTTAAATGTATTTGTCATCAGAAAAAAGGGTGAGTTGTACCCCATTTTCATGTCATTTTTTTTAATGTATTTTTAATCAGAAACAAAAATGAGTTGTACCCCCATTTCATACATTTTTAAAATGTATTTGTCATCAGAAAAAAAGGTTTATTATACCCCATTTTCATGTCATTTTTTAATGTATTTTTCATCAGAAAAAAGGTGAGTTCTACCTCCATTTTCATACATTTTTTATTAGAAAAAAAGAAGTTGTTCCCGCATTTTCATGTCATTTTTTAAAATGTATTTTTCATCAGAAAAAAGGTTTGTCGTGCCACCATTTTCATATCATTTTTTTATCAGAAAAAAAGGCGAGTTGTACCCCCATTTTCATGTCATATTTTAAGTGTATTTGTCATCAGAAAAAAAGTGTTTTACCGCTATTTTCATACATTTTTTAAATGTATTTTTCATTAGAAAAAAAGTGAGTTGTACCCCGATTTCATGTCATTTTTTTAATGTACTTTTCATCAGAAAAAAAAGGTGAATTCTATCCCTATTTTCATGTCATTTTTTAAATGTATTTTTCGAATTTAGGAAAACTCGTACCCAGAAAACTCGACCCTGAAAAACTCGTTCCTATTTTGCTAGGTAGGAAAACTGGTCCCTTATTGAATAAACATCGATTGAAAACACATTTTATGACCATTCTTGAAGAAGATATTGTCTTTAAAAGAGAATACATATCCCATGATAAAAAAAAAATATGTTTACTTGTTTATTGTTATTTTAAAAAAATTAAATTAATTTTTCTAAGTTTTCGTTTTCTACCTAGCTTTGAAAGTTTTTGGTCTTTCAACTTATTCTAAAGAGAGAGTTTATCTAAAAAAGTAATGTCGAGTGTTACTTATGAACAAAAAAATGTCCGACATAAGAGGATCACGTCTTAGGAGGATAATTGTTCAAAAATAGAAAATTAAAGAAAATATTAAGGTAGATATAGTTTTAAAACGAGCCCCCCCCCCCCCAAAAAAAAAGAAAAGAAATTTCGGGTTTGTATTACTGTACACATAGATTCGAAAAAGTTGTCAAAAAACAAATATAGAACAAATAAATGTTATCAAAGGCAAGGTAAGTTACTTTTCTACCTAACTGGATATAATTCACGTGTTTTTATTCAGTGTAACATGTTTATTCAGCTCGAAAACCGATGTATTGGAAAATTCAAAATGGCAGCCGACTGTCTCTCGGAGAGGGTACGTTTGGGAAAAGGTATTATAAATAATAAACTAGACAAAATACTGTTAGAAAACAACCGAATACATGTCAACTTATGTCACGGTAACATATATTGAGCGAATTTCTAACAGTATTTTGTCTAGTTTATTATTTATAATACCTTTTCCCAAACGTACCCTCTCCGAGAGACAGTCGGCTGCCATTTTGAATTTTCCAATACATCGGTAAACATTGCATGTTTTTCGAGCTGAATAAACATGTTACACTGAATAAAAACACGTGAATTATATCCAGTTAGGTAGAAAAGTAACTTATCTTGCCTTTGATAACATTTATTTGTTCTATATTTGTTTTTTGACAACTTTTTCGAATCTATGTGTACAGTAATACAAACCCGAAATTTCTATATTTTTAGGTAATAATGCACATCCCATAATATTTAAAAAAAATATTTTTACATGTTTATTGTTTTAAAGTTTTCGTTTTCTACATAGCGTTGTCAGTTTTTGGTGTTTAAACTTATTTATATTTTATTTAGTTAAAAAGAAATAAGAAGTAATGTCGAGTGCGACATTACTTCGTAAATAATTTTGAACAAAAAAATGTCCGAAAATTAAAGAAAATACTGAGGTAGATATAGTTTTAAAACGAGCCTCCCCCACCTCCAAAAGAAAATAAATTTGTATATTTTTAAGTACTGCACTAGTGCCCCCGAAATGACTTTTAAACGATACCTTCTCCTCCCCATGTTAAGAATGCCTTTCGAAATAATAACGTTATTATTTCAGCGCGGTACCAAAATTACATAAGACCGTTTTTTCTTTGTTGTTTTGTAATAACACAAGAATTATTTAAACTGAATTAATTCTTCTAAATAAAATAATTGCTTTCTTTTCTTTGATAATATGTGTTTTCTTTCTTTATTTTTGTTTCGTAATGACACAAAAAGTTTTAAAACAAGAGTATTTTTTAAAATAAATATTTGGTTTCGCTTTTCGTATCTTGACTCCGTAATCAAGTTTATTTTTTTTTACGCAAGAGTTAAAAATAATTAAAAAAAATATTATGGGGGTGCATGCATGGTCTCTTTTAAAAACAATATCTCCTTCAAGAACGGTAATAAAATGTGTTTTCAATCGATATTTATTCAATAAGGGACCAGTTTTCCTACCTAGCAAAAAGGTGGGGATTTTTCTGGAGACGAGTTTTCCGGGCACCATATTTTTCATCAGAAGAAAAAGTGAGTTGTACCCCCATTTTCATGTCATTTTTAAATGTATTTTTCATCAGAAAAAAATGGTTTGTTATGCAACCATTTTCGTGTCATTTTTTAATGTATTTTTCGTCAGAAAAAAGTGAGTTGTACCCCCATTTCCATGTCATTTTTTAAATGTATTTTTAATCAGAAAAAAAAGTTAGTTATGCCACCATTTTCATGTCATTTTTTAATGTGTTTTTCATCAGAAAAAAAGGTCAGTTGTGCCCCCATCCTCATCTCATTTTTTAAATGTATTTTTCATCAGGAAAACATGGTTAATTATACTCCTTTCTCATGCCATTTTTTAATGTATTTTTAATCAGAAAAAAAGATACTTATCCCCCCCATCCTCATGACATGTTTTAATGTATTTTTTATGAGAAAAAAGGGTACTTACCCCACTCCCCCATTCTACTGAGATGCTTTAATAT
Organism: Euprymna scolopes; assembly: GCF_053919585.1. Classification (NCBI taxonomy): domain Eukaryota; kingdom Metazoa; phylum Mollusca; class Cephalopoda; order Sepiida; family Sepiolidae; genus Euprymna; species Euprymna scolopes. The sequence continues at coordinate 24,229,401 of NC_136521.1, read as the reverse complement.
ATTTTTCATCAGAAAAAATGTTAGTTAACCTCCCTCCTCCATTAATATGTCATGTTTAGTGTATTATTCATAAGAAAAGAAAGGTTAGTTATCCCCCCCCCCATCCTCATTACATCTTGTAATATATTTTTCATAGAAACGGGTTTATTATCCACAATTTTAATGTAATTTTCATCAGAAAAAAGTTGAGTTATTCCCCCCATCTTCATGAGATTTTTTAATATATCAGTAAAAAAAAAAAAAAAAAAAAAAAAGAAGCTTAGTTTCACTTCTTCCTTATGACATTCCTTACACAGATTTACAAAAAAAAAGTTAATGCACTTTCACTCCAAAGCACAGTTCCACTTTGATTTAGGGGGCTTCCATCTGGGACATAATTTGCAGGTGTACTATGTAGGAAGCTGAGCAGCAAGATGTCTGTTTGCATTTGTTGGACTCCTGGTGGAACCACTTCTTGTAAGAATTTAGCAAGGTAACCAGTGTATAATTGGGATTTTTCAATTTTTAGGACTGAGCTTGCAGGTGCTGAAATTTCTTGAAGTAGAAAATAGGAAGGTATCCGTTGGACAGTTAAAGGTAAATGTAACAAGACTGCTGATTAATAGAAAGGTTTCACCAATCCCTATCCTCACATATATAAGAATAAAAATATAAAAATTAAATCTGGAAAAGTAACGACACTCGACAAAGAACTCAAAATCACTGTATTAACATGAAATAAAAAACACTTATTTACATGTCAAAAACATTTTTTTTAAATAAATTGTTTAAAAGAAGAATTAAATTCTTGTTCAATGTGGTAACTTTCCATGATGAGAATTAAAGTTCCTGTGCATGATGCGTGCAAAGCCTGTTGGGTGATTTAACATCAAGAATGGCATTCTCTTCAGCACTTGCTGTGATTGAAAGTTTGGAGGGAAAACCGGTTTGATTTTTTGCAGCAAATCTGGTCTCCAAAGTTCCAGCCAGTCGTCTGTATCTCTATGCGAAGAAATATAACAGTTTCTTTATTAATATGTGTTTGGCTGGTCACATCTTGATGTTGTGTCTTTGCGTGTTCTTCATGTGTGCCTGTTGAAAACAGTGATTGCTATAAAATATTCTTGTTTTGAATTTGTTCTAGTTGTGTGTAGCAGTCGCTATGCATTATACTTGAACTTCTGCATGCCAGTAAATTTACGGAAGGAGCTATTAGAGTAGAAGGCTTTCTTACATCTAAGGATTTCTACTGTGTAGGGGTGGAATTTTATTGCTTGTCAGGTTTGTCGAGAGTATTTACATACAAGGGTTTGTAGTTTGTTGGAGCACCTACAATTAAAATACTTGTAAAATAGGCAGAGAGATGCAACGTTTCATCAATAGGACAGTGGTTAAAGCCTAGCTGATAGTCCGGGACCTATTAGGTTGGCAACTCTCTTTTGATCCCTGTTCAAGAGGGAGAGACTAGTAGCAGATGCACCAGCCCAAATGTGGCAACAATACTCCATACATGGGTGAATGGTGGCCTTGTAAAGATATAGGATACTCTTAGGTGTAAGCAACTTTCTAGCACGGTAGAGAGAGAGCCCACCTTCTTTGCAGAAACCTTGGCAATACACTCAGTGTATTTGTTTCAACTCATGTTACCCATGAACGTTGAACTGAGGAGTTTGAATGAAGTACTTTCAGGAAATGAATCATTAGCCATGGCTATTAATGGTTGAGAAGGTTTCTTGTAGTTATTAAAGGAAAAAAAAAGCTTAGTCTTGGCAGCATTGAATCTGACATCCCCATTCCATTCCACCACAGACCAGAGGTTTCTGCTATTGCCTTGGATATGTGTTCATTCATTTTCCCCTCGTCTGTTAAAGAGCATAGTGCCATCAGCAGAAGTTTAGCAGTGGTGAGGTGGTGGACTAGAGCTTGATTAATTATGGACTCAAATATTTTGGTGAAAAGAGGGAGGAGGCTAATGGGGCGATAATTTAATGGGTCAGTTCTTTCGCCAGAATTCTTGTAAACTGGTACCACAGAAGCGATTTTCCAGCAGTTAGGAAAACAAGATTCATTAAAGCATTTGTTTTCAAAGTTTGTAGAGAACTGGAGCAACCTCAACGGAGCATTTTTTTAATAGTACAGCCGAAATGAGATCAGGTCCACATACTTTTGAGGTGTCTAGGTTTTTTATGATATCATGTACCTGAGAAGGGGTGATTCTTCTAGTGTGATTTCAGTCTGCAGAGGAAAATCAGAGAAAGAGTGGTTTGTAGGGTCACAAGTAGAGTTTGTTGGGTCCAAAGTAGAGTTGCAGTCAAACTAATGGGTAAGTAGATCAGCCTTCTTAGTTGCCATGCAAACAAGTTCAAGATTGTTGGATAATGGGGGAATTGTTGATTGCCTATTATTTACTACACTGTTATAGATTTTCCAGAAATCACAAGTTCCTAATTTCGGCACTTCAATGCATTTTCTGGTGGTTTTGGATATTCTTTCTTGGTTGTGGCTATTTCCTTCTTACAGCTACTTCTAGCTTCTGTATACTTTTGTCTGTTTGTACTGGATTTATGTTGGATACATCTGTGGTATGCATGCTGCTTTTGAGCAATGGCAACTATATGCAAGTAGAAGTAAACCATTAGGGAGAATGGGGTTTGCTATTAAACTTACGTGTAGGAACATGTGCTTCAATTGCCACTTAAAACCATTCAGTTGTCTCATTTGCGCGATGTTCAGGAAAAGAAAAGATACTTTTCTATTGTGCATCTCTGATGTTATCTCTGAGGGCATCCCAGTCAGCCTTATTGTAGAACCTTGTCATATTCAGCAGTGGCTCTTCAACTTTGAGTCGAGAGTTTAGGGTGATCAACATTCTCCTAGATAGCAGGAACAGTATTTAGTCCAGAAGTGAGTTATCATTTTATATTAAATCTACATGCAAAAGTTTCTGAAGTTTAAAATATTTTTTATTTTTGTTTTATTTCTTTTTATTGCTAACTTTTTAAAGTCGTTTATATGTAATCGCCTAAAAAGTAGAATCTTATTTGTGGATGAAGTTATAAAGGAAGACATACTGATGACATTTAAATATTCGTTTAAATATCATAGACTTCTTTATAATTAAAAAAATAAAATGCAACACTCAAGAACAACACCAACAAATAGCAATCAACTCGAATATAGCAATAGTTTTATTTAACACAGTTTTTTCTTTTTTATTAGTGGTGTGGAATATTAACTCTCTTTTGTCTGGTAATCCGTTACGAAATTAGGAAATTTGATGTTCATCAATATGGAATTAAAATCCATATATTTTTACTAGGAAAAAGGCTTAGAAATGTTTTGATGTAGACGACTACATATAAATCCATATATCCGGATAAAAGAGAAAGAGTTAAAGAAAATTCATTCATTGTTACTTACATGAATAGAAATCACTTGGTAAGATATTCATTCATTGGCAGGAATCCTCTGTGTGCATATTTCTTGATAAATAATTTTTTACATCTCGCGATGGAGGACTGATTTCTCACTAAAACTGATTTGATTTTTTCCCACATACTGTATTTATAATTGCAATTACAATGCTCTCGACCTGTTTACTGTAGCACTGCACAAGAAAACAAAAATTAGCCCCCATAGAATGTACATGATTTTGGAATAAAATTTGCAATGAATATTCCGCCATCTGTTTGCTAACGAGTGTTCTTTTAAATCTTTAAATTTTAAAACTTAAAATAATTTCGATTGAGTTATTTCCTTTTTTTTTTTTTTTTTACATGGTGGTCACCACTTATCAAGGCCTGGAAGCCACTCAGGGATAAGGGTTATTGCAAGTACAGTACGTTAGTGTGGACATTTGATGAAGTGTTTACTTAAGGGGGCGGTTCATTAGGAATTTGTTAACGTTGGACTTCAAGACATCCAGGTTGTAGTCAGGTGGGAAGCAGGCAGACGGAACAGAGTTCCACAGGCGTGCCGTTCTAAGAAAGAAGCTTTGTTCATGGAATCCACGTTTTGATTTAGGCACAGATAAAGAGTGGGGGAAATTTTTCACAGTGGATTCAGCTAGACGGGTGTTTTTTGTGAAAGATTGGCGAGGGGGGACCAGAGATTGGAGTTCAGACGAGCACCTGCCATGGAAATAACGATAAATCAAGGATAGGCTCGCAACGTCTCTTCTGTGGGAGAGAGGTTGCAGGGTAGAGAAAAGGGCATCCCCCACTAAGCCACGAAAACTGCAGATATAAATGTATATAGCGAATCTGTTTGTGGCATAAGGTGCATGCCTTCAATAATACCTTTTTATTTTTGTCCCATTCACTGTTTTTTTATAAGCCGGATTTCCCACTTCCTATGTGTCATATTCGATCATAATGAAGAGGAGGTGAAAATAGGATCAAAGTTGTTACAAAATACTGAGTAACAATTTTGATTCTCAAATGCATGTGAGAACCACAGATATACTTTTTTTGAGAACCACAGATATACTATTATTTACTTCATAAATTAATTTTCATTGGACTCTTTAATCTATTATTCAATATATTTGGCATGACAAGTGGCAGAATCGAATGTAATGAGAAAGTTTAAGTATATTCCTTCCTCCCACTGCAAGGGTATATGACACAAGGTTGGAAGGTGAGCAGAATCGATTTAGGACTTTGATTTATGTTGTTTTGCTAAGAAGATGGTAGGTTGTGTTAGGCTCCCGTGGCAAGTTCAGGTTTTCACTACATCTCACTGATATAATGCCAGCAATTTTTTTTATTGGTTGAAATACAATATAGACTGAATATTTGGAACCAATCAGCATTAAGTATTTCTAGCAAATAAACAGCAAATGTTTCAGAAAACATTTCTCTGTTGTTGTTACTGCTGGAACAGAGGTTGTACATAATGCTACCGAGAGCAAGCTCCTTTCCTTTAACAATATAAGAAACCGTTTCACCCATTGATTGCTATTATTGAAAGTGCCTTTCCTGATAGTTCAACATTCAAACTCCCCAACTTCACAGGAAATAAGAATTGAAATAATTTGCTGCAAAGAATGTTAGCAACTTCTATTGGGCTAATAAATGTATCACACTTGCCAGTATCCGGTATCTCTACAAAGCCACTATTTGCCCATGCATGGAATATTCTTGCCATATCTTGGTAGGTGCACAAACTACTAGTCTCTCCCAAAAGGAAATTATGGAAAAATTTTTTTTTTAACTGAATAGGTTCTGCACTGTCTACTAAGTCCCAGCCCCTATCACCGGAATACCACATCCATCGGGTTTTTAAAAGTACAATTCCATGCAATGTGTGTCAACAAACTTCATATACTTGTAACCCTTCTCCAACTTAAAAACTCCCAACAAACCCAACTAGCAGCAAAATTCCCCACGTTCACTGTAGAAATCCCCGGATGCTGAAATATTTTTACTTGAATGACTTTTTTTCTTGGATTGCTTACATTTAGAGTTCTCTCCTTGCTCCCTGTTTCTCCAACATTCAAGTGTAAAATGAACAAGCATCTTGCTACAGAACTCTCCATTTAAGATGTCCTGGCAATATGCACTAAAGCTAAAAAATAAGTTCCCATTTAGCTAGGAAATTTATAAAAATATATTATCCAACAAAGCAGAATGATTTCTAAACTTAGAATAGGTATCACAAGTCAAAATTTTATTTTCATTATATCTAAAGACTTTTAATGAATCTTTGCAAAGCAGAAACAATTTTATCAAATTTATTTTCATAGCACAATTAGTCATCAAATTATTAACATTCAAAGTGCGTTGCAAATTAAAAACTTTTTCATCACAGTTTATACCTAAAAATGTAGACTTCAGCTAAGTGAAAAATACTTACAAATGTATCATGTCTTCTCATGGCAAATGAACATTAATCATAATGGAAGCAATAATTACTAGATTAAACCAAACTAAACATTGGGAAAAATCCATTATTATTAGATCCATTATTATTAGATCCAGCTATTGTGGAAAATCCCATTGTCATCTAGAAATATCATATAAGATTTATTTTAACAGCTAACTGACCAAAAAAAAAGAAAAAAAAGGACAGCATTAATACAAATAGAAAATGAGACGAGTATGATCTGTGGCAACTATAGACTGATAAAAATGCATACCAAACAAAGCTGAGCAAACAGATCCACTAGGCTCTTAATAACTAAAGAACAGAAAGGTTGGCGGAAAGCAACAAGAGGAACACGACTTTTTTTTTAATAAAAGATCGTAAATATGGTAAGAATAGAAAAAGAACATGACATGGGCTAGCTACAAAAAAGCTTGACACAATCACCTAAGTATAGATAATTGAGTGCTTAAGGATGTACAAAATATTTGACAAAATCATAAATTTTATGTAGAAAATGGAAGCTGGAAGACAACACTTAACAGAGATTCAAAAAGACTATTAACGCTATGGTCATAGCAATGGTGCCACTCAACAGTGCAATCACGGACACAAACTAAAAAACAACATCACGAGCTGAATCTCTCTTTGTAAAACAAAATTTTCTTACAACTTGCCCTGAACTGAATAAAATTTTCTTACAACTTGCCCTGGACTTCCGTTCTGTCTTCACTGGGATCTTCCGACCACTGTTATATCAGTTAAGATAAAAATGAAATGTAATAAGTCCTCAGACCTACTTCTCCATTGTACAGTATATCAATACTCTATGGCTGACTGGGATAGCTTCTACCTCTGCGTTCCATATTTAAAAAGGATGTGTCCTCTATAGTATCAGACCTGACGGACTGGGGAATTGTAGGCATAGACTGGTTCATACTTTTAAAAAAGTTCCAGCAAAAACCTAACAGTCAGCCCTGTGTGCACAGAAATCACTTTTTCCATTGCTTCCAACATAATAGCTGTACTGAGACTTTCAGGACTGCCAACAACCATTATAAGAAAGTAATAAAGAATGCGAGAGAGTTGTATGCTCAGTCCGTCAAGTCCAAAGTAGCTGAGCAGTTGCTTGGTTCCCACCAGTTTTGGCAAATACCAAACAAGATCCTAAACAGAAGCGTGTGATCTATTCCAACCATCATCAATGGACCTGAGGTAATCTTGTCAGCATCAGACAAAGCCAAACTCTTTGCCAAGAACAAGAACAAAGCCGCTAACCCCTAATGTTTCCTCCTGTATCAGAAAACATGCATGACATACAAATATCTGTATGTAATGTTGACATGACGAGACCCATTCATTTCAATTGATGCCAGATGGGGATCAGAGCGTTGATGATGTAAAGATAAAGACTTGGTTTTAGATGCATTAAAAGTAACAAGCCACCTCTTTCCCATTGTACCACTTGCTCAAGATCAGAGGAGAGAGAATCAGAGAGAACTTGGTCATTTATGGTCTTAGATGTGCTACCATAGGTAGTAGTGTCATCAGCATAAATGTCTTCGAATGATGTAAGGATGTGATTTGGAAGATCATTAATATAGATCAGGAAGAGAGTTGGGCCCAGGATGAACCCCTGAAGGACTCCGGCATTAATACTAAGAGCTTCTGATTTCTGCCCATCGACTACTCTTATGAACCTATCAGAGAGAAATAATTTAATAATTGAGAAGACATTTCCAGCTATACCATAGCTGGAGATCTTGTGAATAAACCTTCATGCCATACCCTATCAAAGGCCTTTGATATGTCAAGAGCAATTGTCCTAGAAAGGTAGCCTCCGTCGAGAGATTCGCTAATCCTATGAGATATAACTGTAAGCACATCTGCTGTAGATCTAGCAGAACGGAAAGCATATTGTATGTCGCTAAGAAGGTTATTTTTGCTGAGATGGTTGATTACTTCTCTATTTAACACAGATTCCAGCAACTTAATCATGACGCACAGGAGACTTATTCGCCTGTACTGAGAGGGAGATGAGCGATCACCTGAATTCTTAAATACAGGGCATACTGATGAGATTTTCCAGGGTCATGAAAAGCAATTCTCCTTCAGACAACATTTAAATAGTTTTGTAAGGATGGGCGCTAGTTCTGGTTGAAGTCTTTTGAGTACTATAATTGGAATACCGTCAGGGCAGGTTGCTTTACTGGAATCAACATGCTTAATTCGATTGACAACATCACGTACAGATATTTGTATATCACATAGCATGTTTTCTGATACAGGAGGAAATATTGGGGGTTGGCGATCTTGGTCGCAAAGGGTAGAATTAGCTGCAAAGTTCTTGGCAAAGAGTTTGGCTTTGTCTGATGCTGACGAGATTACCCCAGGTCTATTTATGATAGTTGGGATAGAACACAAGCTTCTGTTTGCTATTTGCCAAAACTGGTGGGAACCAAGCCGCTGCTCAGCTACTTTGGACGTGACGGACTGAGCATACAACTCTCTCGCATTCTTTATTACTTTCTTATAATGGTTGCTGGCAGTCCTGAAAGTCTCAGTATATCTATTACATTGGAAGCAATGGAAAAAGTAATTTCTGTGCACGATGGCAGCAGCACATTCTGGAGAGAACCAGGACTGACTGTTAGGTTTTTGCTGGAACTTTTTAAGAGTATGAACCGGTCTATGCCTACAATTAATCATTCCGTTAGGTCTGATACTATAGAGGACACATCCTTTTTAAATATGGAACACAGAGGTAGATCTGATATACATATACAGAAGCTTTCCCAGTCAGCCATAGAGTATCGACATACTGTACAATGGAGAGGTACATCTGAGGACTTATTACATTTCATTTTTATCTTAACTGATACAACAGAGTGGTCGGAAGATCCAAGTGGAGACAGAACGGAAGCTGAACACAGTTCAGGGCTAGTTGTGAGAAAAAGGTCTAGGGGACTTGCATACTGGCTGTCCGTATCGGGCACACGGGTGGGTTCGTGAACAATCTGAGTGAGGTCATAAGCAATGGAGAAATCATGACAGAACCTCCCCTCATCATTGGTCTTGTTTGAGTGAGTCCACCATTCCACATTTTGAACATTGAAGTCTTCACAGACATGAATATTAACTAAAGGATAAGCAGATAGGAGGTGGTCAATTTTCTCAGATATGCTTTTAAATAACTCCGCTGTTATGGGGGCGATAGAGAACAAATATAAATGCAGTAGTTTGAGTAAGTGCAACCCGGAAGCACATATAGGGTAAGTTAGGATCTTCTCTGGAGATGTCCCTACCACATGGAAAGCCATCTTTTATATAGGCATGTATTCCATGCCCATGGCGATCTTGGGGGTCAGATTAGGAAGTTAAATTAGAGTATCCTTTAATTACGAACTCATCTAGGGAAATAGTCTGTCCAATGCCAGTTTTGCTTAGAAATAATATGTCTGGTTTAGTCTCCTCTAACTGGGTTTTAACCTCTGGAAGGTTAGAATATAGAACTCTGATGTTCGAGAAGAAGACATGGTAATGGGGATCTACGTTAGAAGTTGGAGATCCGGGTTTAATTGTGTATTTTTTATTGAAACTTTTCATGATGGAGTTTTGGAATTTGTGGACTAGGTCGACAGACTTGCTTAGAGCAGGACAGAGAGGGAAATTAAGAGAGAAAAAGAACCGAAGAAATTTATTATTTTTTTATGTAGCACGATAAGGTAAAGCCGTAACAATTACCCATTAATATGGCATCGAATGGCCCCACCAGAAGCTACTGCATGGTCCAGAATCCATTCACCAAATCGCAATACAGCAGCCCCAGTACTTTGCACCTGCTAATAGGACAGCCTCCTTAGTTGTTAATCCAAGGTTCGGGTCCCTGACTATCAGGCGGATAATGTCAGCCCAGATAAAACGTTTACCGCCTTACTAGTGACATGGCTACAAGGATAGACATAGAAACAGATAATTTCTGACATCTCTGGCGGCTGTTCATGCAAAATACTGCCAACCTAGAATACAGCTTTTTCTTCTCCCTTTGTCAGAAAAATCACTCATTAAAAAATGAAGACTGAGTGACAAATAAAGAGAAGTGAGAGTAACGAGAGCTGCCGATAACACATCCACAATGCATTGTCCATTTAAAAAAAAAAATTATTAAGTATTGTACTTATAAAAGTCCATTTGGCGTGTTTAAGGGAAGGTATGGTAAAAGATTCCCCTCTCACTAACTGAAAATGAATACAATTGCCTAATCCGTTTAAGCTATCAACTTGGAAAATATAAAGAACCTTTATGGACAAGAAAAATCTATTATAAAAAAAATAAAACAATATATATTCCAAATAAATTTGCCAGATAGAATCGGCATATTTTTGCACGAGAAAACCATTTACACATTTAAAAACAATGAAATAAAGATAAAGATTAAAAACTGAAATAAATATATTAGCACTTGCATCTAGAAAAGAAAAATATTACAAATTCGTAATTCAACTGCTAAAATACATCTTTCATGACTGCAAATAAGAATTGATTTTGCTTGAAAAAAAAAAAAAAAAAGAAAAAATTAAACACATCAAATCTGTTGCCAAGGTCGCTGGAAAAATGGTTGGATCCTTCTATTGATCCAGTAGATATCTCACTGCTGATACAATTCTCTACCTATATAAGAGCCAGGTACGTCCAAGGATGGAGTACTATTACCACATTTGGGTAAGAGCTGCAAGAAAGGACTTATTCTGCCTTGAGTTCAAAATAGACTTTGTAAGGGCTGCCCTCTTCCCTGCAATCACTTTCTCACAGAAGAGATGTTGCGAATCTCTGCTTTGTTATTTTCATGGCAAGTGCTCGTATGAGCTCCAATCTATGGTCCCCTCTTGCCAAACTTTTACAAGAAACACTCATCTAGCTGAAAACACTATCCATAATTTTCCCCACTCTTTATCTGTGCCTAAACCTAAATGTAGATTCCATGAACAAAGTTTCTTTCTTAGAACTGCATGTCTGTGAAACTGTCTTCCATTTGCCTGCTTTCCAGCTAACTACAATATGGTTGTCTTCAAGTCCAACGTAAATAAGTTCTTAATGAGCTGTTCCACTTTACAAATTTACCGAATTTCCATTATTAACGATTGCTATATTGTCCCATTGACTACTGTACATTCTTTAACCCTTATCCTCAAATCGCTTCTGGGCCTTAATAAGTGGTGATGCCTATGTAAAAAAAAAAAAAGAAAAGGAATTAGAAAATTTAATAAATAGAACCAGAATCTTCAGCGAGAACATCAGAATGGAATTCAAAATGGAAAAAAGTTCGCTATGAGAAATGAAAACGAGGAACTGAAGACAGCAGATGGCATCGTTGTTTACTGTTCTTGCAACATAATCTGCCCCCATGCAATTCCAAAACGTCAGCATGGACTTGATTGACAAGTGTTTTGTGCAACAGAGTGCAGGGAGGTGAAAAAAGGTCATGTCTGCTGGCTGACGGCAGTTCAGAAAACAAAACAAAAATCCATTTTAAGCTTGTATTAAATTCTATGCATGTGCCTTGCTCATTTTCTTTCTTACTCTTCCTTTCTCTTTTAATGAAGAAAGAGAATTGAATTGTATTGTAAAAATAGTCAAAGCCGGGGCGCCAGACAGGCAAATCGCAGCAGTTAAAGCCTGCACACATCCGGTCTCAAATTAAAATGCTCCTGTCTTGTATTTTTATAAAAAATATCTTCTCATTTATATTATACATGCATTCAATTTTCAGCGACAGAGAAGTGGTCCCTGCCTGCCATTAACAACAATCGAAATGTTACCTGTAAAGATGACCCGATTCACACCAACCAACACATAGCCAATTATAGCTGATGCCATATCGACTTCTTGATGTCAGAGGATCTACCTATTGTTGTTATCGCTTTGTAAGACCCGGAGAGCTGGTTTTGCTGTGACCAGGACAAAACAACTAGTGTCTCAAAATGAACACAAGGCATAGGCACACCAAGAAACTCGCGGAAATGATCATATTGATGCCGTTAAGACCAAGATACAAGGTGACTTCAATAAGTTTCCAGACTTTTTTGGTATTGGCACTTTTATTTGATAGTACACATAGGAAACTCTAGTTATATTCAAAGTAATCTCCTCTGGCTGCAATGCACTTGTACCATTCCAACAACTTCTGGAAGGTTCCATGGAAGTCCTGGAAATTTGATCCGTTGTCTGAATTCTATCGACAACTTTCTGACTGTCTACAGAAAAAAACATTTGTCGCTATCGCTATCCTTCATCTCTATAACCGAGGACTGTGAGCATCCCAAAAGGTTTATCTTTTTATCAATTTTTATCAATGCAAGATGCCGTGTCTCATCGTCATGAAGAGTTTCAGTTTCAAAGAATAATTTCCTCCATCTCAAGTGTCCTACCTGACCGTTACAGTTTTGCTTTTATTTAAAAATGAAAACTACTTAACATTTTAATATTTCGGTGTTTCGTATCTGAATCCATGCAGCCAAATACCAACAAAGAAAAGCACCAGACAAGGTGACAAACCTCGCAAATAAAACCAAAATTATTTATAAGTTGCTTAGCATAGCCTGTGCTAAAAATGAACAAGCCTTTTGTTTTTCAGTTTCTTATTAAAGAAAAAAAGAAAATACAATATCTTCATATCTAATAATCATTTTTAACAATGACAAGATTAATAGTTAATTATAAACGATCCATAAGCTCAGAACAAAATTACTACTCTTTATAGAAATAAAGTCAGACTTTTTTTTAGTACTTACTTTAGTACTTATATTTACTTTTTCATGCGTTATAATTATTTAAACATTTATTCTAGTCTTGCAAAACCTCCAGCTAAGTATTTTAAAATTTTTAAACTTTAATAATTCATAAAAATAAACCAACCCAAACACAAACTTATAAAAATATGTTAAAGACAAAATGGTTTATTCCAAATTTCTCTCTAAAACAAAACAAGCAATTTGCTATGTTAAAATGAGTATGAAACAATATGACTTATGCATAAATGACCAGTAAAACTATAATATTCGTTTTTAAGACTAAAACAACATTGACAAATACGCTCACCACAAAACAAGAAAATATGACTGACAGGAACAGAAAATTCAAAAGTGAGCAGACAAGAAAAAGAAGCAAACAACCGATTGGCGTAATATTGTTTTTGTTTCAAGTTCTCCACTCTCGACCATTTTTTTCTCCTTATTTTGCGACTGTATTTTTCCATAGTAGCGTTTATTTTTCTTTCTTTTTTTTCTTCATATCTTTCTCTTTTATGCTAAAAGGTCTAGTTACGATCACAAAAAAAAAATGTGGCCATTACATTACAAATAAATAAAATCCAGGTTGGCATTTATTCTTTTAACAAATGCCTTTATTACCATTATTTTCGGAAACACATAAAAAATCTGTCATTTTGTTTTAGCTTGACACGCATTTCTCCTTCTTCCCACTGCAGACCGGACACAGCCAGACGATCAGTTTTGATTTCACATGTCCATTTTCCTTGGCCTCAACTTTCTTTCTCTTGAGCGCATGTTTTACTTTTTCTCCTTTTTTTACCTTTCTCTTCTCACACACACTTCCTGATTTGCATATGCAGCTTTTCGACTATTGCTGCTAATCTCTTTGCATGCTGCTGATACTTTCCAAATGCTATGTTACAGACCAAAAAAATAGGAAGTTAAAGACCATGCACAATCTGAAGGTTGATATTGGCCAATTATGTAAGAAGAAGAGAAAGAGGACTTACAAGTAATGTAATGTAGTAGTGTTATGAGAAAAACAAAATTAAAAAATATATAACATAAACAAAAGAGATTGATTACAGCCAAAAAAGGCATTGCCAAAATGAACAAAACAAAAAGCAATGAAACTGAAACCAAAACCCAAGAAAACAAAATGGAAAGAGAATCAGCTATATGGGTGATTTATAAGACTTATATTTATAAAAGATTTATAAAACCAAAGGAGTAATGTATCAAAATGGCTATGAAAAGGACACTTAAAAAAAGAAATGGAATTGCAACTGAGGGTTTCACAAAATAATGCAATCTGAACAAATTATATAAAAGTCAAAATCCAGAAAAACGTAACAAAGATTATAAGTGAATGCAGAAAACTAGCACAAAAAATACAAAAAATAGATAGTCAACTGTGTGGGAGAGATAGATGGGGAACTATGTAAACGTCTGCATTTTGTATCATTGGTCTGCATGCTCAAACAATAATGGAAAACAAAAATCATAAAACACTCCAAGATAAAATGATAAGAAAAATATACACAAAATTTGAGAACTAACATGAAGAAACATACCAATAATTGTAGGAGCACTAAAAGCAATTTGGAAAAAAAACTTGAAAAAATATTAGAAGAAACTGGAATTAAAAGGAGGATTGCTAACATGAAAATAATAGTTGAAATATTGGGTAAAAATCCTTGATAAGCCAATAACTAAGTGACACTAACCAATCACAATTAAAATAAAAATAGAACAAGAATTACAGAAAAACTTTGAAATTGCCAGAAATTCCATAATCTAACCTCACCCCACATACATCCTCCACCAAAAAACAAATACAAGCCTCGGCTGGTACCAGAAAAAATGATTATGAAAGGTAAAGGAGGATGGAAATATCAAGAACAGGCACCAACCAGACCTGAACTGGAGGGAAGCCACTACAATTCCCGAGAGGGTCAATAGTTGTTAACAAAAAATCAATCTTAAATGGCTGTTGTAATAAAACAAAATGATTTGCAATTGTTATTGAAAGGTGGAGAGTGTTGGAAATTAGAGAAATTTACTGTCATTCAGATTCTGGGGCACATCATTTGTTATTGTAATCACGTATGTGAAAACATCTAGTAAAAAAAAAAGCACAAGCATACAACAGTGGAGAAAGAACATTGCATTATTGCAATTGATGTGTCTGTGTGTCTACTCACTGCACAAACCATGATCGTCCGCTTGTTGTGCTCATCAAAATTCGATGCTTGATTCCAACACCAATCACAATGTCATTCAAAAAAACAATTCTCCCTCCAAACAAAACATAGTTTAAAATTTTTTTTTCTTTTTGAAAATTCACAATGAAACTTGTTTTCATCTACTGCAAATCAAAACACACGTCTTCCAACCGTTCATCAGTTTAAGGCCCAACTAATTTCCCACTGGCAAAAATATAAAGATTTAGAGTAAACTTGAAAGGGCTAATCTGCTTTATTACATTTTTTTTTTTTGGTGGGGGAGGGGGGGGAAATATCCAATGGGATAAAACCTTGCATCTAAGACACTATTATTTCAAAGAACCAGATGATTTTTAAGTGGTTTCCCTTAACTAAATCTATTCCCATTGCAGGCCTGCCATCTGAATGCATTTCACTAAACATACAGCATGCACATGTTTACAAAATACCTGATTTTGCTCAGTATGGCTTTTTCATTTTCCTAAACTCAAACAGAATATTAAGAGAATATGTTTTGAAGATTTAGAAGAGGAGGGGTAGCAAAATGGCAGTAACTAAAGACATGAGGAGCATCTCATTATATCAAAGCGCGACAGAGAAGATTGAGAAATTGCATTAAACTCTGAGGGAGGGATTATTTTAAAGTTTGTTGATTGGAATTTTAACAGACTTTCCAGGAAATAATATGTAAAGTCTCTTCATCAATCTGAATAACGTTTTTCATACAAGATCAATATTTAATTCTGCTTAGCCATAAACAACTAGCAGACATCAGACCATGTTTTTTTTTTAAATTGTATATTTGATTATGTAGTCATTTGCTTGCTACAGTAAATGGAAATAATATTAAAATACATTTTTGTATTTTACAACAGTAAAAAAATACATTATCTTACTTGATTTTAATAATATAATTTCTATTCAGAAATTTAGAATTTGAAAAGAAATAGCATCCGAAAAATCTTATCAAAATAAATTGTTTGTTTTCTTAAATTAACTTGAAAATAACTTTTTTTTGAATGATATATAGCTGATAGGTGGTTTAAACATAAATAATTTTCAAAATGGCAGAAACTCAAATTTCACAGATCTGTCATGAAATTTACAAAAAAAAAAAAACCCCCAAAAAACTGATGGCTTGTTTCGTTCAATCATCAACTTGCTTGTGTCATTCAATAATAGATTACATCTCTTTTCTTCTTGAAATTTTCATAGATGACTGTTTTTGAGTAATCAACTCTGAAACTTCTCATCAAAATTTTTCTTGGAATTAATACATTAAATCTTTTCTACTTCATGTAAAGTCTATCAAGTCTTGTGGCTATTCTCTATTTCTACAAATCTTGTATGGAATACTGCTGTTACATTTGAGTTGAGGAGTCTCTATCTCATTTAGGGACTTTTGATAAAGTTCAGAAGTGCATCTAATCTAGTTGGCTCAACCCTTTCTATCAAAGATATGATGTTGCTAGTCTCAGTCTTTTCTATAAAAAAATATCTTCTTTGGAATTATCCAATTTAGTCTCAGCTTCTTTTTTTTTGTTCCAGCTTGTTTGACTCAATTCACTGGTAGTCTTTACCGATTCACTGTCTCAATAATTCATTCCAGCTTTTGATTCCAATAATTTCTTCTACAAAACTGCAGGCTTGTGGAACTCTTCCTACTGACTGTTTTTCTCCTACCTAATTTCTCAAGACTAAGCTGGAGTTGCATATACTATTTTTGTAATAATCATCTTTTATTCTTTTAAGCTCCTTACATCAAGTGTCTTCATGCCTTGTCTAAAGTGATTTTCATAAAAAATACATATTTTTAATGAAAAACAAAATAGAATAATAAACAAATTAAACAGGGGAGAAAAAAAGAGATTGACGGTTTTGTTCAGATATACAGCAATCTTCAGAAAGTAATTATTTGAAATTTATTAAGACATATGAAAATAAACACAAAAAATGTGCAATGGTTTGCAAAAAAGGTTGTGTGTTGGAAAGAGGAAAACTGATAATGGTAAATAGTATTAGCTGGAGTCAGTGTGGATAGTGCAGCGGAAGTGTTTGAGATTTTTGCAAGATGGTTAGTTAAAGAGTGAGATAAATATTAGATGAGGAGAAAAGATGTTTTTGATGCATCTGCAACATGGGAGAGAAGATGCAGTTTATGAAGTCGAACTTGCAGTTTAAAGTATTCCTATCTAATGCATTAATATGGTATTTGAAGTTTTGTTTGTACTTGTAAATAGAGGATTTGATAATTCTGGCCACTTTGCTTAATACAGAACATAGAATACGAGACATTTTATTTTATAGATGCTGGCTTGGGTGGAAGTGTCCTTCAACACGGGGTGAGGACGTGGTTTGGTGTTAAGTGTTACAAGAACAGGTCCCCTTTTCTTGTAAGTAAGAAAAACATTAGATGAGTAAAAATGAGATTAGATAGACTGAGATTCGAACCTTGTAAGCAAGGTTCAGAAATGGAATGTAGAATTTTGATTGTTCAGTTTTCACATAAAATAGTTGAGATATGTTGATTGATCAATTCTTTTATGAAAACAGAATTAAAATAAGGTCAGTTAGAAGAACGAACAATAGAAAATTAAAAACATATTGAAAAAAATGTTAGGTCGAAAAATAGGTTAGTAAGAATTGTCTGCAGACATGTGCAAAGCACGCATGTTGAGGCCATGTGGGTCATGCACGTTTTTGGACATGTGTATGACGTCATGGCAGAAATGAATTCTCAATATAGGAGCTAGAGTCGAAGATGAGTTAGACAGATGGGAGACAGAGTTGGAGACGAAGATAGGAGACAGAGCTGATATTGGTCAGAAGAGGGTCCCTTTGGAAGTGAGGGAGGAGTTTTTAATCATGTAGTCGACTTTGAATTCCTAGATGTCAACATCATTGCGACCAGTTGAATGTAATAAAAGAACACATCATATTTTGTAACTGCGTCTTGTGTCATTTTTCTATCAAATTGAAGGTAATGTGTAATAATTGTCTCCCTCATCGTTATAACGAACTTTGTGTATAACTCATCTAAGAAATGTGTCCCCCTCTCCATCTAAGTAATGACTGTCCCCTCCTGTGTCATAAGAACTGATAACCCTCCTCTCTAAATATATGTTATAAGAATCACAGACAGTAAAATGTTATAAATGTCACTTCTCTCTTCCATCTCCCCCTCATCAGCACCGTCTCCCCAATATGAAATCCCCTATGCAATTATTTAGTTGTCTTGAAAGTAGACATTGTTATTTTTAAGTCAAGTTTGAACATTTTATACTATAAGATTGGATTTGAAATGGGGTTTGTGATTATATGATCTATTTTTATTCATTTTGTTAGTGTTATGAGGACAAATATATACAAATAATAAATTCTCATTGAAAAAAATTTCAGAAGCATTGTGAAAATAACACTCAAGAAGAGAACAGTAGTTGAAGAATCCAAATAATATGAATAATCACAAAGCAATTCTAAATTTTTAGACCAAATGTAAATTCACTGATTGAATTAGCAACTGAAAGAAACAAGTTCAGTCAGACACCAGACTTGAGGTTACTCAAGTTTCATGTCTATTAAAATGTAAATAAACAAAATATTTTTTTCCATTTTTTTATCAGTTAAATATGAACATTTTAATGGGAAAGAAAAATAAATATATTGGATATTATGAACACTTGACAAAAGTCCCGGAACAATGTTGCATGGACACTAGCTTCAAATGGAGAGCAGCCATAGAACATCATCTGTGTCGGATTCCTTTGTGGAATATGTGTGTACTGTTTGAAGAGATCAATGCATGCAAAAAAAAAAAAAAGAAAAAAAAACAGCATTGAACAATAGTTGCTGCTTGATCACTGGCTACTTGAAGCTTAACCAACCTGAATAATCTGCACCTCATCACTGGCACCTGCAGATGTGAAGTTGCCAGCTGATAGAGAAAGATCACAAAGGCTACCAGGCTTTCAAGAATGGGGTTAATCAACAGTATAATAAGTGATATTAAGGAGAAGCTTCTGCCATGTTGAACTCTAATAAAAGACCAGAATATTACTGTGGATCAGATGGTTAGAAAATAAACTTTCCCTGAAGCATTCTGGAAGCAGTAGAAAACACTCAACCACTTGAGAATAGGAATGCTGTAATCAAAAGTGGCTAAGGCTACAAAACTGATTCAACCATATATGAATGTGGAGAGGCAGACCATAACGATGCAACACTGTCTGTCTTCTACTACTCAACCAGTGCAGCTTGAAAGATCTCACAAAATACAACAAAAAATGCAAAGGACTGCAAAAAAAAAAAAAAAAAAAAAAAATGGGAAACTGATTCAAAGACATACAAAAAAAAAAAAATAAATAATCTGAGGAATTTCATTTCCATTTGAACTAACAAAAAGAAAATAGTGACAATTGGAAGCTTTTATCTACCACTGCCTAATTTTCTACTTAATCATTTTCATCACTTTCAGATATGAAACTTCTTATGCACTTCAAGCAAATTACAACTTTTATTGATTTTTTTTTGTAAAAGAAAACAAAAAGGAAAAGATGTTTATGCACTAATTAGCATGAAAAATTTCGACCTGATTGGAAATATTTATCAACATTTTCATGACATAAATTCATACAATATGAAGAAGGCTCAGATAAAACTTTAACCTAACCTTACAATATCAGACAGAGGTTTGCAGTCTCACAAGTGATTTATATTTTTGTTTACTTTTTGTAAAAGAAAAACGAAAATACTTCTGACTCATGTGACTAACTGCAAAATCCAATCACTTCAATGTAGAGCTCCATTTCATCCAGAAGATTTTCTACTCTTAATGAATTCTTTCCTTGTATTGCTTACCTTTAGAATTCCCTCACAATTTCTCCAACCATATCAACATGCACAAATTTTAATGTAATGTGAATAAACATTTTGCTGCTCAACCACCCAGGTTGCATCTCTTTAAATCTGGTAACTACCACAAAAGCTCCTTATACTTTAGTGGTAATATCCCTTAGTTGGGCAGAATTAAAGTATAAATAAAATTTATTCTTTGTAAAAAAAAAAAAAAAAAAAAAAAAAAAAAAAAAAAAAAAAATTGATGAAACAAATGTTGATGTAACAATTTTATAATAGCATCACATGACAGAAAATATGTGACTCCTCCCCCTCATATTTGATTTTTCTGTTGACAATTCATCTTATACAAAGATCTTATACAAAATAAAACTTCACATTAAAAAAAAAACAAGAAAAGAAAAATTTAAACCCACAAAATGTCCTGTCAATTTATAAAATTGTTTGACATGATCATCTGCAGAATTTTCATAACTTCTAATTTTTTTTTTGTTTTATATAAAAGTCTGTAGTTCACAGTTTGCTCAGCTTATATTATACCATTTTGTTGTCATTTCTGCATGACAAAGTTATATGTATAACTTTTGGGCTTTAGATAGAACTAGCAAGGCAACCTACCATTGCCCAGGAAAAAAAGTAAATTTATGTTTATTAATAACAATTGATTGCCTACTCTTGTTAAAAATCAAAACAAAAGGCCAAAAAAAAATTTTAGAAAAAAAATATGCAAATTAAATCTTACTTCAAACTTCAAGAACAAATCTGTGAGTAAAGTTTACAAAATTAAATATGCAAGTTTTACTAAAAAATAAATAATTCACCCTTTTTCCTGAATCATAAAGCATGTATATGGCCATAGATAAATCTTAATCACAAAAATAGGAAGAACAAGTGAATATTTTTTATGTCTGTTAAAAGTGAAATAAATTGTTTTTTTATCAGTTAAAACCAAATTTCTCTTATAAAAATAAATTTGCATTTGTGTATGTTGAAGCAAGCCAGACACATGTCCACTTTTATTATAATAGATAACGTTTCCAAATCTGATCAGCAAAAATAGTTAAAATTTAAATCTTTTTGTATATAGTATGTATACCAAATTTCATCAAAATATTTTGAAAACCAAACAAGTTATTCAACTTTAATATGAAAATGTCTGTGAAGAACATGTCCATCATCACAAAAATGTACAAAACATTTTACAGAAATTTAAAGGATGTACAAAATTTTACTGAACTGTAGCATCTCTACTAAACCTACTCTGCAAAATGAAATTGTCCGAATGAACAAATCGTTCACAATTTTTCAACTCTTTTTTTCCTTACAAAAATATCTTTTCAGACAAAATGGCAAATTAAAGTTTTCTTCAATTTTTTTTCCAAAATTTACAACATCTGTTATAAATTTATGTTATATTTTGCAACAAATTTAGAAGTTATAACAATAATAAATGCAAATATTAATTCAATAATAAAGGTAACAACTATTATTGCATTTATTGTTGCATTGTGTGTGGCAAAAAGTCATTTTGCTGTAGAGACAGTGGTTGAAGCAGATTTACAAAGATTATGCAATTGAGTTTGCCAGCCTCGACACTCATCTAGACTTCCAGCTGATAAAGTCAGTCGTTTGCCTTTGCTGTCTTTTACAGATAACAGGTGGCGCTTTGTAGCATTAAGATTATCCTCTTCTGAAAAATAAATAAAAATATAAAGTTTTTGTTTTAATTGAATAGTCAACATAATATTATTTGATTAAGAATTAGTTTTATTACTTTTTCCTTCGCACTTTCTTCGCACTTGAAAGATTTCAGGAACTAACTCTGCCAGGAAATTAAAGTTTTTCTAAAAAATGAATTTAAAGCTAAAACTATATCAATGATTTTCTGGACAATATTATCTACACCAATGATTTTCTAAATAATATTATCTAAACCAATGATTTTCTGGAGAATATTATCTACACCAATGATTTTCTAGAGAATATTATCTACACCAATGATTTTCTAGAAAATATTATAAACATCAATGATTTTCTGGAGAATATTATCTACACCAATGCTTTTCTGGAGAATATGATCTACACCAATGATTTTCTGGAGAATATTATCCACACCAATGATTTTCTGGAGAATATTATCTCCACCAATGATTTTCTGGAGAATATTGTCTGCACCAATGATTTTCTGGAGAATATTATCTACACCAATGATTTTCTAGAGAATATTATCTACACCAATGATTTTCTAGAGAATATTATCTACACCAATGATTTTCTAGAGAATATTATCTACACCAATAATTTTCTGGAGAATATTATCTACACCAATGATTTTCTGGAGAATATTATCTACACCAATGATTTTCTAGGGAATATTATCTACACCAATGATTTTCTAGAGAATATTATCTACACCAATGATTTTCTGGAGAATATAGTCTACACCAATGATTTTCTGGAGAATATTATATACACCAATGATTGTCTAGAGAATATTATCTACACAAATGATTTTCTGGAGAATATTATCTACACAAACTATTTTCTGGAGAATATTATCCACACCAATGATTTTCTGGAGAATATTATCTCCACCAATGATTTTCTGGAGAATATTATCTACACCAATGATTTTCTGGAGAATATTATCTACACCAATGATTTTCTAGAGAATATTATCTACACCAATAATTTTCTGGAGAATATTATCTACACCAATGATTTTCTAGAGAATATTATCTACACCAATGATTTTCTAGGGAATATTATCTACACCAATGATTTTCTAGAGAATATTATCTACACCAATGATTTTCTGAAGAATATAGTCTACACCAATGATTTTCTGGAGAATATTATCTACACCAATGATTTTCTAGAGAATATTATCTACACCAATGATTTTCTAGAGAATATTATCAACACCAACTATTTTCTGGAGAATATTATCTACACCAATGATTTTCTGGAGAATATTATCTACACCAATGATTTTCTGGAGAATATTATCCACACAAATAATTTTCTGGAGAATATTATCTACACCAATGATTTTCTGGAGAATATTATCTATACAAATGATTTTCTGGAGAATATTATCTACACCAATGATTTTCTGGAGAATATAATCTACACCAATGATTTTCTAGAGAATATTATCTCCACCAATAATTTTCTGGAGAATATTTTCTACACCAATGATTTTCTAGAGAATATTATCTCCACCAATGATTTTCTGGAGAATATTATCTCCACCAATGATTTTCTGGAGAATATTATCTCCACCAATGATTTTCTGGAGAATAT
This sequence comes from Euprymna scolopes, assembly GCF_053919585.1. Lineage (NCBI taxonomy): Eukaryota > Metazoa > Mollusca > Cephalopoda > Sepiida > Sepiolidae > Euprymna > Euprymna scolopes. Next base: position 24,206,402 of record NC_136521.1, on the reverse strand, counting down.
TATCTCCACCAATGATTTTCTGGAGAATATAGTCTACACCAATGATTTTCTGGAGAATACTATCTACACCAATGATTTTCTAGAGAATATTATCTACACCAATGATTTTCTAGAGAATATTATCTCCCCCAATGATTTTCTGGAGAATATTATCTCCACCAATGATTTTCTGGAGAATATTATCACCACCAATGATTTTCTGGAGAATATTATCTCCATCAATGATTTTCTGGAGAATATTATCTCCACCAATGATTTTCTGGAGAATATTATCTCCACCAATGATTTTCTGGAGAATATTATCTACACCAATGATTTTCTAGAGAATATTATCAACACCAACGATTTTCTAGAGAATATTATCTACACAAATGATTTTCTGAAGAATATTATCTACACCAATTATTTTCTGGAGAATATTATCTCCACCAATGATTTTGAATATTATCCACACCAATGATTTTCTGGAGAATATTATCTCCACCAATGATTTTGAATATTATCCACACCAATGATTTTCTGGAGAATATTATCTCCACCAATGATTTTGAATATTATCCACACCAATGATTTTCTGGAGAATATTATCTCCACCAATGATTTTCTGGAGAATATTATCCACACCAATGATTTTCTGGAGAATATGATCTACACCAATGATTTTCTGGAGAATATTATCTACACCAATGATTTTCTGGAGAATATTATCCACACCAACGATTTTCTAGAGAATATTATCTACACCAATAATTTTCTGGAGAATATTATCTACACCAATAATTTTCTAGGGAATATTATCTACACCAATGAGTTTCTGGAGAATATTATCTACACCAATGAGTTTCTGGAGAATATTATCTACACCAATGATTTTCTGGAGAATATTATCTACACCAATAATTTTCTGGAGAATATTATCTACACCAATGATTTTCTGGAGAATATTATCTACACCAATAATTTTCTGGAGAATATTATCTTCACCAATGATTTTCTGGAGAATATTATCTACACCAATGATTTTCTGGAGAATATTATCTACACCAATAATTTTCTGGAGAATATTATCTACACAAATAATTTTCTGGAGAATATCTACACCAATGATTTTCTGGAGAATATTATCTACACAAATAATTTTCTGGAGAATATCTACACCAATGATTTTCTGGAGAATATTACCTACACCAATGATTTTCTAGAGAATATTATCCACACCAATGATTTTCTGGAGAATATGATCTACACCAATGATTTTCTGGAGAATATTATCTACACAAATGATTTTCTGGAGAATATCTACACCAATGATTTTCTGGAGAATATTATAAACACCAATGATATTCTGGAGAATATTATCTCTACCAGCTATTTCCTGGAAAATATTATCTACACCAACTATTTTCTGGAGAATATTATTTACACCAATGATTTTCTAAAGAATATGATCTACACCAATGATTTTCTAAAGAATATGATCTACACAAATGATTTTCTGGAGAATATTATCTCCACCAATGATTTTCTGGAGAATATTCTCTTCACCAATGATTTTCTGAAGAGTACTATCTACACCAATGATTTTCTGGAGAATATTATCTACACCAATGATTTTCTGGAGAATATTATCTCCACCAATGATTTTCTGGAGAATATTATCTACACCAATGATTGTCTGGAGAATATTATCTACACCAATGATTTTCTGGAGAATATTATCTACACCAATGATTTTCTGGAGAATATCTACATCAATGATTTTCTGGAGAATATTATCCACACCAATAATTTTCTAGAGAATATTATCTACACCAATGATTTTTTGGAGAATATTATCTACACAAATAATTTTCTGGAGAATATTATCTACACAAATGATTTTCTAGGGAATATTATCTTACCCAATGATTTTTTAGAGAATATTATCTACACCAATAATTTTCTGGAGAATATTATCTACACCAATGATTTTCTTGAGAATATTATCTTACCCAATGATTTTTTAGAGAATATTATCTACACCAATGATTTTCTGGAGAATATTATCTCCACCAATGATTTTCTGGAGAATATTATCTACACCAATGATTTTCTAGAGAATATTATCTACACAAATGATTTTCTGGAGAATATTATCTCCACCAATGATTTTCTGGAGAATATTATCCACACCAATGATTTTCTGGAGAATATTATCTCCACCAATGATTTTCTGCAGAATATTATCTACACCAATGATTTTCTACAGAATATTATCTCCACCAATAATTTTCTGGAGAATATTATCTACACCAATGATTTTCTAGAGAATATTATCTCCACCAATGATTTTCTGGAGAATATTATCTCCACCAATGATTTTTTGGAGAATATTATCTATACCAATGATTTTCTAGAGAATATTATCTACACCAATGATTTTCTAGAGAATATTATCTACACCAATGATTTTCTGGAGAATATTATCTCCACCAATTATTTTCTAGAGAATATTATCTCCACCAATGATTTTCTGGAGAATATTATCTCCACCAATGATTTTCTAGAGAATATTATCTGCACCAATGATTTTCTGGAGAATATTATCCTCACCAATGATTTTTTGGAGAATATTATCCACACCAATGATTTTCTAGAGAATATTATCCGCACCAATGATTTTCTAGAGAATATTATCTCCACCAATGATTTTTTGGAGAATATTATCTATACCAATGATTTTCTAGAGAATATTATCTACACCAATGATTTTCTAGAGAATATTATCTACACCAATGATTTTCTGGAGAATATTATCTCCACCAATTATTTTCTAGAGAATATTATCTCCACCAATGATTTTCTGGAGAATATTATCTCCACCAATAATTTTCTAGAGAATATTATCTGCACCAATGATTTTCTAGAGAATATTATCTCCACCAATGATTTTCTGGAGAATATTATCCACACCAATGATTTTCTGGAGAATATTATCTACATCAATGATTTTCTGGAGAATATTATCTACACAAATGATTTTCTGGAGAATATTATCTACACCAATGATTTTCTGGAGAATATTATCTACTCCAATATTTTCTGGAGAATATTATCTACACTAATGATTTTCTAGGGAATATTATCCACACCAATGATTTTCTAGAGAATATTATGTCCACCACTGATTTTCTGGAGAATATTATCTCCACCAATGATTTTCTGGAGAATATTATCTCCACCAATGATTTTCTAGAGAATATTATCTCCACCAATGATTTTCTGGAGAATATTATCCACACCAATGATTTTCTGGAGAATATTATCTACACCAATGATTTTCTGGAGAATATTATCTACACAAATGATTTTCTGGAGAATATTATCTACACAAATGATTTTCTGGAGAATATTATCTACACAAATGATTTTCTGGAGAATATTATCTACACCAATATTTTCTGGAGAATATTATCTACACCAATATTTTCTGGAGAATATTATCTCCACCAATGATTTTCTGGAGAATATTATCTACACCAATGATTTTCTGGACAATATTATCTACACCAATGATTTTCTAGAGAATATCATCTACACCAATGATTTTCTGGAGAATATTATCTCCACCAATATTTTCTGGAGAATATTATCTCCACCAATGATTTTCTGGAGAATATTATCTATACCAATGATTTTCTAGAGAATATTATCCAACCCAATGATTTTCTGGAGAATATTATCTATACCAACTATTTCTGGAGAATATTATCTACACCAATGATTTTCTAGAGAATATTATCCACACCAATGATTTTCTGGAGAATATTATCTATACCAACTATTTTCTGGAGAATATTATCTACACCAATGATTTTCTGGAGAATATTATCTCCACCAATGATTTTCTGGAGAATATTATCTACACAAATAATTTTCTGGAGAATATTATCTACACCAATGATTTTCTAGAGAATATTATCTACACAAATGATTTTCTGGAGAATATTATCTCAACCAATGATTTTCTGGAGAATATGATCTACACCAATGATTTTCTGGAGAATACTATCTACACCAATGATTTTCTGGAGAATATTATCTACACAAATGATTTTCTGGAGAATATTATCTACACCAATGATTTTCTAGGGAATATTATCTCCACGCATGATTTTCTAGAGAATATTATCTACACCAATGATTTTGTAGAGAATATTATCTCCACCAATGATTTTCTGGAGAATATTATCTCCACCAATGATTTTCTGGAGAATATTATCTACACCAATGATTTTCTGGAGAATATGATCTACATCAATGATTTTCTAGAGAATATTATCTACACCAATGATTTTCTGGAGAATATTATCTACACCAATGATGTTCTTGAGAATATTATCTACACCAATGATTTTCTAGAGAATATGATCTACACCAATGATTTTCTGGAGAATATTATCTACACCAATGATTGTCTGGAGAATATTATCTACACCAATGATTTTCTGGAGAATATTATCTACACCAATGATTGTCTGGAGAATATTATCTACACAAATGATTTTTTGGAGAATATTATCTACACCAATGATTTTCTGGAGAATATCTACACCAATGATTTTCTGGAGAATATTATCTACACCAATGATTGTCTGGAGAATATTATCCACACCAATAATTTTCTAGAGAATATTATCTACACCAATAATTTTCTGGAGAATATTATCTACACCAATGATTTTCTAGGGAATATTATCTACACCAATGATTTTCTAGAGAATATTATCTCCACCAATGATTTTCTGGAGAATATTATCTACACCAATGATTTTCTGGAGAATATGATCTACACCAATGATTTTCTGGAGAATATTATCTACACCAATGATTTTCTGGAGAATATTATCCACACCAACGATTTTCTAGAGAATATTATCTACACCAATAATTTTCTGGAGAATATTATCTACACCAATGATTTTCTAGGGAATATTATCTACACCAATGAGTTTCTGGAGAATATTATCTACACCAATGATTTTCTGGAGAATATTATCTACACCAATGATTTTCTGGAGAATATTATCTACACCAATAATTTTCTGGAGAATATTATCTACACCAATGATTTTCTGGAGAATATTATCTACACCAATAATTTTCTGGAGAATATTATCTCCACCAATGATTTTCTGGAGAATATTATCTACACCAATGATTTTCTGGAGAATATTATCTACACCAATAATTTTCTGGAGAATATTATCTACACCAATGATTTTCTGGAGAATATTATCTACACAAATAATTTTCTGGAGAATATCTACACCAATGATTTTCTGGAGAATATTACCTACACCAATGATTTTCTAGAGAATATTATCCACACCAATGATTTTCTGAAGAATATGATCTACACCAATGATTTTCTGGAGAATATTATCTACACAAATGATTTTCTGGAGAATATCTACACCAATGATTTTCTGGAGAATATTATAAACACCAATGATATTCTGGAGAATATTATCTCTACCAGCTATTTCCTGGAAAATATTATCTACACCAACTATTTTCTGGAGAATATTATTTACACCAATGATTTTCTAAAGAATATGATCTACACCAATGATTTTCTAAAGAATATGATCTACACAAATGATTTTCTGGAGAATATTATCTCCACCAATGATTTTCTGGAGAATATTCTCTTCACCAATGATTTTCTGAAGAGTATTATCTACACCAATGATTTTCTGGAGAATATTATCTACACCAATGATTTTCTGGAGAATATTATCTCCACCAATGATTTTCTGGAGAATATTATCTACACCAATGATTGTCTGGAGAATATTATCTACACCAATGATTTTCTGGAGAATATTATCTACACCAATGATTTTCTGGAGAATATCTACATCAATGATTTTCTGGAGAATATTATCCACACCAATAATTTTCTAGAGAATATTATCTACACCAATGATTTTTTGGAGAATATTATCTACACAAATAATTTTCTGGAGAATATTATCTACACAAATGATTTTCTAGGGAATATTATCTTACCCAATGATTTTTTAGAGAATATTATCTACACCAATAATTTTCTGGAGAATATTATCTACACCAATGATTTTCTTGAGAATATTATCTTACCCAATGATTTTTTAGAGAATATTATCTACACCAATGATTTTCTGGAGAATATTATCTCCACCAATGATTTTCTGGAGAATATTATCTACACCAATGATTTTCTAGACAATATTATCTACACAAATGATTTTCTGGAGAATATTATCTCCACCAATGATTTTCTGGAGAATATTATCCACACCAATGATTTTCTGGAGAATATTATCTCCACCAATGATTTTCTGCAGAATATTATCTACACCAATGATTTTCTACAGAATATTATCTCCACCAATAATTTTCTGGAGAATATTATCCACACCAATGATTTTCTAGAGAATATTATCTCCACCAATGATTTTCTGGAGAATATTATCCGCACCAATGATTTTCTAGAGAATATTATCTCCACCAATGATTTTTTGGAGAATATTATCTATACCAATGATTTTCTAGAGAATATTATCTACACCAATGATTTTCTAGAGAATATTATCTACACCAATGATTTTCTGGAGAATATTATCTCCACCAATTATTTTCTAGAGAATATTATCTCCACCAATGATTTTCTGGAGAATATTATCTCAACCAATGATTTTCTAGAGAATATTATCTGCACCAATGATTTTCTAGAGAATATTATCTCCACCAATGATTTTCTGGAGAATATTATCCACACCAATGATTTTCTGGAGAATATTATCTACATCAATGATTTTCTGGAGAATATTATCTACACAAATGATTTTCTGGAGAATATTATCTACACAAATGATTTTCTGGAGAATATTATCTACACCAATGATTTTCTGGAGAATATTATCTACTCCAATATTTTCTGGAGAATATTATCTACACTAATGATTTTCTAGGGAATATTATCCACACCAATGATTTTCTAGAGAATATTATGTCCACCACTGATTTTCTGGAGAATATTATCTCCACCAATGATTTTCTGGAGAATATTATCTCCACCAATGATTTTCTAGAGAATATTATCTCCACCAATGATTTTCTGGAGAATATTATCCACACCAATGATTTTCTGGAGAATATTATCTACACCAATGATTTTCTGGAGAATATTATCTACACAAATGATTTTCTGGAGAATATTATCTACACAAATGATTTTCTGGAGAATATTATCTACACAAATGATTTTCTGGAGAATATTATCTACACCAATATTTTCTGGAGAATATTATCTACACCAATATTTTCTGGAGAATATTATCTCCACCAATGATTTTCTGGAGAATATTATCTACACCAATGATTTTCTGGACAATATTATCTACACCAATGATTTTCTAGAGAATATCATCTACACCAATGATTTTCTGGAGAATATTATCTCCACCAATATTTTCTGGAGAATATTATCTCCACCAATGATTTTCTGGAGAATATTATCTATACCAATGATTTTCTAGAGAATATTATCCAAACCAATGATTTTCTGGAGAATATTATCTATACCAACTATTTCTGGAGAATATTATCTACACCAATGATTTTCTAGAGAATATTATCCACACCAATGATTTTCTAGAGAATATTATCTATACCAACTATTTTCTGGAGAATATTATCTACACCAATGATTTTCTGGAGAATATTATCTCCACCAATGATTTTCTGGAGAATATTATCTACACAAATAATTTTCTGGAGAATATTATCTACACCAATGATTGTCTAGAGAATATTATCTACACAAATGATTTTCTGGAGAATATTATCTCAACCAATGATTTTCTGGAGAATATGATCTACACCAATGATTTTCTGGAGAATACTATCTACACCAATGATTTTCTGGAGAATATTATCTACACAAATGATTTTCTGGAGAATATTATCTACACCAATGATTTTCTAGGGAATATTATCTCCACCAATGATTTTCTAGAGAATATTATCTCCACCAATGATTTTCTGGAGAATATTATCTACACCAATGATTTTCTGGAGAATATGATCTACATCAATGATTTTCTTGAGAATATTATCTACACCAATGATTTTCTGGAGAATATTATCTACACCAATAATGTTCTTGAGAATATTATCTACACCAATGATTTTCTAGAGAATATGATCTACACCAATGATTTTCTGGAGAATATTATCTACACCAATGATTGTCTGGAGAATATTATCTACACCAAAGATTTTCTGGAGAATATTATCTACACCAATGATTGTCTGGAGAATATTATCTACACAAATGATTTTTTGGAGAATATTATCTACACCAATGATTTTCTGGAGAATATCTACACCAATGATTTTCTGGAGAATATTATCTACACCAATGATTGTCTGGAGAATATTATCCACACCAATAATTTTCTAGAGAATATTATCTACACCAATAATTTTCTGGAGAATATTATCTACACCAATGATTTTCTAGGGAATATTATCTACACCAATGATTTTCTAGAGAATATTATCTCCACCAATGATTTTCTGGAGAATATTATCTACACCAATGATTTTCTGGAGAATATTATCTACACCAATGATTTTCTAGAGAATATTATCTCCACCAATGATTTTCTGGAGAATATTATCCACACCAATGATTTTCTGGAGAATATTATCTACACCAATAATTTTCTGGAGAATATTATCTACACCAATGATTTTCTGGAGAATATTATCTACACCAATATTTTCTGGAGAATATTATCTACACCAATGATTTTCTGGAGAATATTATCTACACCAATAATTTCTGGAGGATATTATCTCCACCAATGATTTTCTGGAGAATATTATCTACACCAATGATTTTCTGGAGAATATTATCTACACCAATGATTTTCTGGAGAATATTATCTACACCAATATTTTCTGGAGAATATTATCTACACCAATGATTTTCTGGAGAATATTATCTACACCAATAATTTCTGGAGGATATTATCTCCACCAATGATTTTCTGGAGAATATTATCCACACCAATGATTTTCTGGAGAATATTATCTATACCAACTATTTTCTGGAGAATATTATCTACACCAATGATTTTCTAGAGAATATTATCCACACCAATGATTTTCTGGAGAATATTATCTATACCAACTATTTTCTGGAGAATATTATCTACACCAATGATTTTCTGGAGAATATTATCTACACAAATGATTTTCTAGAGAATACAATCTACAATGATTTTCTGGAGAATATGATCTACACCAATGATTTTCTGGAGAATATTATCTACACCAATAATTTTCTGGAGAATATTATCTACACCAATGATTTTCTAGGGAATATTATCTACACCAATGATTTTCTAGAGAATATTATCTCCACCAATGATTTTCTGGAGAATATTATCTACACCAATTATTTTCTGGAGAATATTATCTACACCAATGATTTTCTGGAGAATAATATCTATACCAACTATTTTCTGGAGAATATTATCTACACCAATGATTTTCTAGAGAATATTATCCACACCAATGATTTTCTGGAGAATATTATCTATACCAACTATTTTCTGGAGAATATTATCTACACCAATGATTTTCTGGAGAATATTATCTACACAAATGATTTTCTAGAGAATATAATCTACAATGATTTTCTGGAGAATATGATCTACACCAATGATTTTCTGGAGAATATTATCTACACCAATAATTTTCTGGAGAATATTATCTACACCAATGATTTTCTAGGGAATATTATCTACACCAATGATGTTCTGGAGAATATTATCTCCACCAATGATTTTCTGGAGAATATTATCTACACCAATGATTTTCTGGAGAATATTATCTACACCAATTATTTTCTGGAGAATATTATCTACACCAATGATTTTCTGGAGAATATAATCTCCACCAATGATTGTCTTGAGAATATTTTCTACACCAATGATTTTCTAGAGAATATTATCTCCACCAATTATTTTCTGGAAAATATTATCTACACCAATGATTTTCCGGGGAATATTATCTACACAAATGATTTTCTGGAGAATATTATCTCCACCAATGATTTTCTGGAGAATATTATCTACACCAATGATTTTCTGGAGAATATTATCTACACCAATGATTTTCTGGAGAATATTATCTACACCAATGATTTTCTGGAGAATATCTACACAAATGATTTTCGTGAGAATATACTCTACACCAATGATTTTCTGGAGAATATTATCTATACCAACTATTTTCTGGAGAATATTATCTACACCAATTATTTTCTGGAGAATATTATTTACACCAATGATTTTCTAGAGAATATTATCTACACAATGATTTTCTAAAGAATATGATCTACACCAATGATTTTCTGGAAAATATTATCTATACCAATGATTTTCTGGAGAATATTATCCACACCAATGATTTTCTGGAGAATATTATACACACCAATTATTTTCTGGAGAATATTTTCTACACCAATGATTTTCTGGAAAATATTATCTCCACCAATGATTTTCTAGAGAATATTATCTCCACCAATGATTTTCTGGAGAATATTATGTCAACCAATGATTTTCTGGAGAATATTATCCACACCAATAATTTTCTAGAGAATATTATCTACACCAATAATTTTCTGGAGAATATTATCTACACCAATGATTTTCTAGAGAATATTATCTCCACCAATGATTTTCTGGAGAATATTATCCACACCAATGATTTTCTGGAGAATATTATCTATACCAATGATTTTCTTGAGAATATTATCCACACCAATGATTTTCTGGAGAATATTATCAATACCAACTATTTTCTGGAGAATATTATCGACACCAATGATTTTCTAGAGAATATTATCCACACCAATGATTTTCTGGAGAATATTATCTACACCAATATTTTCTGGAGAATATTATCTACACCAATGATTTTCTGGAGAATATTATCCACACCAATGATTTTCTGGAGAATATTATCTACACCAATATTTTCTGGAGACTATTATCTACACCAATGATTTTCTGGAGAATGTTATCTACACCAATGATTTTCTGGAGAAGATTATCTACACCAATGATTTTCTAGAGAATATTATCTACACCAATAATTTTCTGGAGAATATTATCTACACCAATATTTTCTGGAGAATATTATCTCTACCAATGATTTTCTGGAGAATATTATCCACACCAATGATTTTCTGGAGAATATTATACACACCAATAATTTTATCGAGAATATTTTCTACACCAATGATTTTCTGGAGAATATTATACACACCAATAATTTTATCGAGAATATTATCTCCACCAATGATTTCTAGAGAATATTATCTCCACCAATGATTTTCTGGAGAATATTATCTCCACCAATAATTTTCTGGAGAATATTATCCACACCAATAATTTTCTAGAGAATATTATCTACACCAATAATTTTCTGGAGGATATTATCTACACCAATGATTTTCTAGGAAATATTATCTACACCAATGATTTTCTAGAGAATATTATCTCCACCAATGATTTTCTGGAGAATATTATCTACACCAATGATTTTCTGGAGAATATTATCTACACCAATGATTTTCTAGAGAATATTATCTCCACCAATGATTTTCTGGAGAATATTATCCACACCAATGATTTTCTGGAGAATATTATCTACACCAATGATTTTCTGGAGAATATTATCTACACCAATGATTTTCTGGAGAATATTATCTACACCAATATTTTCTGGAGAATATTATCTACACCAAGGATTTTCTGGAGAATATGATCTACACCAATAATTTCTGGAGGATATTATCTACACCAATTATTTTCTGGAGAATATTATCTATACCAATGATTTTCTAGAGAATATTATCCACACCAATGATTTTCTGGAGAATATTATCCATACCAACTATTTTCTGGAGAATATTATCTACACCAATGATTTTCTAGAGAATATTATCTACACCAATGATTTTCTGGAGAATATTATCTACACCAATATTTTCTGGAGAATATTATCTACACCAATGATTTTCTGGAGAGTATTATCCACACCAATGATTTTCTGGAGAATATTATCTACACCAATATTTTCTGGAGAATATTATCTACACCAATGATTTTCTGGAGAATGTTATCTACACCAATGATTTTCTGGAGAAGATTATCTACACCAATGATTTTCTAGAGAATATTATCTACACCAATAATTTTCTGGAGAATATTATCTATACCAATGATTTTCAAGGGAATTATATCTACACCAAAGACTTTCTAGAGAATATTATCTACACCAATGATTTTCTGGAGAATATTATCTACACCAATGATTTTCTGGAGAATATTATCCACAGCAATGATTTTCTAGAGAATATTTTCTACACCAATAATTTTCTGGAGAATATTGTCTACACCAATGATTTTCTAGAGAATATTATCCACACCAATGATTTTCTGGAGAATATTATCTACACCAACGATTTTCTAGAGAATATTATCTACACCAACGATTTTCTGGAGAATATTATCTACACCAATAATTTTCTGGAGAATATTATCTACACCAATATCTTCCGGAGAATATTATCTCCACCAATGATTTTCTGGAGAATATTATCTCCACCAATGATTTTCTGGAGAATATTATACACACCAATAATTTTCTGGAGAACATTTTCTACAGCAATGACTTTCTGGAGAATATTATCTATACCAATGATTTTCTGGAGAATATTATCTACACCAATGATTTTCTGGAGAATATTATCTACACCAATGATGTTCTTGAGAATATTATCTACACAAATGATTTTCCAGAGAATATGATCTACACCAATGATTTTCTAGAGAATATGATCTACACCAATGATTTTCTGGAGAATATTATCTACACCAATGATTGTCTGGAGAATATTATCTCCACCAATGATTTTCTGGAGAATATCTACACCAATGATTTTCTGGAGAATATTATCTACACCAATGATTTTCTGGAGAATATTATCCACACCAATGATTTTCTAGAGAATATTATCTACACCAATAATGTTCTGGAGAATATTATCTACACCAATGATTTTCTAGGGAATATTTTCTACACCAATGATTTTCTGGAGAATATTATCTCCACCAATGATTTTCTGGAGAATATTATCCACACCAATGATTTTCTGGAGAATATTATCTATACCAATGATTTTCTAGAGAATATTATCCACACCAATGATGTTCTGGAGAATATTATCTACACCAATGATTGTCTTGAGCATATTTTCTACACCAATGATTTTCTAGAGAATATTATCTCCACCAATGATTTTCTGGAGAATATTATCTCCACCAATGATTTTCTGGAGAATATTATCTACACCAATGATTTTCTGGAGAATATTATCTACACCAATGATTTTCTGGAGAATATCTACACAAATGATTTTCGTGAGAATATACTCTACACCAATGATTTTCTGGAGAATATTATCTATACCAACTTTTTTCTGGAGAATATTATCCATACCAATTATTTTCTGGAGAATATTATCTACACCAATGATGTTCTAGAGAATATTATCTACACCAATGATTTTCTAAAGAATATGATTAACACCAATGATTTTCTGGAAAATATTATCTCTACCAATGATTTTCTGGAGAATATTATCAACACCAATGATTTTCTGGAGAATATTATACACCAATAATATTCTGGAGAATATTTTCTACACCAATGATTTTCTGGAGAATATTATCTCCACCAATGATTTTCTAGAGAATATTATCTCCACCAATGATTTTCTGGAGAATATTATCTACACCAATGATTTTCTGGAGAATATTATCTACACCAATGATTTTCTGGAGAATATTATCTACACCAATGATTTTCTGGAGAATATTATCCACACCAATGATTTTCTGGAGAATATTATCTACACCAATGATTTTCTGGAGAATATTATCTACACCAATGATTTTCTGGAGAATATTATCTACACCAATGATTTTCTGGAGAATATTATCTACACCAATATTTTCTGGAGAATATTATCTACACCAATGATTTTCTGGAGAATATGATCTACACCAATAATTTCTGGAGGATATTATCTCCACCAATGATTTTCTGGAGAATATTATCTATACCAATGATTTTCTAGAGAATATTATCCACACCAATGATTTTCTGGAGAATATTATCTATACCAACTATTTTCTGGAGAATATTATCTACACCAATGATTTTCTAGAGAATATTATCCACACCAATCATTTTCTGGAGAATATTATCTACACCAATATTTTCTGGAGAATATTATCTACACCAATGATTTTCTGGAGAATATTATCCACACCAATGATTTTCTGGAGAATATTATCTACACCAACATTTTCTGGAGAATATTATCTACACCAATGATTTTCTGGAGAATATCTACACCAATGATTTTCTGGAGAAGATTATCTACACCAATGATTTTCTAGAGAATATTATCTACACCAATAATTTTCTGGAGAATATTATCTACACCAATGATTTTCTAGGGAATTATATCTACACCAATGATTTTCTAGAGAATATTATCTACACCAATGATTTTCTGGAGAATATTATCTACACCAATGATTTTCTGGAGAATATTATCTACAGCAATGATTTTCTAGAGAATATTTTCTACACCAATAATTTTCTGGAGAATATTGTCTACACCAATGATTTTCTAGAGAATATTATCTACACCAATGATTTTCTGGAGAATATTATCTACACCAACGATTTTCTAGAGAATATTATCTACACCAACGATTTTCTGGAGAATATTATCTACACCAACTATTTTCTGGAGAATATTATCCACACCAATAATTTTCTGGAGAATATTATCTACACCAATATTTTCCGGAGAATATTATCTCCACCAATGATTTTCTGGAGAATATTATCTCCACCAATGATTATCTGGAGAATATTATACACACCAATAATTTTCTTGAGAACATTTTCTACAGCAATGACTTTCTGGAGAATATTATCTATACCAATGATTTTCTGGAGAATATTATCTCCACCAATGATTTTCTGGAGAATATTATACACACCAATAATTTTCTTGAGAACATTTTCTACAGCAATGACTTTCTGGAGAATATTATCTATACCAATGATTTTCTGGAGAATATTATCTACACCAATGATTTTCTGGAGAATATTATCTACACCAATGATGTTCTTGAGAATATTATCTACAAAAATGATTTTCTAGAGAATATGATCTACACCAATGATTTTCTAGAGAATATGATCTACACCAATGATTTTCTAGAGAATATTATCTACACCAATGATTGTCTGGAGAATATTATCTCCACCAATGGTTTTCTGGAGAATATTATCTACACCAATGATTTTCTGGAGAATATCTACACCAATGATTTTCTGGAGAATATTATCTACAGCAATGATTTTCTGGAGAATATTATCCACACCAATGATTTTCTAGACAATATTATCTACACCAATAATGTTCTTGAGAATATTATCTACACCAATGATTTTCTAGGGAATATTATCTACACCAATGATTTTCTAGAGAATATTATCTCCACCAATGATTTTCTGGAGAATATTATCTACACCAATGATTTTCTGGAGAATATTATCTATACCAATGATTTTCTAGAGAATATTATCCACACCAATGATGTTCTGGAGACTATTATCTACACCAATGATTGTCTTGAGAATATTTTCTACACCAATGATTTTCTAGAGAATATTATCTCCACCAATGATTTTCTGGAAAATATTATCTACACCAATGATTTTCCGGGGAATATTATCTACACCAATGATTTTCTGGAGAATATTATCTCCACCAATGATTTTCTGGAGAATATTATCCACACCAATGATTTTCTGGAGAATATTATCTATACCAATGATTTTCTAGAGAATATTATCCACACCAATGATGTTCTGGAGAATATTATCTACACCAATGATTGTCTTGAGAATATTTTCTACACCAATGATTTTCTAGAGAATATTATCTCCACCAATGATTTTCTGGAAAATATTATCTACACCAATGATTTTCCGGGGAATAGTATCTACACAAATGATTTTCTGGAGAATATCTACACACATGATTTTCGTGAGAACATACTCTACACCAATGATTTTCTGGAGAATATTATCTATACCAACTATTTTCTGGAGAATATTATCTATACCAATTATTTTCTGGAGAATATTATTTACACCAATGATTTTCTAGAGAACATTATCTACACCAATGATTTTCTAAAGAATATGATATACACCAATGATTTTCTGGAAAATATTATCTATACCAATGATTTTCTGGAGAATATTATCCACACCAATGATTTTCTGGAGAATATTATACACACCAATAATTTTCTGGAGAATATTTTCTACACCAATGATTTTCTGGAAAATATTATCTCCACCAATGATTTTCTGGAGAATATTATCTCCACCAATGATTTTCTGGAGAATATTATCCACACCAATAATTTTCTAGAGAATATTATCTACACCAATAATTTTCTGGAGAATATTATCTACACCAATGATTTTCTAGGGAATATTATCTACACCAATGATTTTCTAGAGAATATTATCTCCACCAATGATTTTCTGGAGAATATTATCTACACCAATGATTTTCTGGAGAATATTATCTACACCAATGATTTTCTAGAGAATATTATCTCCACCAATGATTTTCTGGAGAATATTATCTACACCAATATATTTTCTGGAGAATTTTATCTACACCAATGATTTTCTGGAGAATATGATCTACACCAATAATTTCTGGAGGATATTATCTCCACCAATGATTTTCTGGAGAATATTATCTATACCAATGATTTTCTAGAGAATATTATCCACACCAATGATTTTCTGGAGAATATTATCTATACCAACTATTTTCTGGAGAATATTATCTACTCCAATGATTTTCAAGAGAATATTATCCACACCAATGATTTTCTGGAGAATATTATCTACACCAATATTTTCTGGAGAATATTATCTACACCAATGATTTTCTGGAGAATATTATCCACACCAATGATTTTCTGGAGAATATTATCTACACCAATATTTTCTGGAGAATATTAACTACACCTATTATTTTCTGGAGAATATCTACACCAATGATTTTCTGGAGAATGTTATCTACACCAATGATTTTCTGGAGAAGATTATCTACACCAATGATTTTCTAGAGAATATTATCTACACCAATAATTTTCTGGAGAATATTATCTACACCAATGATTTTCTTGGGAATTATATCTACACCAATGATTTTCTAGAGAATATTATCTACACCAATGATTTTCTGGAGAATATTATCTACACCAATGATTTTCTGGAGAATATTATCTACAGCAATGATTTTCTAGAGAATATTTTCTACACCAATAATTTTCTGGAGAATATTGTCTACACCAATGATTTTCTAGAGAATATTATCCACACCAATGATTTTCTGGAGAATATTATCTACACCAACGATTTTCTAGAGAATATTATCTACACCAACGATTTTCTGGAGAATATTATCTACACCAACTATTTTCTGGAGAATATTATCCACACCAATAATTTTCTGGAGAATATTATCTACACCAATATCTTCCGGAGAATATTATCTCCACCAATGATTTTCTGGAGAATATTATCTCCACCAATGATTTTCTGGAGAATATTATACACACCAATAATTTTCTGGAGAACATTTTCTACAGCAATGACTTTCTGGAGAATATTATCTATACCAATGATTTTCTGGAGAATATTATCTCCACCAATCATTTTCTGGAGAATATTATCTCCACCAATGATTTTCTGGAGAATATTATCTACACCAATGATTTTCTGGAGAATATTATCTACACCAATTATTTTCTGGAGAATATTATCTACACCAATGATTTTCTAGAGAATATTATCTCCACAAATGATTTTCTGGAGAATATTTTCTACACCAACTATTGTCTGGAGAATATTATCTACACCAATGATTTTCTGGAGAATATTATCTCCAGAAATTATTTTCTGGAGAATATTGTCTACACCAATGATTTTCTGGAGAATATCATCTGCACCAATGATTTTCTGGAGAATATAATCTACACAAATGATTTTCTGGAGAATATTATCTACACCAATGATTTTCTGGAGAATATTATCTACACCAATGATTTTCTAGAGAATATTTTCTACACCAATGATTTTCTGGAGAATATTATCTACACCAATGATTATCTGGAGAATATGATCTACACCAATGATTTTCTATAGAATATGATCTACACCAATGATTCTCTAGAGAATATGATCTACACCAATGATTTTCTGGAGAATATTATCTACACCAATGATGTTCTGGAGACTATTATCTCCACCAATGATTTTCTGGAGAATATTATCTACACCAATGATTTTCTAGAGAATATTATCTACACCAATGATTTTCTGGAGAATATTATCTATACCTACTATTTTCTGGAGAATATTATTTACACCAATGATTTTCTGGAGAATATTATCTACACCAATGATTTTCTAAAGAATATTATCTACACCAATGATTTTCTAGAGAATATTATCTACACCAATGATTTTCTGGAGAATATTATCTATACCTACTATTTTCTGGAGAATATTATCTACACCAATGATTTTCTGGAGAATATTATCTACACCAATGATTTTCTAAAGAATATTATCTACACCAATGATTTTCTGGAGAATATTATCTACACCAATGATTTTCTGGAGAATATTATCTATACCTACTATTTTCTGGAGAATATTATCTACACCAATGATTTTCTAGAGAATATTATCTACACCAATGATTTTCTGGAGAATATTATCTATACCTACTATTTTCTGGAGAATATTATCTACACCAATGATTTTCTGGAGAATATTATCTACACCAATGATTTTCTAAAGAATATTATCTACACCAATGATTTTCTAGAGAATATTATCTACACCAATGATTTTCTGGAGAATATTATCTATACCAATGATTTTCTAAAGAATATTATCTCCACCAATGATTTTCTTGAGAATATTATCTACACCAATGATTTTCTAGAGAATATTATCTACACCATTATTTTCTGGAGAATATTATCTATACCTACTATTTTCTGGAGAATATTATCTACACCAATGATTTTCTAGAGAATATTATCTACACCAATGATTTTCTAAAGAATATTATCTCCACCAATGATTTTCTTGAGAATATTATCTACACCAATGATTTTCTAGAGAATATTATCTACACCAATGATTTTCTGGAGAATATTATCTACACCAATGATTTTCTAGAGAATATTATCTACACCATTATTTTCTGGAGAATATTATCTATACCTACTATTTTCTGGAGAATATTATCTACACCAATGATTTTCTGGAGAATATTATCTACACCAATGATTTTCTAAAGAATATTATTTCCGCCAATGATTTTCTTGAGAATATTATCTACACCAATGATTTTCTTGAGAATATTATCTACACCAATGATTTTCTGGAGAATATTATCTACACCAATGATTTTCTAGAGAATATTATCTACACCAATGATTTTCTGGAGAATATTATCTATACCTACTATTTTCTGGAGAATATTATCTACACCAATGATTTTCTGGAGAATATTATCTACACCAATGATTTTCTGGAGAATATTATCTCCACCAATGATTTGCTAGAGAATATTTTCTACACCAATGATTTTCTGGAGAATATTATCTACACCAATGATTTTCTAGAGAATATGATCCACACCAATGATTTTCTGGAGAATATTATCAACACCAATGATTTTCTGGAGAATATGATCTACACCAATGATTTTCTATAGAATATGATCTACACCTATGATTTTCTAGAGAATATGATCTACACCAATGATTTTCTGGAGAATATTATCTACACAAATGATTTTCTGGAGAATATTATCTACACCAATGATTTTCTAAAGAATATTATCTACACCAATATTTTCTGGAGAATATAATCTACACCAATGATTTTCTGGAGAATATTATCTACACCAATGATTTTCTGGAGAATATTATCTATACAAATAATTTTCTGGAGAATAGTATCCATACCAACTATTTTCTGGAGAATATTATCTACACCAATGATTTTCTGGAGAATATTATCTCCCCCAATGATTTTCTGGAGAATATTATCTACACCAATGATTTTCTGGAGAATATTATCTACACCAATGATTTTCTAGAGAATATTATCTCCACCAATGATTTTCTGGAGAATATTATCTCCACCAATGATTTTCTGGAGAATATTATCTACACCAATGATTTTCTGGAGAATATTATCTACACCAATGATTTTCTGGAGAATATTATCTACACCAATGATTTTCTGGAGAATATTATCTACACCAATGATTTTCTGGAGAATATTATCTACACCAATGATTTTCTTGAGAATATTATTTTTTCACCAATGATTTTCTGGAGAATATTACCTACACCAATGATTTTCTGGAGAATATTATGTATACCAATTATTTTCTGGAGAATATGATGTATACCAATGATTTTCTAGAGAATATTATCTCCACGAATGATTTTCTGGAGAATATTATCTATACCTACTATTTTCTGGAGAATATTATCTACACCAATGATTTTCAGGAGAATATTATCTACACCAATGATTTTCTGGAGAATATTATCTACACCAATGATTTTCTAGAGAATATTTTCTACACCAATGATTTTCTGGAGAATATTATCTACACCAATGATTTTCTAGAGAATATTATCCACACCAATTAGTTTCTGGAGAATATTATCTACACCAATGATTTTCTGGAGAATATGATCTACACCAATGATTTTCTATAGAATATGATCTACACCAATGATTTTCTAGAGAATATGATCTACACCAATGATTTTCTGGAGAATATTATCTACACCAATGATTTTCTGGAGAATATTATCTCCACCAATGATTTTCTGGAGAATATTATCTACACCAATGATTTTCTGGAGAATATTATCTCCACCAATGATTTTCTGGAGAATATTATCTACACCAATGATTTTCTGGAGAATATTATTTACACCAATGATTTTCTGGAGAATATTATCCACACAAATGATTTTCTGGAGAATATCTAAACCAATGATTTTCTGGAGAATATTATCTACACTAATATTTTCTGGTGAATATTATCTACACCAATGATTTTCTGGAGAATATTATGTACACCAATGATTTTCTGGAGAATATTATCTACACCAAAGATTTTCTAAAGAATATTATCTACACCAATGATTTTCTGGAGAATATAATCTACACCAATGATTTTCTAGAGAATATTATCTACACCAATTATTTTCTGGAGAATATTATCTATACCAATAATTTTCTGGAGAATAGTATCTATACCAACTATTTTCTGGAGAATATTATCTACACCAATGATTTTCTGGAGAATATTATCTCCACCAATGATTTTCTGGAGAATATTATCTACACCAATGATTTTCTGGAGAATATTATTTTTTCACCAATGATTTTCTGGAGAATATTATCTACACCAATGATTTTCTGGAGAATATTATGTATACCAATGATTTTCTGGAGAATATAATGTATACCAATGATTTTCTAGAGAATATTATCTCCACCAATGATTTTCTGGAGAATATTATCTATACCTACTATTTTCAGGAGAATATTATCTACACCAATGATTTTCAGGAGAATATTATCCACACCAATGATTTTCTGGAGAATATTATCTACACCAATGATTTTCTAGAGAATATTTTCTACACCAATGATTTTCTGGAGAATATTATCTACACCAATGATTTTCTAGAGAATATTATCCACACCAATGAGTTTCTGGAGAATATTATCTACACCAATGATTTTCTGGAGAATATGATCTACACCAATGATTTTCTATAGAATATGATCTACACCAATGATTTTCTAGAGAATATGATCTACAAAAATGATTTTCTGGAGAATATAATCTACACCAATGATTTTCTGGAGAATATTATCTACACCAATGATTTTCTGGAGAATATTATCTACACCAATGATTTTCTGGAGAATATTATCTCCACCAATGATTTTCTGGAGAATATTATCTACACCAATGATTTTCTGGAGAATATTATCTACACCAATGATTTTCTGGAGAATATTATCCACACAAATGATTTTCTGGAGAATATCTAAACCAATGATTTTCTGGAGAATATTATCTACACAAATGATTTTCTGGAGAATATTATCTACACAAATGATTTTCTGGAGAATATTATCTACACAAATGATTTTCTGGAGAATATAGATACTACACAAATGATTTTCTGGAGAATATCTAAAATATGATCTACACCAATGATTTTCTAGAGAATATGATCTACACCAATGATTTTCTGGAGAATATTATCTACACCAATGATTTTCTGGAGAATATTATCTACACCAATGATTTTCTGGAGAATAGTATCTATACCAACTATTTTCTGGAGAATATTATCTCCACCAATGATTTTCTGGAGAATATTATCTCCACCAATGATTTTCTGGAGAATATTATCTACACCAATGATTTTCTGGAGAATATTATTCTTTCACCAATGATTTACTGGAGAATATTATCTCCACCAATGATTTTCTGGAGAATATTATCTACACTAATAATTTTCTGGAGAATATTATCTATACCTACTATTTTCTGGAGAATATTATCTACACCAATGATTTTCTGGAGAATATTATCTACACCAATGATTTTCTAGAGAATATTATCCACACCAATGATTTTCTGGAGAATATTATCTATACCAACTATTATCTGGAGTATATTATCTCCACCAATGATTTTCTGGAGAATATTGTCTCCACCAATGATTTTCTGGAGAATATTATCTACACCAATGATTTTCTGGAGAATATTATCTACACCAATGATTTTCTGGAGAATATTATCTCCACCAATGATTTTCTGGAGAATATTATCTACACCAATGATTTTCTGGAGAATATTATCTCCACTAATGATTTTCTGGAGAATATTATCTACACCAATTATTTTTGGAGAATATTATCTACACTAATGATTTTCTGGAGAATATTATCTACACCAATATTTTCTGGAGAATATTATCCACACTAATGATTTTCTGGAGAATATTATCTACACCAATTATTTTCTGGAGAATATTATCCACACTAATGATTTTCTGGAGAATATTATCTACACCAATATTTTCTGGAGAATATAATCTACACCAATGATTTTCTGGAGAATATTATCTATACCAATGATTTTCTGGAGAATAGTATCTATACCAACAATTTTCTGGAGAATATTATCTACACCAATGATTTTCTGGAGAATATTATCTCCACCAATGATTTTCTGGAGAATATTATCTACACCAATGATTTTCTGGAGAATATTATTTTTTCACCAATGATTTTCTGGAGAATATTATCGACACCAATGATTTTCTGGAGAATATTATGTATACCAATGATTTTCTGGAGAATATTATGTATACCAATGATTTTCTAGAGAATATTATCTCCACCAATGATTTTCTGGAGAATATTATCTATACCTACTATTTTCTGGAGAATATTATCTCCACCAATGATTTTCTGGAGAATATTATCTACACCAATGATTTTCTGGAGAATATTATCTACACCAATGATTTTCTGGAGAATATTATCTACACCAATGATTTTCTAGAGAATATTTTCTACACCAATGATTTTCTGGAGAATATTATCTACACCAATGATTTTCTAGAGAATATGATCCACACCAATGATTTTCTGGAGAATATTATCTACACCAATGATTTTCTGGAGAATATGATCTACACTAATGATTTTCTATAGAATATGATCTACACCAATGATTTTCTAGAGAATATGATCTACACCAATGATTTTCTGGAGAATATTATCTACACAAATGATTTTCTGGAGAATATTATCTACACCAATGATTTTCTAAAGAATATTATCTACACTAATATTTGCTGGAGAATATAATCTACACCAATGATTTTCTAGAGAATATTATCTACACCAATGATTTTCTGGAGAATATTATCGATACCAATGATTTTCTGGAGAATAGTATCTATACCAACTATTTTCTGGAGAATATTATCTCCACCAATGATTTTCTGGAGAATATTATCTACACCAATGATTTTCTGGAGAATATTATTTTTTCACCAATGATTTTCTGGAGAATATTATCTACACCAATGATTTTCTGGAGAATATTATGTATACCAATTATTTTCTGGAGAATATTATGTATACCAATGATTTTCTAGAGAATATTATCTCCACCAATGATTTTTTGGAGAATATTATCTATACCTACTATTTTCTGGAGAATATTATCTACACCAATGATTTTCAGGAGAATATTATCTACACCAATGATTTTCTGGAGAATATTATCTACACCAATGATTTTCTAGAGAATATTTTCTACACCAATGATTTTCTGGAGAATATTATCTACAACAATGATTTTCTAGAGAATATTATCCACACCAATGATTTTCTGGAGAATATTATCTACACCAATAATTTTCTGGAGAATATTATCTACACCAATGATTTTCTGGTGAATATGATCTACACCAATGATTTTCTATAGAATATGATCTACACCAATGATTTTCTAGAGAATATGATCTACACCAATGATTTTCTGGAGAATATTATCTACACCAATGATTTTCTGGAGAATATTATTTTTTCACCAATGATTTTCTAAAGAATATTATCTACACCAATATTTGCTGGTGAATATTATCTACACCAATGATTTTCTGGTGAATATTATCTACACCAATGATTTTCTATAGAATATGATCTACACCAATGATTTTCTAGAGAATATTATCTACACCAATGATTTTCTGGAGAATATTATCTACACCAATGATTTTCTGGAGAATAGTATCTATACCAACTATTTTCTGGAGAATATTATCTACACCAATGATTTTCTGGAGAATATTATCTCCACCAATGATTTTCTGGAGAATATTATCTACACCAATGATTTTCTGGAGAATATTATCTCCACCAATGATTTTCTGGAGAATATTATCTACACCAATGATTTTCTGGAGAATATTATCTACACCAATGATTTTCTGGAGAATATTATCTACACCAATGATTTTCTAGAGAATATTATCTACACCAATGATTTTCTATAGAATAGGATCTACACCAATGATTTTCTAGAGAATATGATCTACACCAATGATTTTCTGGAGAATATTATCTACACAAATGATTTTCTGGAGAATATTATCTACACCAATGATTTTCTAAAGAATATTATCTACACCAATATTTGCTGGAGAATATAATCTACACCAATGATTTTCTAGAGAATATTATCTACACCAATGATTTTCTGGAGAATATTATCGATACCAATGATTTTCTGGAGAATAGTATCCATACCAACTATTTTCTGGAGAATATTATCTACACCAATGATTTTCTGGAGAATATTATCTCCACAAATGATTTTCTGGAGAATATTATCTACACCAATGATTTTCTGGAGAATATTATTTTTTCACCAATGATTTTCTGGAGAATATTATCTACACCAATGATTTTCCGGAGAATATTATGTATACCAATTATTTTCTGGAGAATATTATGTATACCAATGATTTTCTAGAGAATATTATCTCCACCAATGATTTTCTGGAGAATATTATCTATACCTACTATTTTCTGGAGAATATTATCTACACCAATGATTTTTAGGAGAATATTATCTACACCAATGATTTTCTGGACAATATTATCTACACCAATGATTTTCTAGAGAATATTTTCTACACCAATGATTTTCTGGAGAATATTATCTACAACAATGATTTTCTAGAGAATATTATCCACACCAATGATTTTCTGGAGAATATTATCTACACCAATGATTTTCTGGAGAATATGATCTACACCAATGATTTTCTATAGAATATGATCTACACCAATGATTTTCTAGAGAATATGATCTACACCAATGATTTTCTGGAGAATATTATCTACACCAATGATTTTCTGGAGAATATTATCTCCTCCAATGATTTTCTGGAAAATATTATCTACACTAATGATTTTCTGGAGACTATTATCTACACCAATGATTTTCTAAAGAATATTATCTACACCAATATTTTCTGGAGAATATAATCTACACCAATGATTTTCTAGAGAATATTATCTACACCAATGATTTTCTGGAGAATATTATCTATACCAATGATTGTCTGGAGAATAGTATCTATACCAACTATTTTCTGGAGAATATTATCTACACCAATGATTTTCGAGAGAATATTATCTCCACCAATGATTTTCTGGAGAATATTATTTTTTCACCAATGATTTTCTGGAGAATATTATCTACACCAATGATTTTCTGGAGAATATTATGTATACCAATGATTTTCTGGAGAATATAATGTATACCAATGATTTTCTAGAGAATATTATCTCCACCAATGATTTTCTGGAGAATATTATCTATACCTACTATTTTCTGGAGAATATTATCTCCACCAATGATTTTCTGGAGAATATTATCTCCACCAATGATTTTCTGGAGAATATTATCTACACCAATGATTTTCTGGAGAATATTATCTACACCAATGATTTTCTAGAGAATATTTTCTACACCAATGATTTTCTGGAGAATATTAGCTACACCAATGATTTTCTAGAGAATATGATCCAAACCAATGATTTTCTGGAGAATATTATCTACACCAATGATTTTCTGGAGAATATGATCTACACTAATGATTTTCTATAGAATATGATCTACACCAATGATTTTCTAGAGAATATGATCTACACCAATGATTTTCTGGAGAATATTATCTACACAAATGATTTTCTGGAGAATATTATCTACACCAATGATTTTCTAAAGAATATTATCTACACCAATATTTGCTGGAGAATATAATCTACACCAATGATTTTCTAGAGAATAT
Source organism: Euprymna scolopes (assembly GCF_053919585.1). NCBI lineage: Eukaryota > Metazoa > Mollusca > Cephalopoda > Sepiida > Sepiolidae > Euprymna > Euprymna scolopes. The sequence continues at coordinate 24,179,166 of NC_136521.1, read as the reverse complement.
TATCTACACCAATGATTTTCTGGAGAATATTATCGATACCAATGATCTTCTGGAGAATAGTATCTATACCAACTATTTTCTGGAGAATATTATCTCCACCAATGATTTTCTGGAGAATATTATCTACACAAATGATTTTCTGGAGAATATTATTTTTTCACCAATGATTTTCTGGAGAATATTATCTCCACCAATGATTTTCTGGAGAATATTATGTATACCAATTATTTTCTGGAGAATATTATGTATACCAATGATTTTCTAGAGAATATTATCTCCACCAATGATTTTTTGGAGAATATTATCTATACCTACTATTTTCTGGAGAATATTATCTACACCAATGATTTTCAGGAGAATATTATCTACACCAATGATTTTCTGGAGAATATTATCTACACCAATGATTTTCTAGAGAATATTTTCTACACCAATGATTTTCTGGAGAATATTATCTACAACAATGATTTTCTAGAGAATATTATCCACACCAATGATTTTCTGGAGAATATTATCTACACCAATAATTTTCTGGAGAATATTATCTACACCAATGATTTTCTGGTGAATAAGATCTACACCAATGATTTTCTATAGAATATGATCTACACCAATGATTTTCTAGAGAATATGATCTACACCAATGATTTTCTGGAGAATATTATCTACACCAATGATTTTCTGGAGAATATTATCTCCACCAATGATTTTCTGGAGAATATTATGTATACCAATGATTTTTTGGAGAATATTATCTCCACTAATGATTTTCTGGAGAATATTATCTATACCTACTATTTTCTGGAGAATATTATCTACACCAATGATTTTCTGGAGAATATTATCTACACCAATTATTTTCTAGAGAATATTATCCACACCAATGATTTTCTGGAGAATATTATCTATACCAACTATTTTCTGGAGAATATTATCTCCACCAATGATTTTCTGGAGAATATTATCTCCACCAATGATTTTCTGGAGAATATTATCTACACCAATGATTTTCTGGAGAATATTATCTACACCAATGATTTTCTGGAGAATATTATCTCCACCAATGATTTTCTGGAGAATATTATCTACACTAATGATTTTCTGGAGACTATTATCTCCACTAATGATTTTCTGGAGAATATTATCTACACCAATTATTTTCTGGAGAATATTATCTACACCAATGATTTTCTAAAGAATATTATCTACACCAATATTTTCTGGAGAATATAATCTACACCAATGATTTTCTAGAGAATATTATCTACACCAATGATTTTCTGGAGAATATTATCCGTACCAATGATTTTCTGGAGAATAGTATCTATACCAACTATTTTCTGGAGAATATGATCTACACCAATGATTTTCTGGAGAATATTATCTCCACCAATGATTTTCTGGAGAATATTATCTACACCAATGATTTTCTAAAGAATATTATCTACACCAATATTTTCTGGAGAATATAATCTACACCAATGATTTTCTAGAGAATATTATCTACACCAATGATTTTCTGGAGAATATTATCCATACCAATGATTTTCTGGAGAATAGTATCTATACCAACTATTTTCTGGAGAATATTATCTACACCAATGATTTTCTGGAGAATATTATCTCCACCAATGATTTTCTGGAGAATATTATCTACACCAATGATTTTCTGGAGAATATTATTTTTTCACCAATGATTTTCTGGAGAATATTATCTACACCAATGATTTTCTGGAGAATATTATGTATACCAATGATTTTCTGGAGAATATTATGTATACCAATGATTTTCTAGAGAATATTATCTCCACCAATGATTTTCTGGAGAATATTATCTATACCTACTATTTTCTGGAGAATATTATCTCCACCAATGATTTTCTGGAGAATATTATCTACACCAATGATTTTCTGGAGAATATTATCTACACCAATGATTTTCTAGAGAATATTTTCTACACCAATGATTTTCTGGAGAATATTATCTACACCAATGATTTTCTAGAGAATATGATCCACACCAATGATTTTCTGGAGAATATTATCTACACCAATGATTTTCTGGAGAATATGATCTACACCAATTATTTTCTATAGAATAGGATCTACACCAATGATTTTCTAGAGAATATGATCTACACCAATGATTTTCTGGAGAATATTATCTACACCAATGATTTTCTGGAGAATATTATCTCCACCAATGATTTTCTGGAGAATATTATCTACACCAATGATTTTCTGAAGAATATTATCTACACCAATATTTGCTGGAGAATATAATCTACACCAATGATTTTCTAGAGAATATTATCTACACCAATGATTTTCTGGAGAATATTATCGATACCAATGATTTTCTGGAGAATAGTATCCATACCAACTATTTTCTGGAGAATATTATCTACACCAATGATTTTCTAGAGAATATTATCTCCACAAATGATTTTCTGGAGAATATTATCTACACCAATGATTTTCTGGAGAATATTATTTTTTCACCAATGATTTTCTGGAGAATATTATCTACACCACTGATTTTCTGGAGAATATTATGTATACCAATTATTTTCTGGAGAATATTATGTATACCAATGATTTTCTAGAGAATATTATCTCCACCAATGATTTTCTGGAGAATATTATCTATACCTACTATTTTCTGGAGAATATTATCTACACCAATGATTTTCAGGAGAATATTATCTACACCAATGATTTTCTGGAGAATATTATCTACACCAATGATTTTCTAGAGAATATTTTCTACACCAATGATTTTCTGGAGAATATTATCTACAACAATGATTTTCTAGAGAATATTATCCACACCAATGATTTTCTGGAGAATATTATCTACACCAATGATTTTCTAGAGAATATTTTCTACACCAATGATTTTCTGGAGAATATTATCTACACCAATGATTATATGGAGAATATGATCTACACCAATGATTTTCTATAGAATATGATCTACACCAATGATTCTCTAGAGAATATGATCTACACCAATGATTTTCTGGAGAATATTATCTACACCAATGATGTTCTGGAGACTATTATCTCCACCAATGATTTTCTGGAGAATATTATCTACACCAATGATTTTCTAGAGACTATTATCTCCACCAATGATTTTCTGGAGAATATTATCTACACCAATGATTCTCTAGAGAATATGATCTACACCAATGATTTTCTGGAGAATATTATCTACACCAATGATTTTCTGGAGACTATTATCTCCACCAATGATTTTCTGGAGAATATTATCTCCACCAATGATTTTCTGGAGAATATTATCTACACCAATTATTCTCTAGAGAATATGATCTACACCAATGATTTTCTGGAGAATATTATCTACACCAATGATTTTCTGGAGAATATTATCTCCACCAATGATTTTCTGGAGAATATTATCTCCACCAATGATTTTCTGGAGAATATTATCTACACCAATGATTCTCTAGAGAATATGATCTACACCAATGATTTTCTGGAGAATATTATCTCCACCAATGATTTTCTGGAGAATATTATCTACACCAATGATTCTCTAGAGAATATGATCTACACCAATGATTTTCTGGAGAATATTATCTCCACCAATGATTTTCTGGAGAATATTATCTACACCAATGATTCTCTAGAGACTATTATCTCCACCAATGATTTTCTGGAGAATATTATCTCCACCAATGATTTTCTGGAGAATATTATCTACACCAATGATTCTCTAGAGAATATGATCTACACCAATGATTTTCTAAAGAATATTATCTCCACCAATGATTTTCTGGAGAATATTATCTACACCAATGATTTTCTGGAGAATATTATCTACACCAATGATTTTCTTAAGAATATTATCTACACCAATGATTCTCTAGAGAATATGATCTACACCAATGATTTTCTAAAGAATATTATCTACACAAATGATTTTCTGGAGAATATTATCTACACCAATGATTTTCTAAAGAATATTATCTACACCAATATTTGCTGGAGAATATAATCTACACCAATGATTTTCTAGAGAATATTATCTACACCAATGATTTTCTGGAGAATATTATCGATACCAATGATTTTCTGGAGGATAGTATCTATACCAACTATTTTCTGGAGAATATTATCTACACCAATGATTTTCTGGAGAATATTATCTCCACCAATGATTTTCTGGAGAATATTATCTACACCAATGATTTTCTGGAGAATATTATTTTTTCACCAATGATTTTCTGGAGAATATTATCTACACCAATGATTTTCTGGAGAATATTATGTATACCAATGATTTTCTGGAGAATATTATGTATACCAATGATTTTCTAGAGAATATTATCTCCACCAATGATTTTCTGGAGAATATTATCTATACCTACTATTTTCTGGAGAATATTATCTACACCAATGATTTTCAGGAGAATATTATCTACACCAATGATTTTCTGGAGAATATTATCTACACCAATTATTTTCTAGAGAATATTTTCTACACCAATGATTTTCTGGAGAATATTATCTACAACAATGATTTTCTAGAGAATATTATCCACACCAATGATTTTCTGGAGAATATTATCTACACCAATGATTTTCTGGAGAATATGATCTACACCAATGATTTTCTATAGAATATGATCTACACCAATGATTTTCTAGAGAATATGATCTACACCAATGATTTTCTGGAGAATATTATCTACACCAATGATTTTCTGGAGAATATTATCTCCACCAATGATGTTCTGGAGAATATTATCTACACCAATGATTTTCTGGAGAATATTATCCACACAAATGATTGTCTGGAGAATATCTACACCAATGATTTTCTGGAGAATATTATCTACACAAATGATTTTCTAGAGAATATCTACACCAATGATTTTCTGGAGAATATTATCTACACCAATGATTTTCTAGAGAATATTATCTACACCAATGATTTTCTGGAGAATATTTTCTTCACCAATGATTTTCTGGAGAATATTATCTCCACCAATGATTTTCTGGAGAATATTATCTATACCAACTATTTTCTGGAGAATATTATCTACACCAATGATTTTCTGGAGAATATTATCTACACCAATGATTTTCTGGAGAATATTATCTATGCCAATGATTTTCTGGAGAATATTATCTACCCCAATGATTTTCTGGAGAATATTATCTACACCAATGATTTTCGTGAGAATATTATCTACACCAATTATTTTCTGGAGAATATTATCTATACCAACTATTTTCTGGAGAATATTATCTACCCCAATGATTTTCTGGATAATATTATCTACACCAATGATTTTCAGGAGAATATTATCTACACCAATGATTTTCTAGAGAATATTATCTCCACCAATGATTTTCTGGAGAATATTATCTACACCAATGATTTTCTGGAGAATATTATCTACACCAATGATTTTCTGGAGAATATTATCTACGCCAATGATTTTCTGGAGAATATTATCTACACCAATGATTTTCTGGAGAATATTATCTACACCAATGATTTTCTGGAGAATATTATCTACACCAATGATTTTCTGGAGAATATTATCTACGCCAATGATTTTCTGGAGAATATTATCCACACCAATGATTTTCGTGAGAATATTATCTACACCAATGATTTTCTGGAGAATATTATCTATACCAACTATTTTCTGGAGAATATTATCTACCCCAATGATTTTCTGGATAATATTATCTACACCAATGATTTTCTAGAGAATATTATCTACACCAATGATTTTCTGGAGAATATTATCTACACCAATGATTTTCTGGAGAATATTATCTACACCAATGATTTTCTGGAGAATATTATCTACGCCAATGATTTTCTGGAGAATATTATCTACACCAATGATTTTCTGGAGAATATTATCTACACCAATGATTTTCTGGAGAATATTATCTACGCCAATGATTTTCTGGAGAATATTATCTACACCAATGATTTTCGTGAGAATATTATCTACACCAATGATTTTCTGGAGAATATTATCTATACCAACTATTTTCTGGAGAATATTATCTACACCAATGATTTTCAGGAGAATATTATCTACCCCAATGATTTTCTGGAGAATATTATCTACACCAATGATTTTCTGGAGAATATTATCTACACCAATGATTTTCTGGAGAATATTATCTATACCAACTATTTTCTGGAGAATATTATCTACACCAATGATTTTCAGGAGAATATTATCTACACCAATGATTTTCTAGAGAATATTATCTCCACCAATGATTTTCTGGAGAATATTATCTACACCAATGATTTTCTGGATAATATTATCTACACCAATGATTTTCTGGATAATATTATCTACACCAATGATTTTCAGGAGAATATTATCTACACCAATGATTTTCAGGAGAATATTATCTACACCAATGATTTTCAGGAGAATATTATCTACACCAATGATTTTCTGGAGAATATTATCTACCCCAATGATTTTCTGGAGAATATTATCTACACCAATGATTTTCAGGAGAATATTATCTACCCCAATGATTTTCTGGAGAATATTATCTACACCAATGATTTTCAGGAGAATATTATCTACACCAATGATTTTCAGGAGAATATTATCTACACCAATGATTTTCTGGAGAATATTATCTACACCAATGATTTTCTAGAGAATATTATCTACACCAATGATTTTCTGGAGAATATTATCTACCCCAATGATTTTCAGGAGAATATTATCTACCCCAATGATTTTCAGGAGAATATTATCTACACCAATGATTTTCAGGAGAATATTATCTACACCAATGATTTTCTGGAGAATATTATCTACACCAATGATTTTCTAGAGAATATTATCTACACCAATGATTTTCTGGAGAATATTATCTACCCCAATGATTTTCAGGAGAATATTATCTACACCAATGATTTTCTAGGGAATATTATCTACACCAATGATTTTCTAGAGAATATTATCTACACCGATGATTTTCTGGAGAATATTATCTACACCAATGATTTTCAGGAGAATATTATCTACACCAATGATTTTCAGGAGAATATTATCTACCCCAATGATTTTCAGGAGAATATTATCTACACCAATGATTTTCAGGAGAATATTATCTACACCAATGATTTTCTGGAGAATATTATCTACCCCAATGATTTTCAGGAGAATATTATCTACACCAATGATTTTCAGGAGAATATTATCTACCCCAATGATTTTCAGGAGAATATTATCTACCCCAATGATTTTCAGGAGAATATTATCTACACCAATGATTTTCAGGAGAATATTATCTACACCAATGATTTTCAGGAGAATATTATCTACACCAATGATTTTCTGGAGAATATTATCTCCACCAATGATTTTCTGGAGAATATTATCTACACCAATGATTTTCAGGAGAATATTATCTACACCAATGATTTTCTGGAGAATATTATCTCCACCAATGATTTTCTGGAGAATATTATCTACACCAATGATTTTCAGGAGAATATTATCTACACCAATGATTTTCTGGAGAATATTATCTCCACCAATGATTTTCTGGAGAATATTATCTACACCAATGATTTTCAGGAGAATATTATCTCCACCAATGATTTTCTGGAGAATATTATCTCCACCAATGATTTTCTGGAGAATATTATCTACACCAATGATTTTCAGGAGAATATTATCTACACCAATGATTTTCTGGAGAATATTATCTCCACCAATGATTTTCTGGAGAATATTATCTACCCCAATGATTTTCTGGAGAATATTATCTACACCAATGATTTTCTGGAGAATATTATCTAAACCAATGATTTTCTGGAGAATATTATCTACACCAATGATTTTCTGGAGAATATTATCTAAACCAATGATTTTCTGGAGAATATTATCTACACCAATGATTTTCTGGAGAATATTATCTACACCAATGATTTTCTGGAGAATATTATCTAAACCAATGATTTTCTGGAGAATATTATCTACACCAATGATTTTCAGGTGAATATTATCTACACCAATGATTTTCAGGAGAATATTATCTCCACCAATGATTTTCTGGAGAATATTATCTCCACCAATGATTTTCTGGAGAATATTATCTCCACCAATGATTTTCAGGAGAATATTATCTACACCAATGATTTTCTGGAGAATATTATCTACACCAATGATTTTCAGGAGAATATTATCTCCACCAATGATTTTCTGGAGAATATTATCTCCACCAATGATTTTCTGGAGAATATTATCTCCACCAATGATTTTCTGGAGAATATTATCTACACCAATGATTTTCTGGAGAATATTATCTCCACCAATGATTTTCTGGAGAATATTATCTACACCAATGATTTTCAGGAGAATATTATCTACACCAATGATTTTCTGGAGAATATTATCTCCAGTAATAATTTTCTGGAGAATATTATCTACACCAATGATTTTCAGGAGAATATTATCTCCACCAATGATTTTCTGGAGAATATTATCTCCACCAATGATTTTCTGGAGAATATTATCTACACCAATGATTTTCAGGAGAATATTATCTACACCAATGATTTTCTGGAGAATATTATCTCCACCAATGATTTTCTGGAGAATATTATCTACCCCAATGATTTTCTGGAGAATATTATCTACACCAATGATTTTCTGGAGAATATTATCTAAACCAATGATTTTCTGGAGAATATTATCTACACCAATGATTTTCTGGAGAATATTATCTAAACCAATGATTTTCTGGAGAATATTATCTACACCAATGATTTTCTGGAGAATATTATCTAAACCAATGATTTTCTGGAGAATATTATCTAAACCAATGATTTTCTGGAGAATATTATCTACACCAATGATTGTCTGGAGAATATTATCTCCACCAATGATTTTCTGGAGAATATTATCTACACCAATGATTTTCAGGAGAATATTATCTACACCAATGATTTTCAGGAGAATATTATCTCCACCAATGATTTTCTGGAGAATATTATCTCCACCAATGATTTTCTGGAGAATATTATCTCCACCAATGATTTTCAGGAGAATATTATCTACACCAATGATTTTCTGGAGAATATTATCTACACCAATGATTTTCAGGAGAATATTATCTCCACCAATGATTTTCTGGAGAATATTATCTCCACCAATGATTTTCTGGAGAATATTATCTCCACCAATGATTTTCTGGAGAATATTATCTACACCAATGATTTTCTGGAGAATATTATCTACACCAATGATTTTCAGGAGAATATTATCTACACCAATGATTTTCTGGAGAATATTATCTACACCAATGATTTTCTGGAGAATATTATCTACACCAATGATTTTCTGGAGAATATTATCTACACCAATGATTTTCAGGAGAATATTATCTACACTAATGATTTTCTGGAGAATATTATCTACACCAATGATTTTCTGGAGAATATTATCTACACCAATGATTTTCTGGAGAATATTATCTACACCAATGATTTTCTGGAGAATATTATCTACACCAATGATTTTCTGGAGAATATTATCTACACCAATGATTTTCAGGAGAATATTATCTACACCAATGATTTTCTGGAGAATATTATCTACACCAATGATTTTCTGGAGAATATTATCTACACCAATGATTTTCTGGAGAATATTATCTACACCAATAATTTTCTGGAGAATATTATCTACACCAATGATTTTCTGGAGAATATTATCTACACCAATGATTTTCTGGAGAATATTATCTACACCAATGATTTTCTGGAGAATATTATCTACACCAATGATTTTCTGGAGAATATTATCTACACCAATGATTTGCAGGAAAATATTATCTACACCAATGATTTTCAGGAGAATATTATCTACACCAATGATTTTCTGGAGAATATTATCTACACCAATGATTTTCTGGAGAATATTATCTACACCAATGATTTTCTGGAGAATATTATCTACACCAATAATTTTCAGGAGAATATTATCTACACCAATGATTTTCAGGAGAATATTATCTCCACCAATGATTTTCTGGAGAATATAATCTACACCAATGATTTTCTGGAGAATATTATCTACACCAATGATTTTCTGGAGAATATTATCTCCACCAATGATTTTCTGGAGAATATTATCTACACCAATGATTTTCAGGAGAATATTATCTACACCAATGATTTTCTGGAGAATATTATCTCCACCAATGATTTTCTGGAGAATATTATCTACACCAATGATTTTCAGGAGAATATTATCTACACCAATGATTTTCTGGAGAATATTATCTACACCAATGATTTTCAGGAGAATATTATCTACACCAATGATTTTCAGGAGAATATTATCTACACCAATGATTTTCTGGAGAATATTATCTACACCAATGATTTTCTGGAGAATATTATCTACACCAATGATTTTCTGGAGAATATTATCTACACCAATGATTTTCAGGAGAATATTATCTACACCAATGATTTTCAGGAGAATATTATCTACACCAATGATTTTCTGGAGAATATTATCTACCCCAATGATTTTCAGGAGAATATTATCTACACCAATGATTTTCAGGAGAATATTATCTACACCAATGATTTTCAGGAGAATATTATCTACACCAATGATTTTCTGGAGAATATTATCTACCCCAATGATTTTCAGGAGAATATTATCTACACCAATGATTTTCAGGAGAATATTATCTACACCAATGATTTTCAGGAGAATATTATCTACACCAATGATTTTCAGGAGAATATTATCTACACCAATGATTTTCAGGAGAATATTATCTACACCAATGATTTTCAGGAGAATATTATCTACACCAATGATTTTCAGGAGAATATTATCTATACCAATGATTTTCAGGAGAATATTATCTACACCAATGATTTTCCTGGAGAATATTATCTACACCAATGATTTTCAGGAGAATATTATCTACACCAATGATTTTCTAGAGAATATTATCTCCACCAATGATTTTCTGGAGAATATTATCTACACCAATGATTTTCTGGATAATATTATCTACACCAATGATTTTCAGGAGAATATTATCTACCCCAATGATTTTCTGGAGAATATTATCTACACCAATGATTTTCTGGAGAATATTATCTACACCAATGATTTTCTGGAGAATATTATCTATACCAACTATTTTCTGGAGAATATTATCTACACCAATGATTTTCAGGAGAATATTATCTACACCAATGATTTTCTAGAGAATATTATCTCCACCAATGATTTTCTGGAGAATATTATCTACACCAATGATTTTCTGAATAATATTATCTACACCAATGATTTTCTGGATAATATTATCTACACCAATGATTTTCAGGAGAATATTATCTACACCAATGATTTTCAGGAGAATATTATCTACACCAATGATTTTCAGGAGAATATTATCTACACCAATGATTTTCTGGAGAATATTATCTACCCCAATGATTTTCTGGAGAATATTATCTACACCAATGATTTTCAGGAGAATATTATCTACCCCAATGATTTTCTGGAGAATATTATCTACACCAATGATTTTCAGGAGAATATTATCTACACCAATGATTTTCAGGAGAATATTATCTACACCAATGATTTTCTGGAGAATATTATCTACACCAATGATTTTCTGGAGAATATTATCTACACCAATGATTTTCTAGAGAATATTATCTACACCAATGATTTTCTGGAGAATATTATCTACCCCAATGATTTTCAGGAGAATATTATCTACACCAATGATTTTCTAGGGAATATTATCTACACCAATGATTTTCTAGAGAATATTATCTACACCAATGATTTTCTGGAGAATATTATCTACACCAATGATTTTCAGGAGAATATTATCTACACCAATGATTTTCAGGAGAATATTATCTACCCCAATGATTTTCAGGAGAATATTATCTACACCAATGATTTTCAGGAGAATATTATCTACACCAATGATTTTCTGGAGAATATTATCTACCCCAATGATTTTCAGGAGAATATTATCTACACCAATGATTTTCAGGAGAATATTATCTACCCCAATGATTTTCAGGAGAATATTATCTACCCCAATGATTTTCAGGAGAATATTATCTACACCAATGATTTTCAGGAGAATATTATCTACACCAATGATTTTCAGGAGAATATTATCTACACCAATGATTTTCTGGAGAATATTATCTCCACCAATGATTTTCTGGAGAATATTATCTACACCAATGATTTTCAGGAGAATATTATCTACACCAATGATTTTCTGGAGAATATTATCTCCACCAATGATTTTCTGGAGAATATTATCTACACCAATGATTTTCAGGAGAATATTATCTACACCAATGATTTTCTGGAGAATATTATCTCCACCAATGATTTTCTGGAGAATATTATCTCCACCAATGATTTTCTGGAGAATATTATCTCCACCAATGATTTTCTGGAGAATATTATCTACACCAATGATTTTCAGGAGAATATTATCTACACCAATGATTTTCTGGAGAATATTATCTCCACCAATGATTTTCTGGAGAATATTATCTACCCCAATGATTTTCTGGAGAATATTATCTCCACCAATGATTTTCTGGAGAATATTATCTCCACCAATGATTTTCTGGAGAATATTATCTCCACCAATGATTTTCTGGAGAATATTATCTCCACCAATGATTTTCAGGAGAATATTATCTACACCAATGATTTTCTGGAGAATATTATCTACACCAATGATTTTCAGGAGAATATTATCTCCACCAATGATTTTCTGGAGAATATTATCTCCACCAATGATTTTCTGGAGAATATTATCTCCACCAATGATTTTCTGGAGAATATTATCTACACCAATGATTTTCAGGAGAATATTATCTACACCAATGATTTTCAGGAGAATATTATCTACACCAATGATTTTCTGGAGAATATTATCTACACCAATGATTTTCTGGAGAATATTATCTACACCAATGATTTTCTGGAGAATATTATCTACACCAATGATTTTCAGGAGAATATTATCTACACTAATGATTTTCTGGAGAATATTATCTACACCAATGATTTTCTGGAGAATATTATCTACACCAATGATTTTCTGGAGAATATTATCTACACCAATGATTTTCTGGAGAATATTATTTACACCAATGATTTTCTGGAGAATATTATCTACACCAATGATTTTCAGGAGAATATTATCTACACCAATGATTTTCTGGAGAATATTATCTACACCAATGATTTTCTGGAGAATATTATCTACACCAATGATTTTCTGGAGAATATTATCTACACCAATAATTTTCTGGAGAATATTATCTACACCAATGATTTTCTGGAGAATATTATCTACACCAATGATTTTCTGGAGAATATTATCTACACCAATGATTTTCTGGAGAATATTATCTACACCAATGATTTTCTGGAGAATATTATCTACACCAATGATTTTCAAGAGAATATTATCTACACCAATGATTTTCAGGAGAATATTATCTCCACCAATGATTTTCTGGAGAATATTATCTACACCAATGATTTTCTGGAGAATATTATCTACACCAATGATTTTCTGGAGAATATTATCTCCACCAATGATTTTCTGGAGAATATTATCTACACCAATGATTTTCAGGAGAATATTATCTACACCAATGATTTTCTGGAGAATATTATCTCCACCAATGATTTTCTGGAGAATATTATCTACACCAATGATTTTCAGGAGAATATTATCTACACCAATGATTTTCAGGAGAATATTATCTACACCAATGATTTTCTGGAGAATATTATCTACCCCAATGATTTTCAGGAGAATATTATCTACACCAATGATTTTCAGGAGAATATTATCTACACCAATGATTTTCAGGAGAATATTATCTACACCAATGATTTTCAGGAGAATATTATCTACACCAATGATTTTCAGGAGAATATTATCTACACCAATGATTTTCTGGAGAATATTATCTACACCAATGATTTTCTGGAGAATATTATCTACACCAATGATTTTCTGGAGAATATTATCTACACCAATGATTTTCAGGAGAATATTATCTACACCAATGATTTTCAGGAGAATATTATCTACACCAATGATTTTCTGGAGAATATTATCTACCCCAATGATTTTCAGGAGAATATTATCTACACCAATGATTTTCAGGAGAATATTATCTACACCAATGATTTTCTGGAGAATATTATCTACACCAATGATTTTCAGGAGAATATTATCTACACCAATGATTTTCTGGAGAATATTATCTACCCCAATGATTTTCAGGAGAATATTATCTACACCAATGATTTTCAGGAGAATATTATCTACACCAATGATTTTCTGGAGAATATTATCTACCCCAATGATTTTCAGGAGAATATTATCTACACCAATGATTTTCAGGAGAATATTATCTACACCAATGATTTTCAGGAGAATATTATCTACACCAATGATGTTCTGGAGAATATTATCTACCCCAATGATTTTCAGGAGAATATTATCTACACCAATGATTTTCAGGAGAATATTATCTACACCAATGATTTTCAGGAGAATATTATCTACACCAATGATTTTCAGGAGAATATTATCTACACCAATGATTTTCAGGAGAATATTATCTACACCAATGATTTTCAGGAGAATATTATCTACACCAATGATTTTCTGGAGAATATTATCTACACCAATGATTTTCTGGAGAATATTATCTACACCAATGATTTTCTGGAGAATATTATCTACACCAATGATTTTCAGGAGAATATTATCTACACCAATGATTTTCAGGAGAATATTATCTACACCAATGATTTTCAGGAGAATATTATCTACACCAATGATTTTCTGGAGAATATTATCTACCCCAATGATTTTCAGGAGAATATTATCTACACCAATGATTTTCAGGAGAATATTATCTACACCAATGATTTTCAGGAGAATATTATCTACACCAATGATTTTCTGGAGAATATTATCTACCCCAATGATTTTCAGGAGAATATTATCTACACCAATGATTTTCAGGAGAATATTATCTACACCAATGATTTTCAGGAGAATATTATCTACACCAATGATTTTCAGGAGAATATTATCTACACCAATGATTTTCAGGAGAATATTATCTACACCAATGATTTTCAGGAGAATATTATCTACACCAATGATTTTCAGGAGAATATTATCTACACCAATGATTTTCTGGAGAATATTATCTACACCAATGATTTTCCTGGAGAATATTATCTACACCAATGATTTTCAGGAGAATATTATCTACACCAATGATTTTCAGGAGAATATTATCTACACCAATGATTTTCTGGAGAATATTATCTACCCCAATGATTTTCAGGAGAATATTATCTACACCAATGATTTTCAGGAGAATATTATCGACACCAATGATTTTCAGGAGAATATTATCTACACCAATGATTTTCTGGAGAATATTATCTACCCCAATGATTTTCAGGAGAATATTATCTACACCAATGATTTTCAGGAGAATATTATCTACACCAATGATTTTCAGGAGAATATTATCTACACCAATGATTTTCTGGAGAATATTATCTACACCAATGATTTTCTGGAGAATATTATCTACGCCAATGATTTTCAGGAGAATATTATCTACACCAATGATTTTCTGGATAATATTATCTACACCAATGATTTTCTGGAGAATATTATCTACACCAATGATTTTCTGGAGAATATTATCTACCCCAATGATTTTCAGGAGAATATTATCTACACCAATGATTTTCAGGAGAATATTATCTACACCAATGATTTTCAGGAGAATATTATCTACACCAATGATTTTCTGGAGAATATTATCTACCCCAATGATTTTCAGGAGAATATTATCTACACCAATGATTTTCAGGAGAATATTATCTACACCAATGATTTTCAGGAGAATATTATCTACACCAATGATTTTCTGGAGAATATTATCTACACCAATGATTTTCTGGAGAATATTATCTACACCAATGATTTTCAGGAGAATATTATCTACACCAATGATTTTCAGGAGAATATTATCTACACCAATGATTTTCTGGAGAATATTATCTACCCCAATGATTTTCAGGAGAATATTATCTACACCAATGATTTTCAGGAGAATATTATCTACACCAATGATTTTCAGGAGAATATTATCTACACCAATGATTTTCTGGAGAATATTATCTACACCAATGATTTTCAGGAGAATATTATCTACACCAATGATTTTCAGGAGAATATTATCTACACCAATGATTTTCTGGAGAATATTATCTACACCAATGATTTTCAGGAGAATATTATCTACCCCAATGATTTTCAGGAGAATATTATCTACCCCAATGATTTTCAGGAGAATATTATCTACACCAATGATTTTCAGGAGAATATTATCTACACCAATGATTTTCTGGAGAATATTATCTACCCCAATGATTTTCAGGAGAATATTATCTACACCAATGATTTTCAGGAGAATATTATCCACACCAATGATTTTCTGGAGAATATTATCTACCCCAATGATTTTCAGGAGAATATTATCTACACCAATGATTTTCTGGAGAATATTATCTACACCAATGATTTTCTGGAGAATATTATCTACCCCAATGATTTTCAGGAGAATATTATCTACACCAATGATTTTCAGGAGAATATTATCTACACCAATGATTTTCAGGAGAATATTATCTACACCAATGATTTTCAGGAGAATATTATCTACCCCAATGATTTTCAGGAGAATATTATCTACCCCAATGATTTTCAGGAGAATATTATCTACCCCAATGATTTTCAGGAGAATATTATCTACCCCAATGATTTTCAGGAGAATATTATCCACACCAATGATTTTCTGGAGAATATTATCTACACCAATGATTTTCAGGAGAATATTATCCACACCAATGATTTTCTGGAGAATATTATCTACACCAATGATTTTCTGGAGAATATTATCTACCCCAATGATTTTCAGGAGAATATTATCTACACCAATGATTTTCAGGAGAATATTATCTACACCAATGATTTTCAGGAGAATATTATCTACACCAATGATTTTCAGGAGAATATTATCTACCCCAATGATTTTCAGGAGAATATTATCTACCCCAATGATTTTCAGGAGAATATTATCCACACCAATGATTTTCTTGAGAATATTATCTACACCAATGATTTTCTGGAGAATATTATCTACACCAATGATTTTCAGGAGAATATTATCTACCCCAATGATTTTCAGGAGAATATTATCTACCCCAATGATTTTCAGGAGAATATTATCTACACCAATGATTTTCAGGAGAATATTATCTACACCAATGATTTTCAGGAGAATATTATCTACCCCAATGATTTTCAGGAGAATATTATCTACACCAATGATTTTCAGGAGAATATTATCTACACCAATGATTTTCAGGAGAATATTATCTACACCAATGATTTTCAGGAGAATATTATCTACCCCAATGATTTTCAGGAGAATATTATCTACACCAATGATTTTCAGGAGAATATTATCTACACCAATGATTTTCAGGAGAATATTATCTACACCAATGATTTTCAGGAGAATATTATCTACCCCAATGATTTTCAGGAGAATATTATCTACACCAATGATTTTCAGGAGAATATTATCTACCCCAATGATTTTCAGGAGAATATTATCTACACCAATTATTTTCAGGAGAATATTATCCACACCAATGATTTTCTGGAGAATATTATCTACCCCAATGATTTTCAGGAGAATATTATCTACACCAATGATTTTCTGGAGAATATTATCTACACCAATGATTTTCTGGAGAATATTATCTACCCCAATGATTTTCAGGAGAATATTATCTACACCAATGATTTTCAGGAGAATATTATCTACACCAATGATTTTCAGGAGAATATTATCTACCCCAATGATTTTCTGGACAATATTATCTACCCCAATGATTTTCAGGAGAATATTATCTACCCCAATGATTTTCTGGAGAATATTATCTACCCCAATGATTTTCAGGAGAATATTATCTACACCAATAATTTTCAGGAGAATATTATCTACACCAATGATTTTCTGGACAATATTATCTACCCCAATGATTTTCAGGAGAATATTATCTACACCAATGATTTTCAGGAGAATATTATCTACACCAATGATTTTCAGGAGAATATTATCTACCCCAATGATTTTCAGGAGAATATTATCTACCCCAATGATTTTCAGGAGAATATTATCTACACCAATGATTTTCAGGAGAATATTATCTACACCAATGATTTTCTGGAGAATATTATCTACCCCAATGATTTTCAGGAGAATATTATCTACACCAATGATTTTCAGGAGAATATTATCTACACCAATGATTTTCTGGAGAATATTATCTACCCCAATGATTTTCAGGAGAATATTATCTACACCAATGATTTTCTGGAGAATATTATCTACACCAATGATTTTCTGGAGAATATTATCTACACCAATGATTTTCAGGAGAATATTATCTACACCAATGATTTTCTGGAGAATATTATCTACACCAATGATTTTCTGGAGAATATTATCTACCCCAATGATTTTCAGGAGAATATTATCTACACCAATGATTTTCTGGAGAATATTATCCACACCAATGATTTTCTGGAGAATATTATCCACACCAATGATTTTCTGGAGAATATTATCCACACCAATGATTTTCTGGAGAATATTATCTACACCAATGATTTTCAGGAGAATATTATCTACACCAATGATTTTCTGGAGAATATTATCTCCACCAATGATTTTCTGGAGAATATTATCTACCCCAATGATTTTCTGGAGAATATTATCTACCCCAATGATTTTCTGGAGAATATTATCTACACCAATGATTTTCTGGAGAATATTATCTACGCCAATGATTTTCAGCAGAATATTATCTACACCAATGATTTTCTGGAGAATATTATCTACGCCAATGATTTTCTGGAGAATATTATCTCCACCAATGATTTTCTGGAGAATATTATCTACGCCAATGATTTTCTGGAGAATATTATCTACGCCAATGATTTTCAGGAGAATATTATCTACACCAATGATTTTCTGGAGAATATTATCTACCCCAATGATTTTCTGGAGAATATTATCTACCCCAATGATTTTCTGGAGAATATTATCTACCCCAATGATTTTCTGGAGAATATTATCTACCCCAATGATTTTCTGGAGAATATTATCTCCACCAATGATTTTCTGGAGAATATTATCTACGCCAATGATTTTCTGGAGAATATTATCTACCCCAATGATTTTCTGGAGAATATTATCTACCCCAATGATTTTCTGGAGAATATTATCTACCCCAATGATTTTCTGGAGAATATTATCTACACCAATGATTTTCTGGAGAATATTATCTCCACCAATGATTTTCTGGAGAATATTATCTACGCCAATGATTTTCTGGAGAATATTATCTACCCCAATGATTTTCAGGAGAATATTATCTACCCCAATGATTTTCAGGAGAATATTATCTACACCAATGATTTTCTGGAGAATATTATCTACCCCAATTATTTTCTGGAGAATATTATCTACCCCAATGATTTTCTGGAGAATATTATCTCCACCAATGATTTTCTGGAGAATATTATCTACGGCAATGATTTTCTGGAGAATATTATCTACCCCAATGATTTTCTGGAGAATATTATCTACCCCAATGATTTTCTGGAGAATATTATCTACCCCAATGATTTTCTGGAGAATATTATCTACACCAATGATTTTCTGGAGAATATTATCTACCCCAATGATTTTCTGGAGAATATTATCTACACCAATGATTTTCTGGAGAATATTATCTCCACCAATGATTTTCTGGAGAATATTATGTACACCAATGATTTTCTGGAGAATATTATCTACACCAATGATTTTCTGGAGAATATTATCTACCCCAATGATTTTCTGGAGAATATTATCTACCCCAATGATTTTCTGGAGAATATTATCTACACCAATGATTTTCTGGAGAATATTATCTACACCAATGATTTTCTGGAGAATATTATCTACGCCAATGATTTTCTGGAGAATATTATCTACGCCAATGATTTTCAGGAGAATATTATCTACCCCAATGATTTTCTGGAGAATATTATCTACCCCAATGATTTTCTGGAGAATATTATCTACCCCAATGATTTTCTGGAGAATATTATCTACCCCAATGATTTTCTGGAGAATATTATCTACACCAATGATTTTCTGGAGAATATTATCTACGCCAATGATTTTCAGGAGAATATTATCTACGCCAATGATTTTCAGGAGAATATTATCTACACCAATGATTTTCTGGAGAATATTATCTACCCCAATGATTTTCTGGAGAATATTATCTACCCCAATGATTTTCTGGAGAATATTATCTACCCCAATGATTTTCTGGAGAATATTATCTACCCCAATGATTTTCTGGAGAATATTATCTCCACCAATGATTTTCTGGAGAATATTATCTACGCCAATGATTTTCTGGAGAATATTATCTACCCCAATGATTTTCTGGAGAATATTATCTACCCCAATGATTTTCTGGAGAATATTATCTACCCCAATGATTTTCTGGAGAATATTATCTACACCAATGATTTTCTGGAGAATATTATCTCCACCAATGATTTTCTGGAGAATATTATCTACGCCAATGATTTTCTGGAGAATATTATCTACCCCAATGATTTTCAGGAGAATATTATCTACCCCAATGATTTTCAGGAGAATATTATCTACACCAATGATTTTCTGGAGAATATTATCTACCCCAATTATTTTCTGGAGAATATTATCTACCCCAATGATTTTCTGGAGAATATTATCTCCACCAATGATTTTCTGGAGAATATTATCTACGGCAATGATTTTCTGGAGAATATTATCTACCCCAATGATTTTCTGGAGAATATTATCTACCCCAATGATTTTCTAAAGAATATTATCTACCCCAATGATTTTCTGGAGAATATTATCTACACCAATGATTTTCTGGAGAATATTATCTACCCCAATGATTTTCTGGAGAATATTATCTACACCAATGATTTTCTGGAGAATATTATCTCCACCAATGATTTTCTGGAGAATATTATGTACACCAATGATTTTCTGGAGAATATTATCTACACCAATGATTTTCTGGAGAATATTATCTACCCCAATGATTTTCTGGAGAATATTATCTACCCCAATGATTTTCTGGAGAATATTATCTACACCAATGATTTTCTGGAGAATATTATCTACACCAATGATTTTCTGGAGAATATTATCTACGCCAATGATTTTCTGGAGAATATTATCTACGCCAATGATTTTCAGGAGAATATTATCTACCCCAATGATTTTCTGGAGAATATTATCTACCCCAATGATTTTCTGGAGAATATTATCTACCCCAATGATTTTCTGGAGAATATTATCTACCCCAATGATTTTCTGGAGAATATTATCTACACCAATGATTTTCTGGAGAATATTATCTACGCCAATGATTTTCAGGAGAATATTATCTACACCAATATTTTCTGGAGAATATTATCTACGCCAATGATTTTCTGGAGAATATTATCTCCACCAATTATTTTCTGGAGAATATTATCTACGCCAATGATTTTCTGGAGAATATTATCTCCACCAATGATTTTCTGGAGAATATTATCTCCACCAATGATTTTCTGGAGAATATTATCTACCCCAATGATTTTCTGGAGAATATTATCTACACCAATGATTTTCTGGATAATATTATCTACACCAATGATTTTCAGGAGAATATTATCTACCCCAATGATTTTTTTTTTTTTTTTTTTTTTTTTTTTTTTTTTTTACAAAGGCATCACCACATTATCAAGGCCCAGAGGCCACTCAAGGATAAGGGTTAAAGAGTGTACAGTAGAAGTTGGTCAATATAGTAATCATTAGTAATGAAAATTTGGTAAATTTAATAACTTATATGGAACGGCTCATCAAGAACTTATTTACTTTAGACTTGAACAAAACCATATTGTAGTCAGCCGGAAAGCAGGAAAACGGAAGACAATTCCACAGGCGTGCAGTTCTAAGAAAGAAGCTTTGTTCATGGAATCTACGTTTAGGTTTAGGCACAGATAAAGAGTGGGGGAAATTATTGATAGTGTTTACAGCTAGACGAGTGTTTCTTGTGAAAGTTTGGCGAGGGGGGACCATAGATTGAAGCTCAGTTGAACACTTTCCATGAAAATAACGATACATCAGAGACAAACTCGCAACATCTCTTCTGTGAGATAGAGGTTGCAAGGAGGAGAAAAGGACATCTCCTACGAGGCTACGAAGTCTATTTTGAACTCTATCAAGGCAGGACAAGTTCTTTCTAGCAGCTCCTGCCCAGATGTGGCAACAGTATTCCATCCTTGGACGTACCTGGCTCTTATATAGATAGAGAATAGCATCAGCAGTGAGATATCTACTGGATCGATAGAAAGATCCCACCATTTTTCCAGCGGCCTTGGCAACAGATTTGATATACGTGTTCCATTTAAGATCAGGAGTAATGGTCAAGCCCAGAAGCTTGTCAAAACTTGAGGCCTCATGAAGACGAGAGCCATTCATTTCAATTGATGACAAATGTGGATTAGAATGTTGATGATGTAAAGAGAGAAGCTTGGTTTTAGATGCATTAAAAGTAACCAGCCACTCCTTTCCCCATTGTACTACGTGCTCAAGATCAGAGGAGAGAGAATTGGAGAGAACTTGCTCGTTTACTGTCTTAGATGTGGTACCATAAATGGTAGTGTCGTCAGCATAAATGTCTACAAATGATGTAAGGATATGATTTGGAAGATCATTAATGTAGATCAGGAAAAGAGTTGGGCCCAGGATGGATCCCTGAGGGACACCGGCATTAATATTGTGAGCTTCTGATTTTTGCCCCTCAACTACTACTCTTATGAATCTATCAGAAAGAAATGATTTAATAATTGAGAAGACTTTTCCAGCTATACCATAGCTAGCGATCTTATGAAGTAAACCTTTATGCCATACCCTATCAAAGGCTTTAGATATGTCAAGAGCAATTGCCCTAGAAAGATTGCCACCGTCGAGAGATTTGCTAATCCTATGCGATATAACTGTAAGGACATCTGCTGTAGATCTAGCAGAACGGAAACCATATTGAGTGTCACTAAGAAGGTTATTTTTGTTGAGATGTTTGATTACTTCTGTATTTAATACAGATTCTAGCAACTTACTCATGACGCACAGGAGACTTATTGGCCTGTACTGAGAGGGGGATGAGCGATCACCTGAATTCTTAAATACAGGGCATACTGATGAGATTTTCCAGGGAGATGGGAAACTATTCTCCTTAAGACAACGTTTAAACAGTTTTGTAAGTATGGGCGCTAGTTCAGGTTGAAGTTTTTTGAGTACTATAATTGGAATACCATCAGGGCCAGTTGCTTTACTGGAATCAAGGTTTTTGATTAGCTTGGCAACATCACGTACAGATATACGTATATCACATAGCGTGTTTTCTGATACAAGAGGAAATATTGGGGGTTGGCAGTCTTGGTCGCAAAGGGTAGAATTAGCTGCAAAGTTCTTGACAAAGAGTTTGGCTTTGTCTGATGCTGACGAGATTACCTCAGATCCATTGATAATAGTTGGGATGGAGCACACGCTTCTGTTCAGGATTCTGTTTGCTATTTGCCAAAACTGGTGGGAACCAAGCCGCTGCTCAGCTACTTTGGACTTAACAGATTGAGCATACAACTCTCTTGCGTTCCTTATTACTTTCTTACAATGGTTGCTGGCAGTCCTGAAAACGGCTTTAGTTTCCATACATCTATTACGTTTGAAGCAGTGGAAAAAGTGATTTCTGTGCGCAATGGCAGCAGCACATTCTGGAGAGAACCATGGCTGGCTGTTAGGTTTTTGCTGAAACTTTTTAGAGGGTATGAAATGGTCAATACCTACAATTAACCATTCAGTTAGGTCTAATACTATAGAGGACACATCCTTTTTAAACATGGAATGCAGAGGTAGATCAGATATAAATGTACGGAAGCTATCCCAGTCAGCCTTAGTGTATCGATATACTGTACGATGAAGAGGTACGTCTGGGGACTTATTACATTTCATTTTTATCTTAATTGATACAACAGAGTGGTCGGAAGATCCAAGAGGCGACAGAACAGAAACTGAACATAGTTCAGGGCAAGTTGTGAGAAAAAGGTCTAGTAGGCTCGCATACTGGCCGTCATTATCGGGCACACGGGTAGGTTCCTGAACAATCTGAGTGAGGTCATAGGCAATGGAGAAATCATGACAGAACCTCCCCTCATCATCGGTCTTGTTTGAGTGGGTCAACCATTCGACGTTGTGAACATTGAAGTCTCCACATACATGAATGTTAGCTGAAGGATAAGTAGAAAGGACTTGGTCAATTTTCTCAGATATGCTTTGAAAGATAGTAACTCCGCTGTTGTGGGGGCGATAGAGAGTAAATATAAATGCAGTAGTGTGAGCTAAAGCAACCCGGAAGCACATATAAGGTAAGTTAGGATCTTCCCTGGAGATGTCCCTCCCACATGGAAAGCTATCTTTAATATAGGCACATATTCCATGCCCATGGCGATCTTGGGGGTCAGATTTAGAAGTTAAGTTAGAGTATCCTGTAATTGCAAACTCATCAAGGGAAATAGCCTGTCCAATGCCAGTTTCACTTAAAAATAAAAGGTCTGGTTTAGTCTCCTGTAATTGGGTTTCAACCTCTGGAAGGTTAGAACGTAGACCCCTGATGTTGGAGAAGGAGACATGGTAGTAGGGGTCTACGTTGGAAGTTGGAGAACCGGGTTTAATCGAGTATTTTTTCTTGAAACTTGTCATGATGAAATTTTGGAATTTGTGGACTAGGTCGACAGATTTACTTAGAGCAGGACAGAGAGGGGAAACTAAGAGAGAAAAAGAAACGAAGAATTTTTTTTTTTATTATTTTGTACCACATGATAGGGTAAAGCCGTAACAATTACCCACTAGTATGGCATCGAGAGGCCCCACCAGAAGCTACTGCATGGTCCAGATTCCATTCACCAAATGGCAATACAGCAGCCCCAGTACTTTGCACCTGCTGATAGGACAGCCTCCTTAGTGGTTAATCCAAGGTTCGGGTCCCTGACTATCAGGCGGATAACGTCAGCCCAGACAAAACGTTTACCTCCAGCACCCTTACTAGTGACATGGCTACAAGGATAGACATAGAAACAGAAAATTTCCACCAACTCTGCCAACTGTTCGCGCAAAAATACTGCCAACCTAGAAAACAGCTTTTTCTTCTCCCTTTGTCAGAAAAATCACTCATTTAAAAATGAGGACTGAGGGACAAATAAGAAGAAGCGAGAGTAACAGGAGCTGCCGATAACGCATCCACAATGCGTTTTCTACTCTCCATTAAAAAAAAAAAAAAAAAAAAAATAAATAAATAAATAAATAAATAAATAAAATAAAATAACTATTAAGTATTGTACTTAATAAAAGTCCAACGGACCTGTTTAAGGGAAAGTATGGTGATAGATTCCCCTCCCACGAACTAAAAATGAGTACAATTAGGTAATCTATTTTTGCAATCAACTCGGTAGATAAATAAACATTTATGGACGAGAAAAAAAAAAAAAAAAAAAAAAAAAAAAAAAAAAAAAAAAAAAAATTAAAGCTAGCATTTAATACAACAGAAATACATAAATTAAATACTGAAATAAAATGTAGTTATTAATATTTGAATCTTAAAATAAAAAGTGCGAATTAATAGAGAAAATCACTTATCACAACAACGCATTCCGTCTCCAAACTAGTGAAGAATTTAACTTTTAATAGCGTTCAGAAGATTTTTTTTTTAAATTAACCGTTAAGAGAAAGCGTGATTTTATTCTGAACTTTAACTAATCACGTTTTAAGCAACTTATGATATAAAACAAAATCGGATGGGGGGGGGGGGTTCTTCCGAAGTTAGTTGGTGACGTTATAATTGCGAGATAAGATGGGAGCCAGAAATTAGGGGTGGGGGACTGAAAATGATAATATAATGGATTGATAATACAATATTTAAGATCAACTTGGTAGATAAACATTTATGGACGAGAAAAAAAAAAAAAAAAAAAAAAAAAAAAAAATTAAAGCTAGCATTTAATACAACAGAAATACATAAATTAAATACTGAAATAAAGTGTAGTTATTAATATTTGAATCTTAAAATAAAAAGTGCGAATTAATAGAGAAAATCACTTATCACAACAACGCATTCCGTCTCCAAACTAGTGAAGAATTTAACTTTTAATAGCGTTCAGAAGATTTTTTTTTTTTAAATTAACCGTTAAGAGAAAGCGTGATTTTATTCTGAACTTTAACTAATCACGTTTTAAGCAACTTATGATATAAAACAAAATCGGATGGGGGGGGGGTTCTTCCGAAGTTAGTTGGTGACGTTATAATTGCGAGATAAGATGGGAGCCAGAAATTAGGGGTGGGGGACTGAAAATGATAATATAATGGATTGATTATACAATATTTAAGATCAACTTGGTAGATAAACATTTATGGACGAGAAAAAAAAAAAAAAAAAAAAAAAAAAAAAAAAAAAAAATTAAAGCTAGCATTTAATACAACAGAAATACATAAATTAAATACTGAAATAAAATGTAGTTATTAATATTTGAATCTTAAAATAAAAAGTGCGAATTAATAGAGAAAATCACTTATCACAACAACGCATTCCGTCTCCAAACTAGTGAAGAATTTAACTTTTAATAGCGTTCAGAAGATTTTTTTTTTAAATTAACCGTTAAGAGAAAGCGTGATTTTATTCTGAACTTTAACTAATCACGTTTTAAGCAACTTATGATATAAAACAAAATCGGATGGGGGGGGGGGTTCTTCCGAAGTTAGTTGGTGACGTTATAATTGCGAGATAAGATGGGAGCCAGAAATTAGGGGTGGGGGACTGAAAATGATAATATAATGGATTGATAATACAATATTTAAGATCAACTTGGTAGATAAACATTTATGGACGAGAAAAAAAAAAAAAAAAAAAAAAAAAAATTAAAGCTAGCATTTAATACAACAGAAATACATAAATTAAATACTGAAATAAAGTGTAGTTATTAATATTTGAATCTTAAAATAAAAAGTGCGAATTAATAGAGAAAATCACTTATCACAACAACGCATTCCGTCTCCAAACTAGTGAAGAATTTAACTTTTAATAGCGTTCTGGAGAATATTATCTACACCAATGATTTTCTGGAGAATATTATCTACCCCAATGATTTTCTGGAGAATATTATCTACGGCAATGATTTTCTGGAGAATATTATCTACCCCAATGATTTTCAGGAGAATATTATCTACCCCAATGATTTTCTGGAGAATATTATCTACACCAATGATTTTCTGGAGAATATTATCTCCACCAATGATTTTCTGGAGAATATTATCTACCCCAATGATTTTCTGGAGAATATTATCTACACCAATGATTTTCTGGATAATATTATCTACACCAATGATTTTCTGGAGAATATTATCTACCCCAATGATTTTCTGGAGAATATTATCTACGCCAATGATTTTCTGGAGAATATTATCTACACCAATGATTTTCAGGAGAATATTATCTCCACCAATGATTTTCTGGAGAATATTATCTACACCAATGATTTTCTGGAGAATATTATCTACACCAATGATTTTCTGGAGAATATTATCTACCCCAATGATTTTCAGGAGAATATTATCTACACCAATGATTTTCTGGAGAATATTATCTACCCCAATGATTTTCAGGAGAATATTATCTACACCAATGATTTTCTGGAGAATATTATCTACGCCAATGATTTTCTGGAGAATATTATCTACACCAATGATTTTCTGGATAATATTATCTCCACCAATGATTTTCTGGAGAATATTATCTACACCAATGATTTTCTGGAGAATATTATCTACGCCAATGATTTTCTGGAGAATATTATCTCCACCAATGATTTTCTGGAGAATATTATCTACGCCAATGATTTTCTGGAGAATATTATCTCCACCAATGATTTTCTGGAGAATATTATCTACGCCAATGATTTTCTGGAGAATATTATCTACACCAATGATTTTCTGGAGAATATTATCTACGCCAATGATTTTCTGGAGAATATTATCTCCACCAATGATTTTCTGGAGAATATTATCTACGCCAATGATTTTCTGGAGAATATTATCTCCACCAATGATTTTCTGGAGAATATTATCTACGCCAATGATTTTCTGGAGAATATTATCTCCACCAATGATTTTCTGGAGAATATTATCTACGCCAATGATTTTCTGGAGAATATTATCTCCACCAATGATTTTCTGGAGAATATTATCTACGCCAATGATTTTCTGGAGAATATTATCTACACCAATGATTTTCTGGAGAATATTATCTACGCCAATGATTTTCTGGAGAATATTATCTCCACCAATGATTTTCTGGAGAATATTATCCACGCCAATGATTTTCTGGAGAATATTATCTCCACCAATGATTTTCTGGAGAATATTATCTACGCCAATGATTTTCTGGAGAATATTATCTACACCAATGATTTTCTGGATAATATTATCTCCACCAATGATTTTCTGGAGAATATTATCTACACCAATGATTTTCTGGAGAATATTATCTACGCCAATGATTTTCTGGAGAATATTATCTCCACCAATGATTTTCTGGAGAATATTATCTACACCAATGATTTTCTGGATAATATTATCTCCACCAATGATTTTCTGGAGAATATTATCTCCACCAATGATTTTCTGGAGAATATTATCTACACCAATGATTTTCTGGAGAATATTATCTCCACCAATCATTTTCTGGAGAATATTATCTCCACCAATGATTTTCTGGAGAATATTATCTACACCAATGATTTTCTGGATAATATTATCTCCACCAATGATTTTCTGGAGAATATTATCTACACCAATGATTTTCTGGAGAATATTATCTACGCCAATGATTTTCTGGAGAATATTATCTCCACCAATGATTTTCTGGAGAATATTATCTACACCAATGATTTTCTGGATAATATTATCTCCACCAATGATTTTCTGGAGAATATTATCTCCACCAATGATTTTCTGGAGAATATTATCTACGCCAATGATTTTCTGGAGAATATTATCTCCACCAATGATTTTCTGGAGAATATTATCTCCACCAATGATTTTCTGGAGAATATTATCTACGCCAATGATTTTCTGGATAATATTATCTCCACCAATGATTTTCTGGAGAATATTATCTACACCAATGATTTTCAGGAGAATATTATCTACGCCAATGATTTTCTGGAGAATATTATCTACACCAATGATTTTCAGGAGAATATTATCTACCCCAATGATTTTCTGGATAATATTATCTACACCAATGATTTTCTGGAGAATATTATCTACACCAATGATTTTCTGGAGAATATTATCTACCCCAATGATTTTCAGGAGAATATTATCTACACCAATGATTTTCTGGAGAATATTATCTACACCAATGATTTTCAGGAGAATATTATCTACGCCAATGATTTTCTGGAGAATATTATCTACACCAATGATTTTCAGGAGAATATTATCTACCCCAATGATTTTCTGGATAATATTATCTACACCAATGATTTTCTGGAGAATATTATCTACACCAATGATTTTCTGGAGAATATTATCTACCCCAATGATTTTCTGGAGAATATTATCTACACCAATGATTTTCTGGAGAATATTATCTACCCCAATGATTTTCTGGAGAATATTATCTACCCCAATGATTTTCTGGAGAATATTATCTACCCCAATTATTTTCTGGATAATATTATCTACACCAATGATTTTCTGGAGAATATTATCTCCACCAATGATTTTCTGGAGAATATTATCTACCCCAATGATTTTCTGGAGAATATTATCTACACCAATGATTTTCTGGAGAATATTATCTACCCCAATGATTTTCTGGATAATATTATCTACACCAATGATTTTCTGGATAATATTATCTACACCAATGATTTTCTGGATAATATTATCTACACCAATGATTTTCTGGAGAATATTATCTACACCAATGATTTTCTGGATAATATTATCTACCCCAATGATTTTCTGGATATTATTATCTACACCAATGATTTTCTGGAGAATATTATCTCCACAAATGATTTTCTGGAGAATATTATCTACCCCAATGATTTTCTGGAGAATATTATCTACCCCAATGATTTTCTGGAGAATATTATCTACACCAATGATTTTCTGGAGAATATTATCTACGCCAATGATTTTCTGGATAATATTATCTACACCAATGATTTTCTGGATAATATTATCTACACCAATGATTTTCTGGATAATATTATCTACCCCAATGATTTTCTGGATAATATTATCTACACCAATGATTTTCAGGAGAATATTATCTACACCAATGATTTTCTAGAGAATATTATCTCCACCAATGATTTTCTGGAGAATATTATCTACACCAATGATTTTCTGGAGAATATTATCTACACCAATGATTTTCTGGAGAATATGGTCTCCACCATTTGTTTTTGGAGAATATTATCTACACCAATGATTTTCTGGAGAATATTATCTACACCAATGATTTTCTGGAGAATATGATCTACACCAATGATTTTCTGGAGAATATTATCTACACCAATGATTTTCTAGAGAATATTATCCACACCAATGATTTTCTGGAGAATATTATCCACACCAATGATTTTCTTGAGAATATTATCCACACCAATGATTTTCTTGAGAATATTATCTACACCAATGATTTTCTGGAGAATATTATGTACACCAATTATTTTCTGGAGAATATTATCCACACCAATGATTTTCTAGAGAATATTATCTACACCAATGATTTTCTAGAGAATATTATCTACACCAATGATTTTCTAGAGAATATTATCTACACCAATGATTTTCTAGGGAATATTATCTACACCAATGATTTTCTAGGGAATATTATCTACACCAATGATTTTCTAGAGAATATTATCTACACCAATGATTTTCTAGAGAATAGTATCCACACGAATGATTTTCTAGGGAATATTATCTACACCAATGATTTTCTAGAGAATATTATCTACACCAATGATTTTCTATAGAATATGATCTACACCAATGATTCTCTAGAGAATATGATCTACACCAATGATTTTCTGGAGAATATTATCTACACCAATGATTTTCTGGAGAATATAATGTACACCAATGATTTTCTGAAAAATATTATCCACACCAATGATTTTTTAGAGAATATTATCCACACCAATGATTTTCTAGAGAATATTATCTATACCAATGAGTTTCTGGAGAATATTATCCACACCAATGATTTTCTGGAGAATATTATCTACACCAATGATATTCTGGAGAATGTTATGTACACCAATTATTTTCTGGAGAATATTATCTACACCGATGATAACACTCGTATATTCTCCAGAAAATCATTGGTGTAGATAATATTCCCCAGAAAAAGTATAAGATTTCAGTTCTGAATTTTTTAAATGAAGATTTATTAAATATTATTTTTTATAGGAATCCTTTTAGAGGAGTTATTGGTATATTTATTTATTTATTTGCGGGCTGTTATCCTCATGGTCATAGTCAGATAGAGTAGTTGAATCGCTACGGTTCCAGTTGAACAATGTCTGAAGATAATGTTTTCAATCCTACCCAAAGCCGGCCAAAGGATTAGTTGGCCAAAACAAGGTGAGACAACAACAACTATAGAAGGCAGTAATTACTGAGGATACAGTTAAAAGACTCCGTATTCATATCCCCTTGTGGTTAACCACTTGATGAAGGCTAGAGGAATAGATGGCTGAAATGTGGTAAAACAACAACAACTATGGATGACAGTCTGCAAAGAAATAAATGAGGCTTTATTATTCGTATTATTTAGATTTTTTGGACTACTGTTCTCATCTTGAGTGCTATTTGCACAACGTTTCAATCAATGTAAGACCTTCTTCAGGTGTATCTTGCCAAACTTGGGAATTTTGATGAAGTTTTGAACGGAAGCCTTTACTTAATCCACACCTCTCATTCTGTCAGTCATTAAAGTAATTTGCAATTTTATTTTTGGGTCACCTGCACTGTAGATTCCCTGAGTTTGACATGATACACTTGAAGAAGGTCAGTAAGTTGTGGATTGGGTAACAAAACGGCTTGTTAAGTTTAAACTTGTTAAGACTCAGTTTGTATCTTTCAATTGTAGGCATGGTCCTTTTCTTCCAGAGATTTTCATAGATGAATCTGTTCTTGAAAAATCGATTCTAAAATTTGTTTTTTCTCTTATATTTTTCTTGGACTTTATACATTAGAGCTATTGCTTTTTTTGCTTCTCATAAAGTTGGTTCTCTCTATTGTTCCAAACACTGTCTTACAGCTCTATCTCTACAAATCCATTATCAGACCTTGTATGGAGTACTGTTATTATATTTGGGTTGGTGAATTTGTGTCTCATTTGAAGGTTTTTGATAAAGTTCAGAAGCCTATTTTGATCGGCCCCACTCTTTCTTCTTTTCTGCAACCTCTCTTATATATTGGTAGTCTTAATCATTTTATAAATATTATGGCATCTGCTCTTCAGAATTATCTATTCTGTACTCTGCTTCCTTTGTTCCAGCTCGTTTGCCTAGTGGTCTCTATCGATTTGCTGTTTCATGATTGTAATACAGATTCCTATTCCACTAGTTTATTTCCAAGAACTGCATGCTTGTGGAACTCTTTTCCTGCTGTTTTCTTCTTACCTATAGCCTTGCTCTTTTCAAGACTAAGGTCAATATCTCCTTTCTTTGTAATAATCATTTTGGGTTTTTGTTAGTGCCTTGTGCCAATTGGCTTTCTGTATTGTCTGGAACACTTTCTATAAAAAAAAACTTCTTTAGCGAGGTCCGTTCGTTGCGGTGGATACTCAGCTAGCATATGTCATTTGCCTTTTAGACGTCAACCGGTTTTATGCTCTTTGCTTTTTGAGGGAGTCAATTTATATGTAAATTAGCTTAACTCTTGCTTGATCTCGCAGGGAGATCTCTTCTATGCTATAGGGCTCCCCACCACGAACGGTTGTGGGAATATTACCACCGTTCAACACTGATGCGTCTGTAACAGAAGGTGATTGTGGAATTTAGGTACAGTAATCTCTTGCAAGTTTCTTGGGCCAGTGAACTGTCCTCCCTGCTCACATTTTGTATGGTTGAGTTGCTTGTTCAGTTGTTTTTATCAGTGACTGTAAAGGGTTGAAAATGTCTGTGTCAGGCGCATCCAACACAGTGATTTCACACTCAATATACTCTTTAATCAAACTCTTTAATCCGTCTACAGATACCGTCTCGGTGCGACCATTTATATTCAGCTTGAAATATTTTTTTTTCTCAACAAAACTTTGAATGGCCCCTGATAGGGAGAGCTCAAAGGTCCACGGATCGTGTCATTTCGAATGATTACATGAGTCCATTTATCCATATCTCTCGGGACATGTGCTGAAATCATCGTGGATGAGGACACAGGGGAGGTAGTCATGAAAAATATGTCCGAAGCCGTGAGACGTATGACGAGATGTCTGTGTTGGATGAATTTTTAGGTGTGAACATTGTACCAGGTAAAGCCAGGTTAGTGCTATACAACAGTTCTGTACAATTGTTCGTTGGTAGGTTGAAAGCGATGAGTGAGCGCAAGTGGATCCGCACAACTGTGTTTTTAGTCTGCTAGAGCGTTTGCAGAGTCTAAGCGAGGAGGTTGAAATTGTGAGCGAGTGCAAGTGGATCTACACATTCTTAGTCTGCAAATACACCTGCAGAGTTTAAGCAATAAGGTTGAAGTCAGTTACACAAAGGCTTGCAAGTGAGTCTGCAGTGCCAAGTACAGGGGAGTTTGTACCCATGTCGGTGTGCATCGTTCGTGTTGATCGGGTGCCCTATGCATTGGTTGAATCAACGAACGTCCAGTCGTCGAGTTTTCCAACATGCATGATGTTTTAAACTGGTGACTTCTTCCATAATGTCAGTCATTGAGTTTTCCCTTGAGATGGGTTAGTTATTATATCCCAAACTGTTTTAACTAATGGTGCTGGCATGCCACAACACAAAATGTGTAGCTGATTATGTGGGGGGGGGGCATCGTGAATTTAAAAAATGGCATCCACTTGTACAAACCATAATTTCACATCTTCTGCGAATGGCGGTAAAGATATAAAACTCATTTTTTTTTTTTGCAGTGAAAAAAAAAAACAAAAAAAAAACAACGAACAGACCAAATGAACAAAAGAAAATTTTATGGACTAACTGTCCAAGAGAAATTTGCACACACAAAAAAAAGTTTTTTTGTTTTTTTTTCCAAAATATAAAATGTCACAATATAATAATAATACTAAAAGGAAAAATCATCATTTTAGTGTGTGTGTGAGTGTAAGGAACTTTTTAGACGTTCTTCAAAATGTTCTTTGACTAAAGTAATAAAGTTTCAACAGCTTAGCACAAGAGGACAAAAATTCTTTTGTTCGTCTGTAGTACTACTTTGCCGTAATTTTTTAATTGAAGGAAAAGAAATGTTATCAAAACTAAAGCAAAATATTCAATGTTGCTTAAGTTACAACAACGAATAATCTGTTCGTCTGAAGCAAACATTTTTTTTTCCTGTTTGAGCCAGTTGCTTTGTTGTAATTCCAGTAGGATGTTTAAACCGATGTTAGGTTGAATTGTGTTTTTTCTGTACACAGATAATGTGTTCGTTGAAGAAGGGGTCACCACTTTAGTGAGGTCTGTTCGTCACGGTGGATACTCAGCATGTGTTGTTTGCCTTTTAGACGTAACCAGTTTTATGCTCTTTGTGTGAGTCGATTTATATGTAAATTAACTTAATTCTTGCTCGATCTTGCTACACGTCCATAGAATGTGCTCTAATGAAAAATCAAAAAACAAATTGATACAAGTTTGCACTGTGGATTAATTTGTTTTGTTAGTGTTTGGGAAAACAGACCAAACTAGTCACTAAAATTTGGCAGCCATTTTGGAAGTTAACCACTTCTTTGGAGAAATAAGATGATAATTAAAGCTAGAAACAATCATTATAGGTCACTATATAACTTGTTTTGTGTATTACAACATAAAAAAACATAAAACAGAAATTCCACTTAACACAAGACAAACTATAACCATTTAAGGTTTGGAATAACTTATCAACAATGAAAGACTAGATTTAATGTGCATGTTCAAAATAAGTTCATTTTTATGTGCAGTCACTTTTTAAAATAATACAAAGTAACAAGTTGGAAGAAATGGAGGAAAAAAGTACAATGTTCATAAAGAGTACTTATTCCTTGTTTCTTTTTGTAGGTTGAGTAACAGTCACAGAGAGGAATTTTTTCAGCTTTTATGGCAAAAGTAAGGTAACTTCTTGTTTCCTTCTTTCTTCTCGTTTACAAAATTCCTGGATTTATATTTCTCCTTGCCAGCTCCCCCAGACATATTGGTTGTTAAATCTTATTTGTAGAGTGCCCTGCTTCTATTGGCTAATTAATTTTTATTATTTTTCTGTTTTTAACGGGGTATGTGCGTGGAGCCTATGCGTAGTGACATGTTACCATACTTTGTCTGTGACAGCCACCAAGTCAACATTTGGTTGGAAGTTTTATTATTTTCTTCATCAATTCAGACAACTATAGCAACATTTAAAACCTAGGAGAAGTAATTATGTTGTAAGCTCAATTATCAAGAATACCTCAGCTGCAATTAGTATCATTTCTTCTAACTAATATTATTAAGAATATGTTAGTAAATAGTGAATGTATAATTATGATTATTTCACTTGAATGTTTAATCCTTTAAAATGATATTAGATATTATATCAAGTCTAACAATCTGGCAGAATTATTTTTATTATTAAGTCTTCATTTGGGATATTAATTGAAACAAAACAATGAAATGAGTTTGTTGTTCAGTGAAATGCGGTGGAATTATAATTTAAATGTATTTATAATTTAATTATATGTAATTATAATTTAAATGTTGAATTAATGAAATTATCTAAATGTTGAAATTTTGAATTGTAATCTAATAAACAGGGAATAAATCAGCTTAAGAGACATTTAAGAAAAAGAGTTACTTAATAGACGGCAGAAAAGAAATTAAAAGTTATGTTGAAAATAAAAGGATTCAATGTGCAACTCACCTTTCTTTACATGATCTTTTATTGTACAACCATTTAAATCCATCACTTTGCACAACTTCTCAGTTTCTAACATCTTAAAAAATATAAAAAATACTCTTAAAACAGACAAGTTTATATTATTTGGATTATTCAGTCTAA
This sequence comes from Euprymna scolopes, assembly GCF_053919585.1. Lineage (NCBI taxonomy): Eukaryota > Metazoa > Mollusca > Cephalopoda > Sepiida > Sepiolidae > Euprymna > Euprymna scolopes. The sequence goes on along the minus strand of NC_136521.1, from coordinate 24,142,565 downwards.
CATTTTGGATAATGTAAGAGCGTTTCTTGTTGACACTTGTTTTACATACTTTAAAACATTTTAAGATGGCTGTCTTATGCATTATTTCATGAAAGATTCACTCCTCTATATTAACAAATAAATTTGCAGAAAATGATACAAATTTTGCAAGAGCAAGGTCAGTACAGAGAGGAAGACCTCCAATCTGTGGTGGAATGGGGACAAAAGTGGTTGGTCGCATTCAATGCTGCCAAGACTAAACTAGTTTCATTCAATAATTACAAGAAACCCTCTCTACCACCTATAGCAATGGCCAACGACTCTTTATCAACTTTCAAACTCCTTGGCCTAACGTTCACAGGAAACATGAGTTGGAACAATTACATTGAAAGCATTGCCAGGGCCGCTGCAAGAAAGGTGGGCTCTCTCTACCGTGCTAGAAAATTACTAACACCCAAAAGTATCCTGTATCTCTATAAGGCCACTATTCGCCCATGTATGGAGTATTGCTGTCACATCTGGGCTGGTGCATCTGCTACTAGTCTCTCGCTCCTTGACAAGGTTCAAAAGAGAGTCGCTAACCTGATAGGCCCTGAACTGGCATCTAAGCTTCAGCCTCTGTCCCATCGACGAAATGTTGCATCCCTCTGCCTTTTCTACAAGTATTTTAGTGGTGAATGCTCTGACGAACTGCAATCACTTGTGCTCCCACGACGTGAGCACCCTCGACAAACCCGACAGGCTGCTAAATCCCACCCCCACACTAGAGATCCCTAGATGTAAAAGATCGTTTTACTCCAATAGTTTCTTCCCCAGAACTGCTAGACTCTGGAATTCCATTCCAGGTCCCTGCTTCCCCAACAGTACTGATGTGCAGAAGTTCAAGTGTAACGTGAACTGACATCTTGCTGCCTAAATCCCTACATAGTACCCCAGTAGTTGTTGCCCCTGATAGTAGCCCCCTACACCAAAGTGGCAATTTGCCTTGTTTGGGGTGAAAATGTAATAAAAAAAAAAATTATCATTATCAATCATATTTAGTTCAACATCTGTTTTACATACTGGCATGTGTTAAACGGCTTTTAGAAATGTATTTTGAAACTAACATAACTTTTGCCAGGTCTTCATTTATCCTTCTTTGTCTTAAGTCCATCTTTCCAACCATTTGCCTACCTGTCAACTGCCCCTACCACCTCTACTGTTCTACATCTACTAACTCAACAACTCTCATTCATTTTTTCAATGTGATAATAGCAAAATAGTTTCCCCCGTTCAGCACACATCTCTTTATACTGTCCAAATTTAATCTTGTTCTAAGGTCTTCAGATCTAAGTCTATATTTAAGACTCACATAACAATTTATTGTATCATTCTCAGATGCTCTCAACTTTCGCTTGCTAGGTTTCATTTCCATGCATACCCTGCATACACATGCCTTTGGTTGACAGTAATAAAACTCTGCTGATTAGTAATAACAATAGTTTACTTTTCCAAAATTGGTAATCTTAGTTTTTCACAAATTTATTTGTTCACAAACAAAAATGCACAATTCCATTAGAACATGAATTAATAAAAATCAATAAAACTCATTTAGAAAAAAAAAACAACTCAACATCTAATACAGAGTCAAAAACTCTTGAAATCTGTTGCAGGACTTTATGAAGACTTTTTGTGAGTGAATCAATTTTAGGATGTAAAAATGTAATTTGTATATAAGTAAATCATATCTTACCACAGTTGCTTTATGGAATTCAAGAGTTGATGGATTCTCACGTAAAATCACTTTCACAGCTTGCCAACCCGGGCTCAAATTCTTCTGAGAAAAAAAAAAAAAAAAAATGCAGAGTTCAACATATAATTGCTCTCTTTATAAAGTTGAGCAGTTTATCACACTGGAAGTTTATCACACTGGAAGTGATGTTAAAATATTAAATTCATAGCCAAATTAAAAGAACATTTCTCATAAGATACTCAACCAATTTTTTTTTATTATTAACAATTCACTGTTTATAAGGACTATGAGATGAAGACATTTAAAATAGTAGATGATGGATAAGATCTGGACAGAATTTGATCACTTAAGGAAACTACTCAACAAGAATTATTGAACTTGGAAATGACTTTATCGGCATCAGCTGGAAAACAGTCCCATAGTATTGTATTTCACATACTAACAATTCTTGGAAAGAAACTCTGTACATGGAAGTCTCATTTAACTATGTATCCAGGCACATAAAATAAAAAAAGTGCATCAGCCCTTTTCCACCTATTGAAATTTGACATAAAATGAGCCTTCACTTCAGAGAAATTTTAGCCTTGTAACCAAAACAACTTTTTTCTATGAGAGACAAATTCTGTGCATTTTCTTTGGGAGAGGGGGCATTTTTCATTACTCTACCACTAAATCTAAGTGGCAAATGCATAAACAAAACCTCATAAATAAAAACCACACAAAATTTCTTAATAAAGTAGATCTCCATCCCAAATGCACAAAATTTATCTCTCATAGCAAATAAAAAAAACTTGATCGGCCTTGATAAGTGGTGACGCCTATGTAAAAAAAAAAAACAAGCAGAAATTCTAAGGAGGAAAAATAGCACGTTTGAACGGATTGAGAGAAGAAAACTTTATTGAGAAGAAAGAAAAAAGGAATTATGGGATATTTAGATTCGAAGGGAGATAACCATAAGATGAGGGTCGTCGGACTTTCAACATCCCCGCTTGCTCTTAGAATTTTATCGTGTCGTTTTTATTTATTTATTCATTTTTATTCTTATTTTTAAATGTGTAAGAGCATCATCTCGGTAAATGAATTTAAAATCCAAATAAAAGTCCTTTAAATCTTTCTAGTTTTGTTAGAGTTTGAGGTTTTGTTATAACGTCAGCTAGCATGTCTGTTGTGGGACAATAAATTATCTCTATACTCTTGTTATTTAGGGCATCCCTGATAAAATGGTATTTTATATCTATATGCATACACCTTTGTTTGTGTACAGGGTCCTTAGAAAGTGTTATAGCACTCTGATTGTCCTCAAACATCTTAATGGGAGGCATATTTTTGATATGGGCCATTTCTGTGAATCGCAGCGTGAGTTACATACCTTCTTGGGTGGTCTTTGCTAATGTCACATATTCAGCTTTGCATGTGCATAATGCTACCATGGATCGTCTTTTCGATTTGAAGGGCTGCAGTTATTTTCAACGAACTTGTTTCGATTTAACTTTACTGAACTGGTAGTAGTTGATCGACTGGCATTCTTTTGTAGGTGAAGTTCTGACTGGAGACTTTATTTTCTTCCCACTTTCTAATGAACTTAATTCACTTAAAGGTGTGTGTCAAGCTTCTCTGCTGTGGGGACGAGTTCTTTGTAATGGGTTCCATCAATATGTCTTCATCTTCTCCATTAACTTGCTTAACTGTAAAACTTCTACTGTTAAGCATAGGTGACAAAGCTCTACCAATGAGTTTGGTGCCCTCTGGGCTTTCAAATCGGACTCCTTTTAACAGATGGGTCACGGACAGAATCTGGAGTTTTATTTGATTTTCCTATAGACAAATCTGGAGTTTTATTTGATTTTCCTATAGACAGAATCTGGAGTTTTATTTGATTTTCCTATAGACAAATCTGGAGTTTTATTTGATTTTCCTATAGACAAATCTGGAGTTTTATTTGATTTTCCTATAGACAGAATCTGGAGTTTTATTTGATTTTCCTATAGACAAATCTGGAGTTTTATTTGATTTTCCTATAGACAAATCTGGAGTTTTATTTGATTTTCCTATAGACAGAATCTGGAGTTTTATTTGATTTTCCTATAGACAAATCTGGAGTTTTATTTGATTTTCCTATAGACAAATCTGGAGTTTTATTTGATTTTCCTATAGACAAATCTGGAGTTTTATTTGATTTTCCTATAGACAGAATCTGGAGTTTTATTTGATTTTACTATAGACAAATCTGGAGTTTTATTTGATTTTCCTATAGACAAATCTGGAGTTTTATTTGATTTTCCTATAGACAGAATCTGGAGTTTTATTTGATTTTCCTATTGACAAATCTGGAGTTTTATTTGATTTTCCTATAGACAAATCTGGAGTTTTATTTGATTTTCCTATAGACAGAATCTGGAGTTTTATTTGATTTTCCTATAGACAAATCTGGAGTTTTATTTGATTTTCCTATAGACAAATCTGGAGTTTTATTTGATTTTACTATAGACAAATCTGGAGTTTTATTTGATTTTCCTATAGACAAATCTGGAGTTTTATTTGATTTTCCTATAGACAGAATCTGGAGTTTTATTTGATTTTCCTATAGACAAATCTGGAGTTTTATTTGATTTTCCTATTGACAAATCTGGAGTTTTATTTGATTTTCCTATAGACAGAATCTGGAGTTTTATTTGATTTTCCTATAGACAAATCTGGAGTTTTATTTGATTTTCCTAAAGACAAATCTGGAGTTTTATTTGATTTTCCTAAAGACAAATCTGGAGTTTTATTTGATTTTCCTAAAGACAAATCTGGAGTTTTATTTGATTTTCCTAAAAACAAATCTGGAGTTTTATTTGATTTTCTTAAAGACAAATCTGGAGTTTTATTTGATTTTCCTAAAGACAAATCTGGAGTTTTATTTGATTTTCCTATAGACAAATCTGGAGTTTTATTTGATTTTCCTAAAAACAAATCTGGAGTTATATTTGATTTTCCTAAAAACAAATCTGGAGTTTTATTTGATTTTCTTAAAGACAAATCTGGAGTTTTATTTGATTTTCCTATAGACAAATCTGGAGTTTTATTTGATTTTCCTATAGACAAATCTGGAGTTTTATTTGATTTTCCTATAGACAAATCTGGAGTTTTATTTGATTTTCCTATAGACAAATCTGGAGTTTTATTTTATTTTCCTATAGACAGAATCTGGAGTTTTATTTGATTTTCCTATAGACAAATCTGGAGTTTTATTTGATTTTCCTATAGACAAATCTGGAGTTTTATTTGATTTTCCTATAGACAGAATCTGGAGTTTTATTTGATTTTCCTATAGACAAATCTGGAGTTTTATTTGATTTTCCTATAGACAAATCTGGAGTTTTATTTGATTTTCCTATAGACAAATCTGGAGTTTTATTTGATTTTCCTATAGACAGAATCTGGAGTTTTATTTGATTTTCCTATAGACAAATCTGGAGTTTTATTTGATTTTCCTATAGACAAATCTGGAGTTTTATTTGATTTTACTATAGACAAATCTGGAGTTTTATTTGATTTTCCTATAGACAAATCTGGAGTTTTATTTGATTTTCCTATAGACAGAATCTGGAGTTTTATTTGATTTTCCTAAAGACAAATCTGGAGTTTTATTTGATTTTCCTAAAAACAAATCTGGAGTTTTATTTGATTTTCCTAAAAACAAATCTGGAGTTTTATTTGATTTTCCTAAAAACAAATCTGGAGGTTTATTTGATTTTCTTAAAGACAAATCTGGAGTTTTATTTGATTTTCCTAAAGACAAATCTGGAGTTTTATTTGATTTTCCTAAAAACAAATCTGGAGTTTTATTTGATTTTCCTAAAAACAAATCTGGAGGTTTATTTGATTTTCCTAAAAACAAATCTGGAGTTTTATTTGATTTTCTTAAAGACAAATCTGGAGTTTTATTTGATTTTCCTAAAGACAAATCTGGAGTTTTATTTGATTTTCCTAAAGACAAATCTGGAGTTTTATTTGATTTTCCTAAAAACAAATCTGGAGTTTTATTTGATTTTCCTAAAAACAAATCTGGAGTTTTATTTGATTTTCCTAAAAACAAATCTGGAGTTTTATTTGATTTTCCTATAGACAAATCTGGAGTTTTATTTGATTTTCCTAAAGACAAATCTGGAGTTTTATTTGATTTTCCTAAAGACAAATCTGGAGTTTTATTTGATTTTCCTAAAAACAAATCTGGAGTTTTATTTGATTTTCCTAAAAACAAATCTGGAGTTTTATTTGATTTTCCTAAAAACAAATCTGGAGTTTTATTTGATTTTCTTAAAGACAAATCTGGAGTTTTATTTGATTTTCCTAAAGACAAATCTGGAGTTTTATTTGATTTTCCTAAAGACAAATCTGGAGTTTTATTTGATTTTCCTAAAGACAAATCTGGAGTTTTATTTGATTTTCCTAAAGACAAATCTGGAGTTTTATTTGATTTTCCTAAAGACAAATCTGGAGTTTTATTTGATTTTCCTAAAAACAAATCTGGAGTTTTATTTGATTTTCCTAAAAACAAATCTGGAGTTTTATTTGATTTTCCTAAAAACAAATCTGGAGTTTTATTTGATTTTCCTATAGACAAATCTGGAGTTTTATTTGATTTTCTTAAAGACAAATCTGGAGTTTTATTTGATTTTCCTAAAGACAAATCTGGAGTTTTATTTGATTTTCCTAAAAACAAATCTGGAGTTTTATTTGATTTTCCTAAAAACAAATCTGGAGTTTTATTTGATTTTCTTAAAGACAAATCTGGAGTTTTATTTGATTTTCCTAAAGACAGTGACAAATTGGGATATGCCTTATTTGTATTTTCTTTTAGTTCTCATTTTCTTGAGAGATTCTTTTCTTTTCTTCGATACAATTGGAGTTGGAGTTTTGAAATTAGTCTTCTTTGGTGAATCTCCCTGAGTTTTCGACACCTGGTGATTGTGATCTATGTCGAGAAGTGGGGTTTTCACGGCATCAGAATTTTGGGAATTAGGAGAATTCAAATCTTTTGAAGCCTCATCGTCATTTATGATAGATGTAGACTTACTTCATATTGGAGATTTAGAAGTTGATGAACTTTTAGAAGGTGGTGAACGACTTTTACTTTTTGGGGTTGCTGACTCAATTTTAACTTTGTTATTTTTTATTTTCATCCCACCTACTACAGAGGGTCGTTTTGCTACATTGTCGTAGTTACAGTGACTGAGTAATTTATGCTACGTGTGGATATCATAGCATTGATGACAGCTGTCTTCAGTACTTTCATCCTCTACAGTCATTAAATAGTACAGTCTTTTATGTACACATATTTAAATAACTGTCGCTCGGTTTCTGGTCGCAGTTTTTATAGAAAATATGTCCTATGGGTAGGAGGGTATAAGTAATGCCATTTTTAGGGTGACTGTGATGCAGTTTCTAGTCATATCTAGTAGGCGTACTTCGGCATCTCCTCTTTTTAGTTCTATGTCGCTCGTTTTCGTTCTATCCACTAACTCCATATAGTGGTTTTCTGACTGGAACGTGGGGGTCGAAATTTTAAAATGTCTTTTCGTCTCTAATATGTGGGAGGTTGCGCTTGCATCGACTAGTAAGCCCATGGGTGATATTGTCTTTCATATGTAGTAGTCCTCCATTTTCAATGCAAATGTAACTTCACTATCTGTCACCATTTTTCATGGTGTCCCTTCGTTTATATCAGTAAGACTCTCTTGTAAGTGGTGTTTTACAGTAGTTAAACCAAGTTTTTCATTTGTTGTCATTGTTGGGGCAATGTTTGATATGTCCCTTCCCACGACATGTGAAACACGAGGTGTTTTGCTCGGCCATCGTTTCTTATAGAAGAAGTCCACTTCATCATGTCATCATTACTCGACTGGTCTTTGTGTTTCAACATCTCTTTGAAGCTGTGAAGTTCAATTTTAATTCCCGAGAATGTTAGTTTTTTGTTGCTATGGGTTACATAAATAGAAAAAGAGTTGGATTAGCAAGGTAATCCTTTTAGTATCATTGCGATGATTAAGGCATCATCCACTGTTTCTGTTCCTGTTATAGAGTCTGTGACGCTTTCATCAGTTTCCTTTTTAAGAGATGTCAGTTAGGTATATAAAGAAAAACTCTCGGCTTTCTTTTTCCTGTGTTTGCATTTTCTTCCCTTATCAGTGGCCTCTCATTATCAGAGATAGGATTTTATCATCTAGGAACTGTACGAGCTCCGCATAGACTTCTTCATTTCTCTCGTTATCATGTTCATCTCTAACAGGGTTTACGCCTAAAATGGCGTCTTTTAGACCAAGTGAACAAGGATGGCCTAAGAATTGAACTTCCCAAATTCCATATTTTGCTTCACCTCCATCGAATAATAACCTGCTCCATCGATTTCCATTATCTCTTCTGGGTGCATAACCTGTTGAGAGTTGCATTGTGAGTGGAAGAGGATAAAAAAAAGCAGAAATTCTAAGGAGGTAAAATAGCACATGTGGACAGATCAAGAGAGGAAAACTTTATTGAGAACAAAGAAAAAAAAAGGAATTATGGGATATTTACAATCAAAGGGAGATAAGTATAAGATGAGGGCTGTCAGATTTTCAACACAAGGAAAAGAAATGAAAAAAAATAACCAAAAACAAAATGAGGCTCTCAAGAGAAAATCAAAGTGTGTATGTGAAAGGGAGAGCAGAAAATCATTTTTTAATGGAAAATTTTTTGAATTTCTTCTAATCTCATAGTGAATCGTTTGAAGTATGGTGTGTGCCAACAGAAATGGAAGAGAGAAAAAGCAAGAAAAGAAAAGATAAAACTATAGAGAAGTGAAAATGAGATAACATCCAGCCAAAAGGATGAAAGAGCTTTATAACCCTTTTGTTGGAATTATTTTTGTACCAATAATGGTGCATTCCTCCCTGTTTACGTTTGTTATTTTTTATCTGGTTCTTATATATGATTTTTTGTATTTTGTATCCATTATGATTTTTAGTTTTGTATATTTTCGGTTTGTATGAAACTCCCTTTAATTTGGAGAAAAGGGAAATGCTAGCTCTGTGGTGACGTCACGAGCCCAGCGCATATTTCGCTCTCTTTTGAAATTCTGCTGACGTGGAGAGTGAACGTGTTGTTCATTGCCCGGCGCTGAAAATGGAATTTTGAAGAGCCTCCTTCAAAGAAGTAAACCCGGCAAGAAATTAATACCCGGCTGTAACGAGGCAGACTTCTGAAAACTATTTACGTGACTACGGTGTTGCGCGTATTTATTTTACAAGGAGTTAAATTGTTTTAAAGAAAATACCTTTTACATGACAAGGTATTTTGGAATTTCCTATCTGGACAAGCGACGAGGTCTTGCTCCTGTAATACATGTGTGTCTCTACGGTTTGCATGCAACATGGAGGGAAGGAAAATTCTAAAAGAACTTTAAACAAAAAAAAGAAAAAAGTCACGTGCCTAACTGGCTTTCAATTGTGAGTACGCTCCTAAAATTAATTTCATATGCGAGTGTGATTAGGGGATACTACTATTTTGTATATTCTTGTTGTATTCATTAATGGATACACACTTCTTTATAAGAACCAGCAGTGTCGTTATTTTTTCATTACATGTTACTTTTTTCATATGTTACCTTGGCGTTTAAGTTTAATGCCCGCAAAGGGAAAAATTTACAACTTATTGTAAATAAAGTTTCTTCTTCGTTTCAAATCAAGACCTTTATATTTCATTCTTTACCCCCCCCTCTTTTGTTTCATGCTTTTTTTTCAGCCTAGTTACTTTAGTGTCAAATTTATCTGGAAGCAAGATAAATTCTGACACTTTTAGGGCATGGAAGGGGCTGTAGCTTTCATGCAGCGTGGTTTGCTTGGCAGCACTCATCTCTCTCTTCAGGTTTCAGAGCACATACAGCAACCTCGTATTACAAAATGGTCACCCATTAATACTGGCCAGGCTCAACATCTTGAGCAAGTGGTACAATGGGGAAAGAAGTGGCTTGTTACTTTTAATGCATCTAAAACCAAGCTTTTATCTTTACATCATCAACGCTCTGATCCCCATCTGGCATCAATTGAAATGAATGGCTCTCGTCTTAGGGAGGCCTCATGTTTTGATAAGCTTCTGGGCTTTACCTTTACTCCTGATCTGAAATGGAACACATACATTAAACCCGTTGCTAAGGCCGCTGGAAAGATGGTGGAATCCTTCGATCGATTCAGTAGATATCTCACTGCTGATGCAATTCTCTATCTATATAAGAGTCAAGTACGTCCAAGGATGGAGTAGGTCCCACATCTGGACAGGAGCTGCTAGAAAGGACTTGTCCTGCCTTGATAGAGTTCAAAATAGACTTCGTAGCCTTGTGGGGGATGTCCTTTTCTCTTCCCTGCAACCTCTTTCTCACAGAAGAGATGTTGCGAGTTTGTCTCTGCTTTATCGTTATTTTCATGGCAAGAGCTCGGCTGAGCTCCATTCTATGGTCCCCCCTTACCAAACTTTCACAAGAAACACCCGTCTAGCAAAAAACGCTATCAGTAATTTCCCCCACTCGTTATCTGTGCCTAAATCTAAACATAGATTCCATGAGCAAAACCTCTTTTTTAGAACTGCACGCCTATAGAATTGTATTCCGTTTTTCTGCTTTCCAGCTGACTACAATATGGTTGTCTTCAAGTCTAATGTAAACAAGTTTTTGATGAGCCGTTCCATATAAGTTAACAAATTTATCGAATCTCCATTACTAACGATTACTGTATTGTCCAATTTCTACTGTACACTCTTTAACCCTTATCCTCGAGTGGCCTTTTGGCCTTGATAGGTGGTGATGCCTAGGTAAAAAAACAAAAACATAGCTTAACTTTGGTGAATCTAACTGGTATGTATGTCAATATGATTATATCAAGTAGCAACAACAACAAAAAAATAAGGATGTAAAAGTAGCAATTTGGCAGAAATCAGTGTTTGCTTAAAAATAAAAAAGTAGATGTAAGAGAAAATCTGAATTCAAAGAAAAATTAGAATTTCACCTTTTCCGATTTACAAAAATCTCATATCCGTTTTTTTCATAAAATTATTTTCAAACTTTACACAACCCATGCAAGAAGAAAAAACAATACATATTCAGACCAATTTTGAAACAAATTCCACATAACTTTTGCACATTTTTAAATAAATTTTCTACTGATTTTTATCATTTCATATTTGGTTAAAAACATTATAGCAGTTGCCAAAAATTTCCAAATCCCACAATAGGAAAAGAAAAAAACTATACATTAAACAATATCTTAACTATACTTCTAAAAAAGAAGAAATAAAAGTTAAAATAAAACAACAACAAATAAACAGATGAATTCAATAAACAAAAACAGCAAGTGATCAATAATTAATTTTTTTTCATTATTTATTCCTAATAATTATTGTAAGAATATAAAAAAGTTATGGTGATCTTGGTGTTTGTCTGATCGTATGCAAATGTGATTGACAACAAAGGAATAAGCAGAGTATAAATCAATTGTTTCTACAATATCAATACTTAAGCTTTCATTAGAAATAAATTTTCAAATTGGTGAAAAGAGATGACATTTTTGTTGTTAGAAATCAAAAACTATGTTTACACGACCGAGAAACATATCAAACATATAATTATTCTATTGTTTGAACTGGAATCATGGGACCAGTTTTTATGAATGTACATTTTAGACGAAGAGAGGAAGGGGAGGTAAACAGGTAAGAGGAAGGCCTTTAACCAAAGATTGAACTCTGGTGTTTGGAATTTAAATAGATTTCTACAACTATCTCAGAAATACTATAAAATAGTATTAATAGTCAAACCAGATATTGTAGTGTTACCAGTCAATGTGTCAATTTTTTGGGGGGATAACAATATATATATTGTTATAAATAATAATCTACACACTGCAATTTCATCATTTCATGATATCATGATTCATCAGTGTTGCTAGATGTAGAACTTGTACCAATGCCAGGATACAAAATTCTGACACAAAATCTCTTCCACCTGTGACCAGCAGTATTGGATATCTTGCCATCTGAGCTAATGAACTCAGCATTTTAGCAATTCATTATGAACAATTCGGAATATCTATATTTGTGGAAGAGTCATTGAATTCTCCTTCGAATCCATGCTAAAGATTTTAAACTTTCAGCAGATGGATAGTAGAAAAGGTGAGAAACAGACTTAAAAATTCAGGATTTGACTATAAGACGGCATTAGAGAGTAAAACATGATTGACAATCTGACGCTGTCAGAACACCAGAGTTTGTTCAAAAGATCGTCAACAATGAACCCAGCAAATCAATGTGTGCTATTGCAAGGGAGAAAAGTGTAAATAAAAAATTCATTAGCTGGTGATGCATTTCATACACGATGAGGAAACAACAATTTTTGTCAAACGTAATATAAAAAAAGCCATTGAAGCATGTGGAGAAGTAACTCGCTGCCTAATCCAAAGATGTGCTCAGAATCAAGCAGTTTCCAGTAACAACCATGGTTTTTGATGTTATCGATAGTGAAAGTGGCATTATTTTCTAAACTTGTTCACCAATGACTACATCCGTGTTTTTAAAGAGGAATAGGATGTCTGGATTAATCAGGTTTTTATAGGTAGGCAGTACATATGGCAGCACAATTCAGCATCCTGTCATACTAGCTGAAAGACCCAAGTTTAGCTGTCAGAGAACATTTTCATCTTACATCAGGTTTCCCAACCCAATTTTTTCTTTTTTGTTTTACTCATGTTCACCCCTTACAAAACATATCGCAACTTGGATGTAAGTGGCTACTATTTGGAGCCATGTTTAGGAAAGATTAACAAGGTATTTGTTTATGTTACATTTAAACTTATGCATATCAGTACAACCAGGGAAGCAGGCAGCAGTAAGGAAATTATAAAGTCTAGCTGTTCGAGGGAAGAAACTATTAGAATAGAAAGCTTTCTGGCATTTAGGGACAACAACAGTGAAAGGGTGAGATCTTATTGCTAAATGGGTTTGTCAGGGATATGTACGTCGAGGGAGTACAAGTGAAAGGAGTTCATCAGAACACATTCCATTAAAATATTTGTAAAACAGGCACAGTGATGCAACATTGCGGCGATGAGACAGGGTCTGGAGCTTAGTTGATAAAGTGGGACTGATTAGATTGACAATTCTTTTTTGGACTTTATTTAAGATGGAGAAACTAGTGGTAGATGCACCAGCCCAGATGTGGCAACAATACTCCATGCATGGGTGAATGATGGCCTTGTAAAGGTACAGGATACTCTCAGGCGTGAGTAGTTTTCTAGCTCGATCTATCGAACCCACCTTCTTTGCAGCAGCCTTTGCAATGTCCTCTATGTATTTGTTCCAGTTCATATTGCCCGAAAATGTTAGGCAAAGGAGTTTGAAGGTAGAATTCTCAGGTAGGGTGCTATTTGTCATCGATATAGGGGGTTGGAGAGGCGTCTTGTAATTGTTAAAGGAGAGCAGCTTAGTTTTACTAGCATTAAATGTTGCCATCCACTTGCGGCCCCATTCCACTATAGTCTGGAGATCATTTTCTAACAATTCTGCCATTGTCTTAGATTTATGTACATCTGTTTTTCCCTCATGCATATTATAAAGTGTTGTATCATCAGCAAATATACCCATCTCGGACACAATATTATCACTTGTCTGCAAACCTCTCCACTTCTTTGTGTTGAGTACACTACACAAAATACAAACAGATCCAACTTACACAAAGAACAATTTTTCCAAAAAAATAATTTGGCAAATAAATCGGCATCTTAGGTTGTCCAAGATTGATATAATAAAGAAAGAATTCCTCAATCTTTTTTATTTTTATTTTTTGGAAATGAATTACTTTTTCATTTTCTCTTAGGCAGCCATGACTGGATCCTTGTGTTGACTTTAGTACAATAAAGCTTCTTCAAATAAACTGATTTCTTATACTCATTCCTTACAATGATTTATTTAGTAATTTTTGGTATTCTATTATTTCAAAACTATTTTAAGTATTTAATAGCGTTAAAGAGCAATGGTTGGCTGTTTCAGTGTTCTATTAATGGATTTGAAAACTGGAAACCTTGGACAACTGGAAAACACTGGGATATGTTTTTTTTCTTGAACAGTCATGATTTGCAGTGGGTTAAAAAATTCAGAAAACTTATTTGTAGCTTAGTGCTTCTTCAAAACGTCTTGAAGGTCAGGAGATATGAGTTGGAGAATTACAATGGAAATGTGGAAGCAGTGGTTAGAAGGAAGGATCATAGTGGTTTGTCTCTGCAGAATAAAATTCTTAAAATTTTAAGTCGATCCTTAAAGGATCTTTTGCAGAATATAATTTACTCAAAGAAGACTTGAATATGGAGCACGCACCTTCAGGGTATTCTTTGAGAGATGCTTAAACACCAGTTTTATCTGAGCAATGAACTCATCCTTGGTAGTGGAGATGGTACAGTTGGTGTCTTTCTCAACTACTCTTCATACATAACAATAGTCAACGGAGCTGCAATCTGATAAGTTCAGAAAAGACCAAATGTTTAGACTAGTGAATTCATGAAAGTTCTCAGACAGCCACTACTAGGTTTTCTAGAGGTGTGACACAGAGCTGAGTCTTGCTACAACACATATGGCTTTCCCATATCCACCCTCCCCATCCAATGCTGACTAAAAATGTTCAGCTACTTATATAGTCATCTGTATATCTATATAAACCTATGAAGGAAAAAAATTATTTTAGATGTAAATACCTTTCTAAGGAGAAAACTTTCCTTGATAACTTTGCCCTTTTTAGGCGGTCTTTTCTGGCGTTCTGTCTCCTCTTCTTCCTCATCTTCAGAACTACTGGAATCACTATCAGTATTATCTGAACAGCTGTCTCGTTTAGCCCCCATATTCAGAGAAGTCTGTAAAAATATAAATAAATAACATGGATTACATTTCAATATTGAAAGACAAATTCCTCAAACTTTTTTTTTCTAATTCTACATCCAAACTTTTGGTAATTAATTTGCTTTTTTAAATTTGGACAAAATGCATTTGCAATGCTACAATTGGGAATGTTTATCTTTTTTTTTTTTTTTAATTTTGTCCTCAGATAAACCATGTTTTTGTAAATAACATTTTCTAAACTTTAGAAAAGACAAATAGATGTCGGTTGCAAAATGGAATCAAATATATTTTCAACAATTCCAGCAATTCATAAGAATAGATTTAGCATGACACTACACATGAATAAATAGACACAAAAATAATACATGTTTAAAGTTTTTGTTTCCTTTGCCAAAGCAGCTGTACAAGTTTGAAACACCAATATTTTATATTAACATTTTTTTTTTTGCATTTCAAATATTAATATATCAAACATTTATCACCATTGAAGTATGACATCGGCCAAAGAAGCATTAGAATTTTCAGTTTCAGAGGAAGAATATTATAGGTTAATACCATCCAAGATATGCCAGCAGTAAAGTGGATGTTAAACAAAAAATAATTACGGGGTGAAATAATAAAATTGCTGCTTTAGAAAGCACAACATGATTCCATTTCCGTTTGATGAAAACCAGTTTTCTTTTTTTGTTGCAGGCCAACTACTAGTTAGCTGGTTGTGTACAAATCCCAAGAGCAAGAGGAGCCTTCTATCATGTCTGAAAGTGACACAATGTTCAACAAACGAGATCGGAGATGTGCTGCTGTACAACTCATGCTCTCTACCGATCCAAGTTATGACAACAGGACCATTGCCAGCACCTTCAAAATGCAAATCCAGACGGTTCAACACACATCTCAACAAAGTTTCTGGCCACGGTTATAGTCTTTGGTATGGTTTCAAGTAGTGGTGGGACGATTAATCGGAATCGGAATCGTTAATCGTAAGAATCGTGTATTTTGGGAGGTATCGGAATCGGAATCGCATCGTTAAAAAATACCTTAATTTTCCAATTCCTTCATTACGATTCTTTTAGTCTGATGTTGAAAAAAAGAAAAAAATGTCCTGATATTTCTAACCGCAAGAGAGAAATGTAGCATGTTATAAAAAGAAACCAAAGAAATTCATTACTAACAGGGCAATGCTTAGTGCCCCCTCCCTTACAAGATTCATTCATTCAGATCTATTGTAATCAAAACTACAAAAGAGTTAACTTGAAAAGAAGTCTGCAGGGCTCTACATTGCGAGTAAAAATTTAAAAAAATACGCTTATCTTTTTGGTGACTGTTTTTTTTTTACTAACAAATCTTCTAATACTGAATGAAAATGCTTTTTCAACTTATATTTTCTTAAAATAAAACGAGCAAAATCAAATTATTTAAACAGTAAAAGGTTTAATAGAACAATATACTTTTTTTTCTTTTTTTCAAAGAAGGCTTTTGAAAGAAATATCTCTAAAATGAAATTGATCACGTTGTATTATTTCGCAAAATTTTGAAATTTGGACCAAATGAAAATTCGTTGAATTTCTTGAAATCTTTTTTTAACTCTTTGGTCCACGACTTAGCAAAATTACCAACTAGTCACTCAGAGCAGTTTTATTAGTGAGGGTCGAAATCGCAGTGTCTTTTTTTTTTTTTTTTGCCTAAGTCACCATCTAGGTGTCACCAATTTTTTTAACCCTCCTACACTTCAAAGAGTAAATACAATATATACAACTAAAAAAATTTTTTTTTTAAATGCTGATTCTATTTCATGAAAAATTCTTTTAACTAGAAATTAAAAGATAGCTGACTGACAGCAACAGGAGCACTGGTTAACTACTGAACCACGTGGAAAGGTGTGGGGGGGGGAGAGGAAAAAAGGAAATTAAATGATGATAATAAATTATGATAATCGTCTTTGAAAGGCACTAAACTCCTAAAATTTACTTCTTTAAAATTTAAGGCGGCATTCCCCGGCGATTTTAAAGAACTCTCTCTCAAAAAAAAAAAAAAAAAAAAAAAAAAAAAAATTTAATTTTTAAGGTTTGGGAAAGATATATTTATTATAACCGAATTCCTGTATGAAGACTGGATCTACTTTATTGGACATTAATTTGTGAGATAAGTAATTTTTCAATGTTTAATATGTTTTTAAAGTTTCAATTATCAATTAAATTTTTGGTACTAGTGCATGAGCTGGCCTGGGCGTGGCTTATCACTCGCTCGGATTTCTCCGTAAAATGACGTCACATGCTGCCATCTGACGGAGAAAATGGACGAGGGGTGGGGGTGGGGGGCTTACAGAGAGAGAAAACGCGAAAAAATAAATGGCCGACAGGGGGGGGGGCTAGCAACGCCAAATACAAGTTTCCAGAATATTTCAACACGAAACTGCTTGAAAAAATTAATTATAGCATTTTCTTTAATTACTATAAAATTAATATAGTGGTAAAATTATTTAAAAAAAAAGAAAACAGAAACCAAACCATTTCAAAAAAGGTCAAATTCACGAAATTAGCCATTAAAAGAATAATAAATGGTAACATTATCAATAAAAGTTACTTTCCAACTTATCTGCATCATTCGTTGGTATTTTTAAGTAGTTTTAAGTGCTTTCTATTTCATATCGAATGTTAGAGCGGTTTCGGCTAACCTTGCAGGGGGGGGGGGGGGGCCCAATATCACATCCCCCCCCCTGCTCGCTCGCTATGTCCTGGAAAAAAAAAAAAAATTCCCCCCCCCCCCCCCAACGTCATCACCAAGCAAACTACGTTGGGGGGGGGGGGGAATTTTTTTTCCAGGACATAGCGAGCGAGCAGGGGGGGGGGATGTGATGTTGGGCCCCCCCCTGCTCGCTCGCTATGTCCTGGAAAAAAAATTCCCCCCCCCCAACGTAGTTTGCTTGGTGATGCCGTCGTTTATGCTACAGCGTAGCATAAACGGAAGCTGCAAAATGGTCAAAAGTAGTTCGTGGGTTCAGGGGTAAATACCATGCAAACGGTAAATTTGCCCCAAGTTTGACTATCAGATTACCTATAAAAAAAAACAAATTAGAGTGGTCGGTGTTATCTGTTAATTAATTTTTCAAACAGTTGCGTGTTGAAATATTCTGGAAACTTGTATGTTGCGCACCTGCTGCTAGGCCCCCCCCCAGTCGCCATTTTTTTTTGTTTAGCTTTTTTCCTTGAAAACATTACGACAAGTTTTCTTCTATTTGACTCCCATGCATGTGAAAAATAATCACGGTAAGTTTTTCTGTTATTATTTGACAATAAAAATTACTTTGCAACTTACCTGCATCATTCATTTTTCTATTTAAAAAAGTAGTAATTATTAAAAAAAAAAAAAACAGGGTATGTTTTATGGCATTTCAGAACTTCGCAAGGTTAGCCGAAACCGCTCTAACATTCGATATGAAATAAAAAGCATTTAAAACTACTTAAAAATACCAACGAATGATGCAGATAAGTTGGAAAGTAACTTTTATTGATAATGTTACCATTTATTATTCTTTTAATGGCTAATTTCGTGAATTTGACCTTTTTTGAAATGGTTTGGCTTCTGTTTTCTTTTTTTTTTAAAATAATTTTACCACTATATTAATTTTATAGTAATTAAAGAAAATGCTATAATTAATTTTTTCAAGCAGTTTCGTGTTGAAATATTCTGGAAACTTGTATTTGGCGCTGCTAGCCCCCCCCCCTGTCGGCCATTTATTTTTTCGCGTTTTCTCTCTCTGTAAGCCCCCCACCCCCACCCCTCGTCCATTTTCTCCGTCAGATGGCAGCATGTGACGTCATTTTACGGAGAAATCCGAGCGAGTGATAAGCCACGCCCAGGCCAGCTCATGCACTAGTACCAAATTTTTTTAATTGCGTTTTATTTTCAATTTATTTTAAAAAAACAGGGTTTAAAATGTATTTTTCAAGGTAACAAGCTTCGAAAGAAGTCTAATAAAAAAAAAATCACTTAAGTTTTAATTTCGACAACCCTGAGAATTTAATTATTAAAAAAATATTGAAATGTGACATTTTTTTTTTTTACATTTCTATTAGTTCAATTAATTTTCTTTCAATAATTCATTTCACTCAACAAACTTCACCATTTTTTGTTTTGTTTTGTTTTTCTTTTATCTTTTTCTGTAATTTTGGTAATTATTTTTGCTCAATTTTATCTAGTATTTCATTTGTTTTTATAGTGGTATCGTTTTTATATGTGTTCCTTTGATATACCCTATTTCAAAATTAGTTTGGCCAAACTTATTCTTCACGTTAGAAACAACGTGTAAAAGCAATGAAAAAGTAAGAAAAAACAATAGGTGTTAACTACACTTTGTGAATTATGCACGTTCATTTATAAATTATTAAATTAAATATTTATCTTTTTTATATTTAATTAGTATATATGAATATTTTTTTTATTTAATTCATTAAATCTGTTAATTATGAGGACCAAAATAATGAATTGTGTTAATTTATTCTCTAATTTTCTTGTTTTTGTTCTGTTATATAAATTCTATTTTATTTGTTTTTGCTCTGAAGGATTAATTCTATTTTCTTTGTTTTGTTTTTTTCTGTATTTCAATTAAGTAAAATAAATTTTCTCTAAAATAAATTTTGCTAATTTTTCCGTTTAGTTTACTATATAATAATTTTATTTAAACCAAAACACGACTGTGTAGGCATAAAATATCTCTTCCAAAGTTAGAGAAAATATTTGGGAACTACCCGACCATAAGTATAAAACTACCTGGTATATTTCAAAACAATAATTCCCTAGGAATCGGAATCGGAATCGTACTTGGTATCGGAATCGTTAATCAATATTTTCCTGGAATCGGAATCGGAATCGTATAAAAATTAGGAATCGTCCCAACACTAGTTTCAAGTGAGGGCCACATCATGCCACGTCACCTCTTTGAAGTCGGCTTAAAAGTCAACACCCATGTGTACCTGGATGCACTGAAAAGTGTGGTGATCCCCTGGTGCAATCAGATGGTCGCTGGTAGAACCAGCATGGCTTCAGAAGGAGTTCTATGATGTTGTATCCTTCTCTCACTGGCCTCCCCTTGTCCCCTGACCTGAACCCGCTGGACTACTTCATTTGGTCATACGCAAAGAACATCAACATGACATCCCACAACACCAAAGGCAACCTAATCACCATCATCCACCGAGTATTCACTAAGCTTTCGCTGTTACTCGTGGAAAAGGCATGCTCCCAGTTCTGGACCCATATCTAGGTGGTGATTGAGGCTGAAAGCGGCTACATTGAATAGATGTCAGCTCTACTACATAATCAAGTTACCTGAATTGATTTTTTTCAATAAAAGTTTTAAAATAAAGCTGTAGTGTTGTTTTCTTTAGGACGACAAATTAATCGTTCTACCCTATACATGAATGTGAACTTAGCATCAAATTGCTTCAAACCTTGGTATTCCACTTTCCACTGTTAACTGTTTGGGAGTCCAATTCCCCAGAGAAAAGAAAATATCATCTCACCTAGTTCCATCAGAACCTTCTGACAGCATTTTTGTAATGAATGTCTGTCTGTCTGTCTGTCTGTCTGTCTCTCTCTCTCTCTCTCTCTATATATATATATATATATATATATATATATTTTATTGTGACATAATCCTTAAATTGGATTATGTATTTAAATGAAAATTTAAATATTTATTTTAGGCCAACGAGAAATTTATTGTTTTTTTTTTGTTGTTTTTATATTTTGTTGCCAAGGCAAAATGAACACGGAAGAAAAAGAGAGAGAGAGAAAGAGAAGCTAAATCTATTAAGAGAGAGAGAGAGAGAGAGAGAGGGGGGTATAGAAGAAAGAGAGAGAGGTGAGAGAAACATTCAGTGGGTGAATCAGCAAGAGAGGTGACCGGGTCACCTTGCTCAGCGACACACTTTCTGGCCCGTTAGTTACTAAGCAACAAAGAAAGAAAAGAGAGGGGTAAAAAATGTATAGAGAAGAGAGAGAGAGAGAGAAGGAGAAAGAAGAAAGAAACATTTTGGTACAAGGACTCTCCGCCATGGCGCTAAGCTGGGCGCACGTGGAAAATTTCCACTCCACCATGACAGAGAAGCGGGAAACGAACCAGCATTGTCGAAATGTAGAATGTCAACTCTACAAACACAAGAGACACAGCACTCCAAAAATAACCAAAACATTGGCATACCGCATGTTACGAACTGCTGTCCAAAGCAAATAAAATGGAAGTTAAACTTCACGTAGAAAAGAAACAAAAAACTGTAAGTCGTCTCTCTGAATATCTCTCTCATATATTTAGTCAATGAGTTCGTTTTGCCATTTTGTTTGAACTGATGTATTTTTTTGTATTGATATATTTCTCGTCGGCATTTTCAAATAGTAGGTAAAGATACCCCTTCCACACACTCGTAATTGTTTTGTTTTATTTTTACTTAATCTCCTTCCCTCTCTACCATAGTTTAAATTTTTATAATAAAATTAATGTTGGAATATTATCATGGGTGTCTGTGTTCATTGTTTCTCACGTTTTTGTTGTGTTCAGTCTTCGTGTCTCTATTCTTTTTTCTACTTGTGTCACATGTGCGATAAATATTTTTTCCCCCGTAAATTTCCTTTTATCTCTCCCTTTGATAATGTGTTACAAAGATAAACATTTCTTTGCTTTTGTCATAAATTTCCTTTCATACCCCTCTGTTTTTTACTTAACCCCTTCTCTTTATCGCACATGTGTAACAATATATATATATATATATATATATATATATATATATATATATATATATATATATATATATATGGCATCATTTGAAACATAAATTGTATAAACAAAATTCATATTTTAAAATTGACTCCAAATATTTTTTTGTATAGAAATAGAAATGTTATGTGGAGACAAAGTCAATTCGAAATCTTTGGTTGAAATAAAATAGTTTCCAACATAATCTTTATTTTTCTATTTCATTTTGCAATCATAAACCGACTCTTATATTCATTAGTTACATTTCAAAATTTTTTTTTATTTCATTCATTTTGATGTTTTTGTTTTAAATCTATTTGTATTTTCATTGGTCTTATTATTGTTAGACCTTATTTCTTCCAAATAAAAGAGTTCAGAAACTTCTATACAGCAAAGTTGTCTGTTTCAGCCTCACAGTTAAAAGTGTAATCACAGATTTTGAATCAAGTTTCGATCCAATGTCATTATTTATGGCAGCTCTTGAATCTTTTTTAAAACTCATTATTCAAAATCAAAAGTATGTACAAATAACATTAAAAACAAGTGTTGCACCATCATTTTTAGCATTCCAATTTTACTATTAACTGATTGAACAGAAAGTAGATTAAAAATAAAAAATAGAAAACTGATTGAAATAATTGTAAAATGAGGAATTAACGGGGTATTGCTGGGGACAATCAGTGGAAATATTTAACAGAATCAAACCTCTACATTAATATAAAAATACCACCTCAAAATGCAAACACATGACTGCAAAAGTCTGATGAAAACTATGCAGACAAAATGACATTTGCATTTGTACTGAAGACAATACTAAAAAATGAGGAAGCAGAAAATGAAAGGAATACAGAAAATTGAAAGGAAAAAAACTAATATACCAATAATTATAGGAGCACTAGGTTCTCTCTTGAAAGACCAGTTGCAATCAGAATCAAAGGGAAAATTGAAACAATATAAAATACAGCAATGATAAAAGCAGCAGAAATCTTAAGGAAATTCCTCAACTACACAATCAATGAATGCTAACCAGTCACATGAAAGTTGAAATAAAAAAATAAAAGAATATTACATGAGCCCAAAGGAGCTAAAACTGTTATAAACTAAAGGAGGAAAAAAACACATACACACTAGGTGATAACAGGTTCACTTTGCTTTACACAAAATTATTATATAAAAGAGGATAAAAAGACTGAGAAAGAAGGGCATCAACCAGACCACCACTGGAAAAGTGCAGAAAATACTAGCACCTTATGGAGGCTTATTGCCACTCAAATTCCAGAAAAGACCAACGAAAGTGATAATGAAAAAACTCATTGAAAGTGGCAAAAAACAACAAAAAAAAAAACTTGTCATTGTTAGTGAGTAATCACCAATAAAGTTTTGTGTGAAGTCTCCTAGTGGAAAAATAATGATAATAATTATAACAGAGAAAAAATCTTATATTTGCTTCCCAAGATACAAACGCAATCAATAGAAACATCTTTGGGAAGGATTGTTCTGATATGTGCAGGTTGTGTGGTGTAACTCTTGAAACTGTGTCAGACATTGTTAATGTCGTTTGCACATACTTTTTCAGGGCAACGTTTGTATTTTTTTTGAGCAAGTGTAAATACACACATTAACAATGTGTGACACTGTTTCAAGAGTTACACCACAAACGTTGCCCTGAGAAAGTATGTGCAAATCTGCATTGGAGTTTGTGCCAAAAGTTTCGAATCCAAATGATGGACAAATAGTTCCAGCATCACCCAGAAATGATCATGGAAAATGAGGACGTTTCTCTAGGATTTCATGGTTCAATGTGATCGAGAGATAACTCACAGGAAACTGGATATTGTAGTTGTGAACAAAAACACCAATGAATGCCAAATTATTGATGTGGCTTGCCCAAACGAGATCAACTTAGCAGGCAAGAAGAATGAGAAACTACGGAATTATCAGAAACTGAAGGTGGAGATTATTAGGTCGTGGCATAAGAAAACTTCCATCGTGCCAATCATCATCGGTGCGCCTGGCTCAATTCCAGATGATCTTGAGAAACAGTTAAATTCCTTGGGAATCAAGTACACAAGATCACCGTAGTCCAGAAGTCAGTTCTGCTTGGCACAGCAAACATCCTACTCAAAGTGTTTTCCATCTAATTGACTCTTTGACTATGCTCACTATTTTTGGTAAAAGCGCACTCTTGAGTGAAAAAACTGTAAAACATCACAACACTGTGAAGTTAAAGAAAATAGCAACAATAATAATACTTTCTGTCATTTGAAAAATATGTAACTGTAAAAATTGATTCCCACTGTAAAAAGCACTGCCAAAATAGGCAATAGAAAGAGATGTGAAACTGGAAAGAAAAAGGTGAGAAAACACTTATCTATATATATAAAGTAGTAGTGTTCGTGTTTGTCCGTGCGTACAACTACCCATGATCAAAGAAATATAAAGGCGATATGTGTGTACACCTCTCCTGGTCAAGAAAATATTAATGCCCATGATAGGATACTTCTGTCAAAAGAGAACGATATTTATTTGCTCCCCCACCAAGCAAATTAGGCACAAGACCGATTTTTAATGTGAGGAGTGAAGGGGAGGGGGAAGGGGAAAGGGGACCAGCTCCTGAGAGGTGGGAAATGGGAGCTGGATAGTGATTTGCCAGCTGGCCCAAGTAGGGTTGCCCCTACATGGACCAGAAGATTGCCGCAAGGGCAATGGTCTTTTCTTGCAGCATCTGCCGGAACAGATACTACACTTTGAGATATTAAATTTTTTATTCATGTTAAAAATACAGTCAAAATCAACGATGAACAAAAAACTTAGGCACATGGCCAACTCAAAAGGGGGGATTTTGGGGTTCGTCACTCCAGAACTAAACAAAATCAAAAGTTTCTCCCAGCTAGTATCTTCTTTCACCATAATACCGCATTCACCCTTTCATATTGGGGGGACGTCCTACTTAACTCCCAGTTTTTAAAACATTTTTTATTGACGTGTAAAAACAAAAAAGATAACAATAAAGCTGTTTAAGCATTTTCTTAAGGAGAATTGCTTCCCCGCACCCTGGAAAACCTCATCAGTATGCCCTGCATTTAAGAATTCCGGTGATAGGTTATCTCCCTCTCAGTACAGACCAATAAGCCTCCTGTGCGTCATGAGTAAGTTACTGGAATCTGTGTTAAATACAGAAGTAGTCAGCCACCTCAGCAAAAATAACCTTCTTAGTGACATGCAATATGGTTTCCGTTCTGCTAGATTTACAGCAGATGTGCTTACGGTTATATCTCATAGGATTAGTGAATCTCTCATTGCAGGCTTCCTTTCTAGGGCAATTGCTCTTGACATATCAAAGGCCTTTGATAGGGTATGGCATAAAGGTTTACTTCACAAGATCTCTAGCTATAGTATAGCTGGAAATGTCTTCTCAATTATGAAATCATTTCTCTTTGATAGGTTCATAAGAGGTAATAATAATAGGTTGATGGGCAGAAATCAGAAGCTCTCAGTATTAATGCTGGAGTCCCTCAGGGGTCTATCAAACTCTCTTCTTGATCTACATCAATGATCTTCCAAATCACATTCTTAGATCATTCATACTGACGACACTACCATCTCTGGCAGCACATCAAATGCCGTAAATGACAAAGTTCTCTCTGATTCTTTCTCCTCTGTTCTTGAGCAAGTGGTACAATGGGGAAAGAGGTGGCTGATTACTTTTAATGCATCTAAGCTTACATCATCAATGCTCTGATCCCCATGTGGCATCAATTGAAATGAATGGCTCTCGTCTTAGGGAGGCTCCATGTTTTGAAAAGCGTCTGTGCTTGACCTTTACACCCGATCTTAAATGGAACACATACATTAAATCCGTTGCCAAGGCCGCTGGAAAAATGGTGGGATCCTTCTATCGATCCAGTAGATATCTCACTGCTGATGCAATTCTCTACCTATATAAGAGCCAAGTATGTCCAAAGATGGAGTACTGTTGCCACATCTGGGCAGGAGCTGCTAGAAAGAACTTATTCTGCCTTGACAGAGTTCAAAATAGACTTCATAGCCTTGTAGGGGATGCCCTTTTTTCTTCCCTGCAACCTCTTTCTCACAGAAGATACATTGCGAGCCTGTTTCTGCTTTATTGTTATTTTCATTGCAACTACTTGTCTGAGCTCCAATCTCAAGAAACACTCATCATTATCTGAGCCTAAACCTAAACGTAGATTTCATGAACAAAGCTTCTTTCTTAGAACTGCACGCCTGTGGAATTGTCTTCCGTTTTCCTGCTTTCCGGCTGACTACAATATGGTCGTCTTCAAGTCAAACGTAAACAAGTTTTTGATGAGCCGTTCACCTTAAGTAATTCAATTTACCAAATGTACACTACTTAACGATTATTATATTGTTCCATTGACTACTGTATGTTTTTTTTTTTTTTTTTTTTTTTTTTTTTACAAAGGCGTCACCACATTATCAAGGCCCAGAGGCCACTCAAGGATAAGGGTTAAAGAGTGTACAGTAGAAATTGGTCAATATAGTAATCATTAGTAATGAAAATTTGGTAAAGTTGATAACTTATATGGAACGGCTCATCAAGAACTTATTTACTTTAGACTTGAACACAACCATATTGTAGTCAGCCGGAAAGCAGGAAAACGGAAGACAATTCCACAGGCGTGCAGTTCTAAGAAAGAAGCTTTGTTCATGGAATCTACGTTTAGGTTTAGGCACAGATAAAGAGTGGGGGAAATTATTGATAGTGTTTACAGCTAGACGAGTGTTTCTTGTGAAAGTTTGGCGAGGGGGGACCATAGATTGAAGCTCAGTTGAACACTTTCCATGAAAATAACGATACATTAGAGACAAACTCGCAACATCTCTTCTGTGAGATAGAGGTTGCAAGGAGGAGAAAAGGACATCTCCTACGAGGCTACGAAGTCTATTTTGAACTCTATCAAGGCAGGACAAGTCCTTTCTAGCAGCTCCTGCCCAGATGTGGCAACAGTATTCCATCCTTGGACGTACCTGGCTCTTATATAGGTAGAGAATAGCATCAGCAGTGAGATATCTACTGGATCGATAGAAAGATCCCACCATTTTTCCAGCGGCCTTGGCAACAGATTTGATATACGTGTTCCATTTAAGATCAGGAGTAATGGTCAAGCCCAGAAGCTTGTCAAAACTTGAGGCCTCCTGAAGACGAGAGCCATTCATTTCAATTGATGACAAATGTGAATTAGAATGTTGATGATGTAAAGAGAGAAGCTTGGTTTTAGATGCATTAAAAGTAACCAGCCACTCCTTTCCCCATTGTACTACATGCTCAAGATCAGAGGAGAGAGAATTGGAGAGAACTTGGTCGTTTACTGTCTTAGATGTTCTACCATAAATGGTAGTGTCGTCAGCATAAATGTCTACAAATGATGTAAGGATATGATTTGGAAGATCATTAATGTAGATCAGGAAAAGAGTTGGGCCCAGGATGGATCCCTGAGGGACACCGGCATTAATACTGTGAGCTTCTGATTTTTGCCCCTCAACTACTACTCTTATGAACCTATCAGAGAGAAATGATTTAATAATTGAGAAGACTTTTCCAGCTATACCATAGCTAGCGATCTTATGAAGTAAACCTTTATGCCATACCCTATCAAAGGCTTTAGATATGTCAAGAGCAATTGCCCTAGAAAGATTGCCACCGTCGAGAGATTTGCTAATCCTATGCGATATAACTGTAAGGACATCTGCTGTAGATCTAGCAGAACGGAAACCATATTGAGTGTCACTAAGAAGGTCATTTTTGTTGAGATGTTTGATTACTTCTGTATTTAACACAGATTCTAGCAACTTACTCATGACGCACAGGAGACTTATTGGCCTGTACTGAGAGGGGGATGAGCGATCACCTGAATTCTTAAATACAGGGCATACTGATGAGATTTTCCAGGGAGATGGGAAACTATTCTCCTTAAGACAACGTTTAAACAGTTTTGTAAGTATGGGCGCTAATTCAGGTTGAAGTTTTTTGAGTACTATAATTGGAATACCGTCAGGGCCAGTTGCTTTACTCGAATCAAGGTTTTTGATTAGCTTCGCAACATCACATACAGATATACGTATATCACATAGCGTGTTTTCTGATACAGGAGGAAATATTGGGGGTTGGCGGTCTTGGTCGCAAAGGGTAGAATTAGCTGCAAAGTTCTTGACAAAGAGTTTGGCTTTGTCAGATGCTGACGAGATTACCTCAGGTCCATTGATAATAGTTGGGATGGAGCACACGCTTCTGTTCAGGATTCTGTTTGCTATTTGCCAAAACTGGTGGGAACCAAGCCGCTGCTCAGCTACTTTGGACTTAACAGATTCAGCATACAACACTCTTGCGTTCCTTATTACTTTCTTACAATGGTTGCTGGCAGTCCTGAAAACGGCTTTAGTTTCCATACATCTATTACGTTTGAAGCAGTGGAAAAAGTGATTTCTGTGCGCAATGGCAGCAGCACATTCTGGAGAGAACCATGGCTGGCTGTTAGGTTTTTGCTGAAACTTTTTAGAGGGTATGAAATGGTCAATACCTACAATTAACCATTCAGTTAGGTCTAATACTATAGAGGACACATCCTTTTTAAACATGGAATGCAGAGGTAGATCAGATATAAATGTACGGAAGCTATCCCAGTCAGCCTTAGTGTATCGATATACTGTACGATGAAGAGGTACGTCTGGGGACTTATTATATTTCATTTTTATCTTGATTGATACAACAGAGTGGTCGGAAGATCCAAGAGGCGACAGAACAGAAACTGAACATAGTTCAGGGCAAGTTGTGAGAAAAAGGTCTAGTAGGCTCACATACTGGCCGTCATTATCGGGCACACGGGTAGGTTCCTGAACAATCTGAGTGAGGTCATAGGCAATGGAGAAATCATGACAGAACCTCCCCTCATCATCGGTCTTGTTTGAGTGGGTCAACCATTCGACGTTGTGAACATTGAAGTCTCCACATATGTGAATGTTAGCTGAAGGATAAGTAGAAAGGACTTGGTCAATTTTCTCAGATATGCTTTGAAAGATAGTAACTCCGCTGTTGTGGGGGCGATAGAGAGTAAATATAAATGCAGTAGTGTGAGCTAAAGCAACCCGGAAGCACATATAGGGTAAGTTAGGATCTTCCCTGGAGATGTCCCTCCCACATGGAAAGCTATCTTTAATATAGGCACATATTCCATGCCCATGACGATCTTGGGGGTCAGTTTTAGAAGTTAAGTTAGAGTATCCTGAAATTGCAAACTCATCTAGGGAAATAGCCTGTCCAATGCCAGTTTCACTTAAAAATAAAAGGTCTGGTTTAGTCTCCTGTAATTGGGTTTCAACCTCTGGAAGGTTAGAACGAAGACCCCTGATGTTGGAGAAGGAGACATGGTAGTAGGGGTCTACGTTGGAAGTTGGAGAACCGGGTTTAATCGTGTATTTTTTCTTGAAACTTGTCATGATGAAATTTTGGAATTTGTGGACTAGGTCGACAGATTTACTTAGAGCAGGACAGAGAGGGGAAATTAAGAGAGAAAAAGAAACGAAGAATTTTTTTTTTATTTGTAGCTAATGATAAGGTAAAGCCGTAACAATTACCCACTAGTATGGCATCGAGAGGCCCCACCAGAAGCTACTGCATGGTCCAGAATCCATTCACCAAATGGCAATACAGCAGCCCCAGTACTTTGCACCTGCTGATAGGACAGCCTCCTTAGTGGTTAATCCAAGGTTCGGGTCCCTGACTATCAGGCGGATAACGTCAGCCCAGACAAAACGTTTACCTCCAGCACCCTTACTAGTGACATGGCTACAAGGATAGACATAGAAACAGAAAATTTCCGCCATCTCAGCAAACTGTTCGCAAAAATACTGCCAATGTTCTTTAACTCCTATCCTCGAGTGGCCTCTGAGCCTTGATAAGTGGTGATGGGTACGTTAAAAAAAAAAAAAAAGGCCATATGGAAATGGTTCAGTTTCTTTGCATGTTGGGCATACATGGTTTAAGTTTCACAAGCATATATGAGGATGGCAAGAATCACAGTTTGGTATACTTGAAGTTTGGTCTGCAGCCAAATTCGTCTATGCTCCCAAACAGTCGTTATGAGACATCCAAAGGCAGCACTTGCCTTGGGTATCCTACAATCAACTTCATCGTGTATGTGTACAGCCCTTGACAAAATACTGCCCAATTGAGTGAGGCTCAACATACTTTTTTCCAGGAGCAGGCTGATACATTACTTTGGTCTTCTTTTCCGAAATCATTGCATGCCTTAGAAAAACGATCAGTACTATATGGCATGTTTGGCTCTGTGTTGGCATTGAAGACAAAGGTCTCGTAGGATGGTGGTTTTAATCCTGGTGACAGTACCAAGTCGTTTTAAGTTGAACAACTTGCCATCTGTCTGGTAATTGATGCTTACTCTGGGATTGAATGCATCAATTACCGAGAACATCATGCTGAAGAGCTGGGTGCAAATATCCTGCCCTGTTTGACACCGCCATTGACTGGGAAGTCATTGGAAACTTCTCCATCATCATCTTTGCATCATAAAAATGTTTGATGAGTGAAATTAATTCACGTTCTGCTACCCACTAATCAGAAACCAGAATTGCTCCAAAAATATTAAACCTTTTCTGTAGCAATTTCACATATGCTTTCTTCGTGTCAACACAAGAACTTGTGTAGAACACCTAACCATCGGAAACTGTTCTGAAACTAAACATGGCTAGACTCTAAACTCTAGAGGTTATGGGCTCAACGTGTGTCTTTATTTCGATGAATCCAAATCAAAATTCGAATTGTGGCAAGTGAAATTTTTAGGATATCTACGAATTCAAAAGCTACACAAAGTACTTCAAACACAACCTGAAGACAGAAACGATCCCAACTTGATTGAAAAGAACGCAACTGTCCTTGTGGAATTAATACAGTGCTTAGATGACCAAAGTCTATCACTGGTAATGAGAGAAGCCCTGGACAATGGTTGCAAAGCATTGAACATATTGACAGAGCATTATTTATCGAAAGGAAAACCCAAAATTATTTCTTTATATACTGAACTGACCTCTTTAAAACGAATGGAAGCCGAAACACTTACAGATTATATTATAAGAGCCAAAACCACTGCAAATACTTTAAAAATGTCTGGCAAAGTTATAAGCGACAGTCTGTTAATTTCCATCAAGGAATTACTGAGTGATTTCAAGCCATTTACAACCATAATAACCCAGAAAGAAAAACCAATGACTTTTAATCAATTCAAGGTGGCACTCAGAAGTTATGAGGAAACTGAGAAAATGAGCACAGAAAAAAATGAATATACAAATATCATGAAATTTAAAAATGCACTCATAAAAACACTAAAATTAAATTATACCCATGCCTGGAATAAAAACCACAACTGCCAAAAATAATTTTTCTACTAAGAAAAGTACAAAAATTATTTGCTATATTTGTGGCCGCACTAATCACAAGAGTTTCCAATGTAGATACAGGACTTTCAAAGGAGACTCCATTAAAAATGTGGAGAGCTCCATTATATTTTTATTTCCATGTACATTTGATGCTTCAACAAACAGTAGTAATTTTCTTGTCGATTCTGGTGCAACGGCACACGTGATTACGAAGGAGTCTGATTTTATCAATTTTGATTCCAACTTTAAGCCTCATCATTAAAGAATCATTTTGTAGAACTCGCCGACAGCAATCGAGTAAATGATATTGGGTCAAAACTGATAAAATCAGATTCCTTCATAATCACATGTGCCATTGCACACAATTTACAAGAAAATTATTACTGTTTAATGAAGCATCAAACGTACATGAAAATAGGCAATGCTAAAATCTCGCTAAGGAACAATAAAGGTGAACTGTGTTTCTGTATTCTAGAAAATGCTCTTCTAATCCCAAAATTTAAGCAAAATATATTTTCTGTACAAGCTGCCATTAAACAAGGTGCAAATATAAACTTTAGCCCCAATAAATCAAAACTAGTGTACCCGAATGGAACTGTATTCGACATTAAAGAAAATGGAAGACTATATTATTTAAATAGCATAGTCCCATTGAAAACCGCCTGCCATGATTTACAGACATGGCATAAAATATTTAGGCACTGCAATATTCCTGATATCAAAAAGTTGCCGACTGTAGTTGATGGAATGAAAATAGAAACATCAAAAAACTTTAACTGCGACGTTTGTACACAGGGAAAAATGACAAACTAGCAAAACAAGATACCAGACAAGAAGGCCACGAAAATCCTATTACTAGTGCATTGTGACTTGAACGGTCCCATGGAACCGATGGCCAGAGAACATTATAGATATGTGTTGAATTTTGTAGATGACCATTCAGGTTTAATAATGCTTTATTTTTTAAAGAACAAATCTAATAACCTGCTAGCAACTAAAAAATATTTAGCCGACATGACCCCCCCCCCCTACGGTGAAGTAAAGTGTATTCGCGCTGACAATGGTACGGAATTCACTAATAAAAACTTTGAACTTTTACTAATTAACCATCATATCAAGCATGAAAAATCGGCCCCTAAATCGCCACACCAAAACGGAACTGCGGAAATAGCATGGCGGACACTTTTTGAAATGGCAAGATGCCTACTCATTAAATCAAAATTCCCAAAAAACCTCTAGATGTACGCACTTATGACAGCTGCCTATATACGCAACAGGTGCTTTAACAAAAAACTATCTAAAATCCCATATAAAGTTTTCTGCAGTAGAAAAACAGAATGCATGTATTTGGTTCAAGTTGTTTCACATATATAGATAAAAAGAGTAAATTAAATATTAAAACTGATAGAGGCATATTTCTTGGATATGATAAAAATATTCCAGCCAACTTAGTATTTTTTCCAGAGAAAAATAAAATAAAAAGAATCCGATGTGTAAAATTCACATACACGTTTAATTTTAAAGACGAAACCTCGTAATATGAAGAGAATGAAATTATATTTCCTCAAATTATTAAAACAAATGAAGATAATGAAGATGATGGGGACAAGAGTATCTATGATGATGATGATTGGTGTTAAAGTCGAAAGATACCCCAAAAGAAATAGAAGGCGACCCGATTTTTTTGTGGTCGACAATATGAATGATTATCAAATTGACTCTTGCTATTCCATAGAAAATACGCCAAAAAGCTTTAATGAAGCAATTAGTTCAGAACATTGTGATGAATAGTCATGAAAAATGAAATAGATGCTTTGACTGAAAATAATACCTATATGGTAGTAGCCCTCCCAAAATATAAACATGTCATTTCCAGAAGATGGGTCTTTACAAAAAAGACTAAAGCATCAGGTGTTGAAGCTAGATTTGTTGCTAAAGGGTACTCTCAGATTTATGGTATAGAATATTTTTCTATGTTTTCACAAACCTAATGACAATCAGAATTTTACTGCAAATCTCATCGAAATATGACCTAAACATCCATCAAATGGACGTGAAAAATACTTATTTGAATGCCCCAATAGACTGTGAAATTTATATTACCCCTCCAGAGGGATTTATAATGAAAAATAAAAATAGCGTGTGGCAACTTAACAAGTCATTATATGGTCTAAAGCAAAGTGCTCAGTGTTGGAATACAGTATTTCATGATTATATTATTAAACAACAATTTAGACAATGCGCTGTAGACCCCTGTTTATATACCCAACACAAAGACGATAAACTACTGATTTTGGTTTTGTGGGTCGATGATATTTTAATCGCATCAAATTGTGACATAATGTTGACTGATATTAAGGACAGATTAAGTAAAAGGTTCAAAATGACTGATCTTGGCAAAATATCCTGGATTTTTGGGATAGAATTTACTCAAAAGAAAGGACTTATTACGATGAATCAATCAAGATACATTGACAAAATACCATTAAAATTTGGAATGGGAGAGTGCAGGAAACACTCTACACTGGCCGAAAATGATATTAATAAAAATATACACACAAAATTTGAAATAATAGACGATATATTATACCGAGAAATCATAGGAAGTCTTATATATTCAATGACTACGATGAGACTCGATATGTGGTATACAGTAACAAAACTATCACAAAAATTATCAAGACTGACAATGAAGGATTTAAACAGAGCTAAAAAAATCCTTTGATATTTAAAAGGAACTAAGGAACAGAATTTAGTATTTAGAAAATCAAAAAATTCCCTAAAATTAGGATTTTCAGATTCAGATCGGGGAAATGACGAAGATCGAAAAAGTATATCTGGATATTGTTTCAGACTATCAGAAAATGAGCCTATTATTTCATGGAAATCTAAAAAGAAACAGATGGTATCTCTCTCTATGTGTGAAGCAGAATTTATCGTGATCACACACATGACCCAGGAAGCATTCTACCTTAAAAATATCCTAAAGACTATTTTCGAGCCAGAATTAACTAAAAGTCCTGTAGGTAATTAATAGTGATAATCAAGCCAGTATAGTCTTAGCATAGAACACAATAATCCACCAAAGATCTAAGCATATAGATATAAAATACCACTTCATAAAAAACGAGGTGAAGAAGGAATCCATTATTTTGAATTCCATATCATCAGAACAAAATATCGCTGATGTATTCACGAAACCTGGACCAAGAATAAAGTTAACAAGTTTTGCCTCAAAACTTGTTGGGGGATTTGACTTTGAATAACTTTTCATGGGCCTGTGTGTATGCATGTATATATATAAATATCTATATATAGAAAAAAAAAAAAGTCCTGGCAAAACAAACTGCATCCATTTTGTTTGTATTAACACTTTAACTTTAATGCGTAACTAATACTTTTACTGAAATAAAAAAAAATCACTTTTCTGAAAACATTTTCTTTGTAAATTTTCTTTTTGACAAATAATTTTTGCATCACTTTTTTGAAAACGTTTTCTTTGTAAATTTTTTTTTTTTTGACAAATATTTTTTGCATGCTTATTTTAAGGCGCGCATAAATTGTGTAATAATAAGAGTTACTTGCCCTTGGTTAATATCAGGGGGAGTTTAAATAAAGTCTTTGATATGAATGAACGCGTTTCTGGTTCTTTCCTTCCTGTTCTTAAAATGTAGTAGCAGCGGTCACCACGTGGGGGCATAGAAATTACAGGGACCCGACAAAACATGGTGTCAGATTGGGATAAATTTTTTTCTTTGGGTAAGGAAACCTTATCACGAAAAAAAAAAGAAAAAAAAAAGGATTAACGTCAACTATTTCAAAAAGAAATATGTTTAGACTTCAGCCCCCAGAGCGTTTTGACTTTACACAACCGAACCAGTGGAGGACATGGCGAGAGCGATTTCAATGTTTTCGTAGTGCGACAAAATTATATGAAGAGTCGCCCGATACACAAATTAGCACGCTTGTGTATTGTATGGGACCGGACGCCGAACAGATATATAAGTCGTTCTCTTTCAAGAAAAAGGAAGATGAAAAGAGTTTCGACGTGATACTGAACAAGTTTGAAGGCCACTTTATGCCAAAAAAAAATATTATACACGAGCGCGCAAAATTTCACCTCAGAACACAAAAGGAAGGCGAATCGATAGAACAATTTATTCGGGGACTTCACGAACTATCGGAAAACTGTGATTTTCCACACAAAAATGACCAAATAAGAGACAGGCTGGTCATCGGGTTAAGAAGTGGAGAGCTATCCAAAAAACTACAACTTAGAGACGACCTAAGCTTGGAAAAGGCTATCGAAATAGCACGCAGCTACGAACAAGTGAGACAGCAAATGGCTGAAATGAAGGAAAAATCGGTCGACGCAGTAAAACAAAACGAATGGAAACAAAATTATCCACAAAAAGAAACGCAGCAACAGAGATGTGGAAGATGTAACAAAAAACACAAACGGCAAGATTATTGTCCAGCGAACGGAAAACGATGTCGAAACTGTAACAAAATAAATCACTTCGCGATATGTTGCAGATTCAAAGCCCATAATGTCAGACAAGTGGAAAAACATACGTCAGAGGAATACTTTCTTGGGGCTATTTATAAAAGAAAAGAATTCAGAGAAAATGCAATAGACCCATGGCACGTGCGGTTAAAGGTATGTGAAAATAATTTAATTTTTAAAATCGACACCGGAGTGGACATAAATAAGTTACGAAACGTTTCGTAGCTTGAGGGAAAAACCTGTTTTGAAACCAGCATATGGCATATACAAAAGCCCCGGAGGTTATATTGAACTGTATAGGGAAGTTTACGGTTGATACGATACATAAGGATAGCAGATACTCATTCGAAATACATGTTATTGATAGCAGTACAGACAACTTGCTATCGAGAGAAACAGCGTATCGAATGAATTTGGTTAAATTCGTGTCAAATGTAAGCAAAGGGGAGGTAACTGGAGTCATGAAAACAGACCCAGTGGAAATAGTGTTAAAAGACGGTGCGAAACCGTATTGTACCCCGACGGCTAGACGGATAGCATTTCCCATTATGCCAAAAGTAAAGAAAGAACTTCGACGTTTAGAGGACGATGGTGTGATCGAGAAAGTCACACAACCAACGGATTGGTGCAGTCCAATCGTTCCGGCGAGAAAACAAAACGGAGAAGTACGGTTGTGTGTCGATCTAAAAAAATTAAATTCTGCAGTAAAACGTGAATATTATATGCTGCCGAATCTGGAGGATATATCACCCAAATTGAACGGCTCAGTGATATTTTCGAAACTGGATGCAGCCAGTGGGTTTCACCAAATTCCATTAGCAAAAGAGAGTCGGTTGCTTACGACTTTCATAACCCCATTCGGGAGATATTGTTTTAAAAGATTGCCCTTTGGAATATCATCAGCACCGGAAATTTTTCAACGGAAAATGTCCAAGCTTCTAGAAAATGTTGACGGTGTTCACGTCATAATAGATGACATATTAATTCATGGAAAAACGATGGAGGAACATGATAGAAGGCTTACAGTAGCACTAAAAATAATAGAGCAAGCAGGAATAAAATTAAACAAAGAGAAGTGCGAATTCAGGAAAAGCATTATAAAATACTTCGGACACAGCATATCAGCTAAGGGGATACAACCCACTGAAGAACGGTTAGAAGCGATAAAAAAGTTGTCTGCCCCTACATCAGTCACAGAGCTCAGAAGATTTTTGGGAATGAGTCAGTATCTAGGGAAATTCGTGCCTAACTTAGCAGCGGCATTACAACCAATGCTGGAATTATTGAAAAAAGATACGGTTTGGGCTTGGAATGAACCTCAAGAAAAGTCATTCCAAAGCGTTAAAGAACTATTGACACAGGCACCAATATTGACTTATTATGATCCAAAAAAGCCCATCACGATTAGTGCGGATGCGAGCAGCTATGGACTTGGCGCTGCCATTTTCCAAGAAGAAAATAAAATATTGAGAGTCATAGCTTATGCCTCTCGTACGCTGACAACAAACAGAACAAAACTATGCTCAAATTGAAAAAGAATGTTTAGCGAGCGTATGGGCCTGTGAGAAATTTGACAGATACATCGCGGGACTAGATCAGTTTTGTCTTCTAACGGATCATAAACCTTTGGTACCGTTGATAAATACTCAGGATCTGAATAACACTCCTTTGAGATGTCAAAGACTGTTGATGAGACTTAGGAGATACAATCCTATAGCAGAGTATGTCCCTGGGAAACTTTTGCTGGTATCAGATGCACTGTCTAGAAGTCCAACCGAAAAAGCAGAAAGCACCATGGAGAAAGATGTAGAAATGTATATAGACACTATCATAAAGACCAGATCAGCTACTGATAGAAAATTAAAAGAAATTAGGAATGCTACATCTAAGGATTCAAAACTACAGGAGATTATCCATTTAACATCAAATGGTTGGCCGAGCAAGGAGGATAGATTAAACAAGGGAGTTAAACCTTACTTTAACTTTAGGAATGATCTATCAGTTCATCAGGAAATTTTATTTTATCAAGATCGAATAGTGGTTCCACAAAATCTCAGAGCAGAAATATTACAAGCAATACATACAGGACATCTGGGGTTAAACAAATGCCGAGAACGAGCCAAAATGTCAGTATGGTGGCCGAGAATATCACAAGAAATAGAAGATCTCATTAGACGATGTGATTTTTGCAATAGTCATCGTGCTGCAAATCCCAATGAAACATTGAAACCAACTACGTTGCCAGATAGGCCGTGGCAGAAATTGGGGACAGACATCCTAAAATTGGAGGGAGAATATTACTTAGTCGTAACAGACTATTTCTCCCGTTACTTGGAAATCGCGAGATTAAATACACTAACCAGCAAAATGATAATTGGGAAATTACGAGAAATATTTGCTCGATGGGGAATACCTGAGGAGATCGTAAGCGATAATGGAGGATAGTTCACAAGCACATATTTGAAAGAATTTGCAAAACAATATGGATTCACACACACCACAGTGAGTCCGCATTTCCCTCAGGCGAATGGAGCTGCCAAAAGCGCAGTGAAAATTGCGAAAAGAATATTACGACAGCCAGACATATTTCTCGCATTAATGGCTTACCGTAGTACACCAATAACTGCTACGGGAGTTAGCCCAGCAGAACTCTTGATGGGTAGAAAAATTAAAACAACAGTCATCCAAATAAATTAAAACCCAAATGGCCAAATTTACGAAAAGTAAAAGAGAGAGATGGGGTTTACAAAACAAAAAGTAAAATAAATTACGATAAAAGACATGGAAGTAAAGACTTGAA
The DNA here is from genome assembly GCF_053919585.1 of Euprymna scolopes. Classification (NCBI taxonomy): domain Eukaryota; kingdom Metazoa; phylum Mollusca; class Cephalopoda; order Sepiida; family Sepiolidae; genus Euprymna; species Euprymna scolopes. Next base: position 24,104,473 of record NC_136521.1, on the reverse strand, counting down.
ACCACTAAGAGTGGGAGACAGAATCCGAGAGAAAACGGATGAAGAGAAAATGTGGAGGAATACTGGTATAGTCACAGCAACAAATAAGAAAAATAGGACATATACAGTAAAGTTGAACTCTGGAGAAAGTCTAAAAAGGAACAGAAAACATTTACTACCTATTTTGGAAAACGTAGACAACTCCTCCAGAAGAAGTGAAGTTAAGCAAAAACAGGAGACAAGTATATCAAGCAGAGGACGATTATCAAAAAACCCGAACTACTTGAAAGACTTTGTTTGCAAAGATAATAAATGTTACCGTTTGTAAATAAAGGTTAAAACTGTTTGTAAATAAAGGTTAAAACTGTTTGTAAATAAAGAAGGAAAAAAAAAAAGGATCTCGACAAACGGAGATGTGTAATAATAAGAGTTACTTGCCCTTGGTTAATATCAGGGGGAGTTTAAATAAAGTCTTTGATATGAACGAACGCGTTTCTGGTTCTTTCCTTCCCGCTCTTAAAATGTAGTAGCAGCGGTCACCACGTGGGGGCATAGAAATTACAGGGACCCGACGAAACATAAATTACAATTGACTTTTACTTTTTATGCACATTAGTTTTCTTCCTTATTTATCAAAAATATCCTATTCTTTTCCCATTGTTTTAATTAACAAAGAAAAAAACTCTTTAACGGGGTACATATTGCATGTATATTTATTGATATTAGGTACCCCAAACTAGCCTAGTTTAGGATGCAAAAACTGGTAAATAAAGTTAAATTTCCCTTAACTTCAACTCATTTATTTTTTCGGTTAAAATTTAATCTTCTTGCTTTATCTATATATATATAAAAGCGAAAATGTATGTATGTATGTTTGTGTGTCTGCTAAAAACCTTCGACAGACTGAACAAAACTTCACAAACTTGATCTCATATGAAAGCCCCATCCTTCGCCCAACAAATATTGAAAAATTGGCCCAAAACGTTAATTTTTTCATCCTGAAATCAACACTTTTGTACAGGGGGGGGGGTCAGCAAAAACCGTCCTCTCATGACGAGATTGGTTGTACACGTGCATCAGACGATGTCATAACCTCATTTAGTTTAAATATTTGAAGAACTGACACAATTTCATGTATGTCGTGTTAGCTCAGTTGGTTAGAGCGTTGGTTCATTATCTAAACGTTTTGAGTTCGAATCGTGGTGTGAGATGTCTTTTTCTTTTTTTTTTTTCGATTTTTAAATTTTAATATTGAAGCAGGGTTATTTAAGCCATTTTTCATGTAACGTTCGTTTTTCTGTTTTTTTTTTTACTTCGCTTATTCTTAGGTTTTCATTAACTCCGACCACCTCCGACCGACCACACACACCCAAAAACACCCACCGATTTTTGAAATTTTAATATTGAAACAGGCTTATTGAAGCCATTTTTCACATGTTTTTTTTTTGTTTGGTTTTTATTTTTCAGAAGTTTTAACATTCGTTTTTCTGTTTTCTTTTTTGTTTTTGTTTTTCCGATTTTTACATTTAACATTGTTCGTTTGCCTTACGTTAGTTTTTTTTGTTTTTTTTCCAAATATATGTCAACCTATGTCACAGAAATATATATTGAGCAAGTTTCTAACAGTATTTTGTCTAGTTTTATATTTATAGCACCTTTTCCCAAACTTACCGTGTTAAAGACAGAGTCGGCCGCCATTTTGAATTTTCCAATACATCGGTAAACACAGTATGTTTTTGGAGCTGAATAAACATGTTACATTAAATAAAAACACTGAAAACATATCCAGTTAGGTAGAACAGTAACTTATCTTGCCTTTGATAACATTTATTTGTTATATATTTGTTTTTTGACAACTTTTTCGAATCTGTGTGTAAAGTAATACAAACCCCAATTTTTATATAATATTTTTCAGTCCGTTCTTTTAATAATAAATAAAACTTTTCACTGAGTATTTTCAAATATTTTAAAGTAAGCATTTTTCACGGCAGTGTTTTTTTTTTTACGATTGGTGAATTATCAATATTTTAGCACGGGGCGTAATTCATTTCTTTGAAATATATTTAAAACTTTAATTTTTTGTTTTTATAACATTTTAACTGTAAATAATTTACATAACGAGTTTGTTTTACTGTACACATAGATTCGAAAAAGTTGTCAAAAAACAAATATATAACAAATAAATGTTATCAAAGGCAAGATAAGTTACAAACATGCCGATATTTTTTTTAAAAAATATATTGATAAACATTGTATGATTTTCGAAGCGATTACACGTTTTAAAGTGAGTAAAACCACTAAAAACCTTCCCAGATAGGTAGAAGAGTAACATCTTGCCTTTGATAACATTTATTTGTGATATATTTGTTTTTTGACAACTTTTTCGAATCTATGTGTACGGTAATACAAACCTAAAATTTAATTTAATTTGAAAATTCTATTTAAAATACACGTGCGTACACTGCACAAGTACCCTTATTATTATCATAATAATAATAGTAATAATAATAAAAAACTGGTGTAGATGACATCGACTGGTGCCACACCACACCAACTAGTTGTGAAGGGTCAGGGAGGATGGAAAGACCGAGGTAAGAGAGTACTGACCAAATCTCCACTGGAAGTGTGCAGTTCAAATCTGGTACCTTGGGGAGGCATTTTGTCACCCAAACCCCAGGAAACACCAATAGCTGATGCCAACGAGAAATCAGTGACAACGGCTGTTGCAATAACATGCAATCATCTGCACAAGTGGTCAAAAGGTGGAGAACACTGGAAATCTGGGGAGATTTGTCACTTGGTCTCCAGGGAACACCACAGGTTACTGCCAGTGAGCAATCACTGATGATGGCTTGTGAGACAACTAATGCGCTACACATTTTGATGAAAAACATGGGGGAAAAATGGACATAGAAGAACAGAAAACCAAAACTTGAAATATAATTTCTGTATTTAAAGTAATAGTTGTTTAAATATTTCAACATATAATCTTGTGGAGAAAATCCAGCTTCCCAATAAGGGGCACTCTGGATAGGAACAAAAATAATCTCAGTCATGAAAGATTTCTCTTCCACCGACCGAAGACTGAAAAGGTAAAGTGTAGCATCAAAACAGATACTACACTGTGATCTTGTTCCGAAGGCCAAAAAATATTTGTTTAATGTTTCTTTAATTGTTTGTTTCCTAAATTCATAATTCTGTTTTATCAGTATTAAATTGTATATTGCTTTAAAATCACTTAATTTTACAAAGATAATGTTTATATTTTATATTGAATAAAGTTCAGTTTAAGTAGTAATCGAACTGTGTTCCTTTTTCTTTTTAAAAATGTTTTATTGCTCTTTTTCAAATGACCCTCATATAGTACTGACAGTCTGACAAATATTACCTACATTGTCTGCAGACATTTTTCAGTTAACAGGCCTTCTTCTTACTCTCGGTGGCCGTGGTTGGATCATTGTTTTGGGTTCGAATCGTGGTGTGAGATTTTTTTTTTTTTTCGATTTTTAAAATTTTAATATTGAAGCAGGGTTATTTAAGCCATTTTTCACGTAACGTTCGTTTTTCTTTTTTAAAACTTTGCTTATTCTTAGGTTTTCATTAACACCCCCACTCCCGACCGACCACACACATAGCAGTATCAGAATTTTTGTAGGAATTTTTGACACCCCTAACACGAAACTGCGAATACAATATAAAAATCTCGTAATTTCTCTGTTAAAAGTGGGTTATTTATTTTCTTTATGGATTATACTTCCAAAATAAACTATTACAGTTGTTTTAAAAGTAATAAAAATATTTTTATTTTTTTTTTAAAACAGTAATGAATTTTCCGAACTCAATATTTTTCAATTTTTAAACTCAATATTTTTAAATTTTTAAATTTTAAAAATCTATCAAAATTTTTCTATTGATTCTATTTTTACGATATTTTCAGGGTCAATGTGAAATTTTATGTTCTTTCCAATAAACCGAATATAATATTTTAGACAAACGTTTTTTTTAAATTCACGCCCCCCCATTTTCACGCCCCCCCATTTTCACGCCCCCCCCATTTTGAAATGTCTATTAAAAAGTAAATAATTAATTTATGTTTAATAGGTTTATATATCACAAATTGAAGAGAAAAGGTCAATAAATAATATATTCAAATTTAAAACAAAAAAAAAAATCAGTTTTTTAGAAATTTACCTGTAAAGTCCGAAGTTTAAAACCTTATTTTATAAGAACACATTTTTTCTTTTTGTCTTTTTTTTTTTTTTTTTAATGAAACCTTGGTCCTTGCTCCTTTAATTGAAAAAAAAATTAGGGCTTGAATTACATTTTTCGAGGAGTTATAAGCTTAGAAAGATAGGGGGTCGAATAATTTACGCCTCTCATTTTGAAATGTCTATTAAAAAGTAAATAATTAATTTATGTTTAATAGGTTTATATATCACAAATTGAAGAGAAAAGGTCAATAAATAATATATTCAAATTTAAAACAAAAAAAAAAAATCAGTTTTTTAGAAATTTACCTGTAAAGTCCGAAGTTTAAAACCTTTTTAAAAAAAAAAAAAACACATTGTTTTGTTTTGTTTTTTTTTAAAATAAAACCTTGGTCCTTACTCCTTTAATTGAAAAAAAAAATTAGGGCTTGAATTACATTTTTCGAGGAGTTATAAGCTTGGAAAGATGGGGTGGAATTATTCACTATTTTCACGATCGAAACAGGCTTATTTAAGCCATTTTTCACGTGCTTTTTTTTTGTTTTATTTTTCAGATTTTTTAAAGCAGTTTTAACGTTCGTTTTTCTATTTTCTTTTTGTTTTTTCAATTTTTACATTTAACATTGTTCGTTTGTTTTTCTTGTGTTTTTTTCCGAATATATGTCAACCTATGTCACAGGAATATATATTGAGCGAGTTTCTAACAGTATTTGTCTTTTTTTCGATGTTTTGATTACCCCCCCCCCCCGCTTATGTTTTAACGTTCGTTTTTCTGTTTTCTTTTTTTACTTCGCTTATTCTTAGGTTTTCATTACCCCCCCCCCCGACCACACACACCTCCAAACACTCGGACAACGCCGGGTACAACCCCCCACAAAACAATATAATCACATATTTATTAATTAATTATTAATAATTTAATTGTAATTTATTTGCTTATTTCCGTAGGGTAATGTTAGACACAAAGTCAGTTTTTAATGTGAGCAAATTAAATAAATAAAAAGTTTATTAAAAAAAAAAGTTGTTTATGTTGTGTATGTTCTATTTAAAACTGTTTACATAGTAATATACCGGTGATTAGGGAAATTTAGTTCCTTTTGTGTGATATAGGGTTTGAGGCTATTTTGTCAATCTTGTCTCGAGGAATATGCCTGATAACCAAAAAATATATGCCTTATTGCTAAGCCACATTTAAACAAACGTTTACATGATGGCATTAAACATCACACATGATGAATGGCACTCAAAAACAAATAGTGGCACTCGCTATGCGCATATAAAAAATTTTTAACCAATTATTTTCAAATTTTATAACTGTTCTGGTGATTTACACCTGTATATGTATGACAGTATGGATTCGTCTGGCACAATGTAAGCCAGACATTTCTGCCGTTGAGCAGAGAGCACACGTGTAGTTTAACCACTCATAGTGAACACCAGGACTTTTTCACCTTAATATTGTGACCCTCTAAGCAGGACCATGACATTGGTGACATATGGATTTGAAAAAGGACCTACAAGGATCTTCTTTGGATAAACGATCAACTTTTGTTCAACAAACTCATATTTTTCAACCTTCTTTGAAAAAGTAAAGCTTGGCTCCACAAAATTTTTTCAATGACGAAACACAAAAAAGTTTATTTTTCAAAAAGCCGTAAGTAGAAAAAAATCTACAACACTGTCTATTAAAGAATTGACAATTCAAACTTTTGCTTTGTGCAAGTCATGTAAAGTTTTAAAATTTGAAATAAGACATTTTTATTGCCCTAGATTTTTTTTTCTTTATTCAAAAGCCTTTATTTTTGGAATGTTCGTTGAACGTGAACATTTTTAGTTTTGAACACACGAATGAAAAAAAAAAAGAAAAAGAAACTAGCTTTTTCTTGCAGGCTAGCCGACTTTTGTTTGTGCAAATATCTAACTTTTCCTCTTTGCAAGAAGCCATTTTCATTTTACAGTATGTATTTGAAATTTTTTTTATTACTATGACCTAAGAATTTCTCTGTCGATAGTTTGCATGATTTTTGTTTTCTCAGTAAAATGACAAGAAAAAAAAAAGTATATCAACTCTATGAAGTACTGAAACTGCATTCACTCCATTACAAAAATTCAGGACAACAATGTGAATACTCAACTGGATTTTTGCTACGAAAAGGGATTTTAATTCATTTTATTATTCCGCATTCTTGATTTGAACACGACTTCTTGTCCTTACACAACACTCTCTCTCTTGGGCATCTGCTGCGAGCCGCTTCGGCTCCTCCTTGCCAATTTTCCGGACTCGTGTAATTCACTGCCAGGTGACCACACCGGTTACACCTGTGGCACAACATCTTTTCATGGAACTTCCTGCAGTCTTTCCGCAGGTATGAGCCTCCACATTTGAAACATGCACTTTGCGGTCTCAGCTGACTTCTGCTCACATCCTTCCACGTTGTTGCCACTGGTCCTATGGACCCAGAGGGTTGGGTGCTCACTAATATTTTCGCAGTTGGGAGCAGCTCGTTCACCTCCTAGGTTTTGATATGTGGGACCTAGTGCAACCTCTTAGAAATCTCCGAGAACCCGGTGACAAACGCCATCTTAGTCACGTGACTTGCTGCCTGCCTCCTAATTCCACCAATCTTTTAATCTCAGAGTACACATCGATGGATTTCCCCGTCCACCTCATCTCTTTTAATCTAGTAAACACCTCAAATAGCTCCTTGGCCTGGATCAATCTGACTTTAATTGCATCAGCATCATTTTGTTCCCGCTCATTCAGTTCCAAGTATAGGGCTGGTGCATCCCCTCCAGAAATAATGGTATCGCTGTGGCAACATCACCTATTTTTTGGAGCTTCGCCACTAGGTCCACTTTGTTAAGCCAAGCCACAACATTGCCTTCGCCACTGAATGGCTTTATCATATTGTTCAGACCAGTGGCCATAGCTGGAAATAGTTTGTTCTTTTGTTGATCAATTCATGAGAAGTTGTGACAGCAGTCCCCCAAATATGTGGCTAGAAATCCAACAATCATCAAAGGTCACAACTCGGGCTGCTTTTATACAGCATGTGTGTGGTGAGATTTCCTGAGACCATAGCTTATAAAACCATGCCATCTTTAATCTCTCTCTCTTTATTACCCGACACACACACATGGTAAGACTTCTGTTTCCTTAACTTACGATAACACTTTTATAAAAATTTTGCTCTATTTATACTATAAAAGTTTTCAAAAAGTAAGAGATATTTAGATTGAAGGTTGTTATATTGATAGATATCAGCCTTAACTGAAGAGCCCAAGCTGAAGAAACCACATCAGAGACACCTAATGGAGTAATATCTTTTCTCTCCCTGCTGAACAGTGTATAAAAGAAGCGACTGGATGGGTCAAAGCACATGCACTCATTCTATAGCATGCCCCATTCTCCGTAACGGTTCACTTCAACCTGTATAGATGTCACTGTGAAAGAGTAGAAAGTGTTCTGCTAATATAGCTATCATAAATCAGATACAAATAAGTAAAAATTTATAGAAGTTGGAAATCATTGTAAGAGTGAAATAATTGCAGCCAAGATAAGACATATCTTTTCTTGGCTGCAGCTATTAAACTCTTATAAAATGAAATAACCAGAAAACACACTGAGTTGCAGAAGTTAGCAAGTAATAATTTCTGGAAAATTTATAATAGCATGGTGCATAATGGGCAATCAACAATTTCCTCTTGATCCAACAACCATGAGGTTGTTTGCATGGCAACTGAGAAGAGGGAACTGCTTGTCCGGCGATAACTCCACCTTAGACCACACAAACTACTCCCTCTGAAATTTCCCTTTGTGGACAGAAATCACATTTGTTCATCTGTCTGTGATGTCAGAAAAAAACTAGAGATCTTCAAGGCGTGTGAATTTGATCTCTGCTATACTAATGAACAAATGCTCTGCTGAACTAACCTCTGTTCTCTCCAAACTCTACAACAGATGCTTTACTGAATCTTGCTTTTCACATAGTTGGAAAATTGCTACTGTGCCACATAGTTTTGAAGGTTTTTAGGGAAACATGTCCGATAACTCTTTTGAATTATTGTATATGCTTGTACAGTTGATTTTTAGAGGGTTTAAGTGTGATTTTTGGATTCCTTGTGCAAAAAAAAAGTAAAAAAAAAAAAAAAAAAAAAAAGAACTTGCTGCATTAATTTTTTTATCTTTTAGATTGTCTAGACTTTATTTTATACACAAAAATGTAATTTTTTAATGTCACGATTTTACAGCATTTTGCAATATAACTGAAATCATTAAAATGTAATATTTTGGAAACCACTTTGAGCTCAAATTTTCTGGATTGTTTAATTTTTATGATACTAATGATTTGAAAATATGAGAGGTTTGAGTCTGGATGATTTGACATAAAATTACCTCACATCTTCTTATAATGTTAGATTTAATCTTTGTCTTAAGTCATCAGATCTAAGGTCATTTTTAAGACTCACATTATACATCCATCTTATCATTTATTTCCATGCAACACATGTCCTCAACTCCCACTGGCTATATTTCACTTCCATACATCATCACACCTAGTTAACATGCCTCATAAACTTTTTCCAAAGTGGTAATGCTCTGCTGGTTAGTAATAACAGTAGTTCCCTTAACTTACTCCATCCACTTCTAACTCTTACAATCACACTAGCACCTGCTCCTCCTTTGTATCACCAAGATAACAAAACTTCTGAATGACCTAAAAAATAGCTTCTGGATCCAAATGTACATTCTCCACATCTCATCCATCTTCATTGCACACAAACTTCAACCTACCTGTAATTACACTGCATTGTTTGTGTATGCAATGGTTACAAGTACTTCACAAAATTAAGTTGCACCCAATTCCTGTTCCACAGACTGAGCAAGGAAACTTTCCAAGACACAACTGAAAAGCAACACATTTAGCTGTCATTTTTGAATTTGAGCATTTCTGTACAAACCTTCACCAATCACTTGTTTGCTCCACCAGACATCTCTTGGCACACTGTCAAAGTTTTTTTTCAGATCGACAAAAGTAAAATACAAGTTCTTCTTATCAAGGTATTTCTCTTGCATTTATTTCAGCACAAATATAGCACCTACTATATATTTGCACCTAATATAGCACCTACTATATATTTACCCTAATATAGCACCTACTATATATTTGCACCTAATATAGCACCTACTATATATTTACCCTAATATAGCACCTACTATATATTTGCACCTAATATAGCACCTACTATATATTTGCACCTAATATAGCACCTACTATATATTTGCACCTGCTGATAAATTTGTGAAATACAAAAAGAAAAAAAGCATCTCATTGACTTACAAATCTGTACAAACTTTCTCCATCTTTGAACCTCTGTCCCGCAATTGCTGAACCATCGTTCAATTCAACTTCTTGCAAATGACCAAGCTTAAGAAGTGTTTGAGCCATGGCTGCACCATTTTCTCGATTCCGCACGACAGACCAACGTAACAACCAGTTTACCAAATCACAACCTGATAAAAAGGCAGAGAAGGCAAACATCAGTTTGAAAAACATTTTACAAAAAATCTCTTAGAATAAGCATAAAGTATAAGAGTGTCCAAATATACCTACAATAGAAACCTTCCATAATTACAACTTTGTTTGTCAGCAGCATACATGAAACGAGGTAGAATACCTTTTAATAACATGGTACAAAAATAACAAATGAAAATTAGTTAGAATCGAAGTTTAATTTGTCAGCTTAAATGCTGTTTAGATCCAACTTTCACAATTCAGTGGAATTTAAGATCAAATATTTATTAGACACCTCAGAATTAGCAATAACTAAAAGGAAACTGCCTGGAGATAAATTTCTTCTTTTATATAAACTATATTTTCAAAACACAAATAGTTTATAGATTGTAGTTTTAAAATTAAAGATATAGTAAAAATATATCCATAAAAATTTAATATCGATTTTTTTAAAGAACACTTACTATTTTGTTTGACTAACGTTAATAAAGGAAAGGACGATAGATTTAAATCTAAAAAAATAAGTAAATTACACAAAAATATTTTTTCTTAAACAAAAAAAAAAAAAAATAATTAAATTAAATCCTTAGATTTAATTTTGTTACTACATTTTGAATTCCAATTGCATCACCAGTAAAAAAAAAAAAAATGATTATTTTAATAAAAGGAGTGTCAAAATTTTACTTTCGAGGAACCATATCATTTAGTATTGGTAGTATCGTCATTCATTCAAAAACAAAGAGTCATTCATTTCAATGAATGCCAGACAGGGATCAGAGCATTGATGATGGAAAGATAGAGGCTTGGTCTATGATGCATTAAAATTAACCAGCCATCTTTTTCCCTATTGCACCACATGATCAAGATCAGAGGAGAGAGAATCATAGAGAACTTGGTCGTTTACAGCCTTTGAAGTGTTGCCATAGATGGTAGTGTCATCAGCATAAATGTCTACAAATGATCTTACGATGTGATTTATGTAGATCAGGAAGAGAGTTGGCCCAGGATGAACCCCTGAGGGACTCCAGCATTAATATTGTGAGCTGATTTCTGCCCATCAACCACTACTCTTATGAACCTGTCAGAGATAATTGATTTAATAATTGAAAAGACATTTCCAGCTATACCATAGCTGAAGATGTTGTGGAGTAGACCTTTATGCCATACCCTATCGAAGTCCTTTAATATGTCAAGTAATTTCCACAGAAAGGAAGCCTCTGTCAATAGCTACTCCTATGAAATATAACTGTTAGCACATTTGCTGTAGATCTAGCAGAATGGAAGCCATAGTGTATGTCACTGGGGTCAGGGAATGTGATTTAGAATAATTATCATAGATTGTAACTCAAGCTGTGAGGATAACCATTACATCTAACAGAAATACAGTTTCTCACTTTAATCGCTTGCTATTAGCAATAAGCAAATTAACTGAAATACAGGATCAGTTTAATTTGGAAAAACAAACTCATTCAAGATGTGACTTGAAGTGGAATTCAATATATTATATGCTGAAAATAAATTAAGAACAACAAAAAGCCCTTGTAATGTGTGTTGATAAGATTCCTACCTTAATTAAAACAACTTAACAATGGAGGCTTGTTTGAAAAAATATCCAGTTCCTGAGCCTATTTGAAGAAATCACCAAAGAAGCAAATCACAGAACATCAACCATATCAATAATACCTACAAATTTAGCTGTGAGGTTATTTCTGTCAAAAGCTGTCCAATCTAATTCTATTTTCACCCTATCTAAATGATAAAATCATGTGTAGGTCTACTTTACTAGATCCATGATTCAAATTATCATTTTAAAAAATTGGCATAGAAAACATATTTAGAATTAGATTCTACATCTACTTTCCACTAATGATCAGCAGTATACGCTACCTTGTTGAGGGTGAGGAAGTACAAACGCGTAAATTACAACATTGCAATCTATAGTCAACTCGCACAAAACAACCAGTAAAAATGTAAAAAAAAATACCTTCATCACTCCTAGCATGAAAAGCCAATAGGAAGTAAAAGCACAATTATTTCTAATTAAATTTTGGTTTTCATTTTTCAGGTGTGAAAAGTGAACATTGCATCATTTATAATAGCAAAAAAGTGAATTAAATGACAGTCAATATGAATATTCAATTTAATAATAATGATTATTGTGCCTATTTTTAAAAACATTTTCAGCTGCAACTTAATTATAAGTTGATAAAAATGTTGATATATTAAATTTTGGTGGCAGAAATAAAGTACCAAATGTCATAAACATATACTAATTTCAAAATCACATATCACAAAAACTATTAAAAGATAAAGATCTGGAATATTGCATACCTAATCAATACATATTGTAAAAATGTTATATCCAAATGTCAGCTCTTTATACCATGTACTTCTTAAATAGTATCCTCAAGAAAATGTAATAATTTTATGTAGTGTTTTTCACTTTGTTCATCATAGCGATGTAATTAAGTAAACATACAAGAGAGCTGCATGCTATCAACAATAGAGTTCTTTATTCTTTGCGATTTTGTTGAATTCTTTGTTCGGTACATTCGTCCATTTGAGGTGGTTCTCTCAACTCCTTCCCTAGTCAAACACATACAGAGAAAAAAACTTCAATTGTCCTTCAATGTTTGTGGCACATACCACCTGTTTGGTATTATTTATTAAATTGTTAGATGAAAGTACAAACTAGTTAGAAAAACACCTTCTCCTCCACATGTTAAGAAATGGTTTCCAAAAAGTTCTCTGCATAAGTACTATTGTTTTTATTGTTTTAACATCTTTATTTTATTTTTGTATTAGCTTTGTTCAAGTTAATTTACAAATAATATACCTTACCGCTGCTAAGTAAACTGGCTTCAAAATGCACCACCTTCATCTATGGAGAGTGAGAGGCTCTTTAGTACAGGTGGTAATATGTATGAACCTGTGAGAAACAGGCTGTGTCCTAAGAATAGAGAAACTAATGTTTCTACATTACAACTTAAAAGTATTCAACTTTACATACTGAGGAGACTATGAGCAGAGGAGGTAGGCAGCAAGAATAGAAGAGAAAGTAGAGCAACAACAGGTGCAGAACTTCAGATTAGTTATTCACTTAAAGAATTACAATTTGTACTTTGTAATTTCTTTTTATCTAATTGTTTAATTATATTCATTTCAGAATTGGAAATTGTACTTTATATTTTGTAATTTTAGTTAAGGCAAAAAGCCATAATAGTGGCCAGAAACTTAAATGTTAAGTTAAATTGGCAGTTACTATGTTAATGTGTCAAAGCTGATGAGTCACTTAGCAGTGGTAAAACGATTTCAATTTAATAGGAAAGAGAAAGGTAATTAATCGGCTGATTAATTGGCAAATTGTCCGATTAATCAGGAAAGTAGCTGATTAGGCTGATTACCTGCCGATTAATCGGTACACTCCTAATATATATATATATATATATATATATATATATATATATATATATATATATATATTCCAAATGAGAAAAAGCATGTTTCATAGGTTTAATTTTCCATTTTGCATGGGTACACAGTTTTTGTTGTTCCATTTTCTTAGCTGATATAGAGATTTTCCGGTTTGATGACTCTTGAATACGTAACATAAATTGTCCATGTGAAAAAACAGTCAGTGTGTAACTGTAAGACCCACAATTGTAAAGATTGTTCCCTGCGCTTTGTTGATGGTTATTGCAAATGACAATAAAATTGGAAAGTGCAATTTCCTAAAGTGTAATGATGTATCCGGTGGAATCATAGGAATGCATGGAATGAAGATATATTCATCTGTGAAAGGTCCTGTTAAGATTGTTGTTTCTATGATATTGTTTGTTAATTTTTTTTTTACTGCAAGCTATGTGCCATTGCAAAGGTTGGATTGGTTTATATTTCACAACATGATAATTAGTACACCAAATTTCAGTTGCAATACATGCGGTGGCATCCCTGGCAAATATAGCTGTTGGATAATTAACCACTTTATCTGCTTTCACAACAGTGTCGATGGATTTGTATTTGACTACCTCACTTGGAATTTTACATTGAATAATAGCGTTAAGTTCATGGGCATCTTTGTATTGACCTGCAAGAATAGCACATTCACTCAGTCAAATGGAATTCTTATAATTTGAATATCTGCAAAAACCTTTTAAACTAACTATTCTTTTGATGAAATAAAATTACAGAAATTACAGCAGTTAAAAGTCAAAGAATTTTGCCTTTAACTCTGATTAGCTGGCACTTTTTTGTACCCAATTTCCCACAAGTGATGCAAAAGTTTTTGTGCGAATCGAACAGTCTACAACTGGACATGCATATTTTGAGTTAAGTTTAATGTCTTCACATGGAACAAAAAAGTAGAGTATTTGAGGCAAGCATTTATTTCATCTGCTGGTGTTGATTGAAGAATAACAGGTAACATTTATCTGAAATCTCCTGCAAGCAATATTACTGCATTCCCAAATAGTCTGACATTGCCACGCAAATCTTGCAAGGATCGACCAAGAGCCTCAAGTGATTTTTTGCGTACCATTGTGCATTTATCCTAAACAATAAGTTTGCATTTTTGTAACATTTTTCCCCATATTGGATGTTTTGGAGATGTCGAACATGAGATTTTTGAAAAATGGAATGTTTTAAAGTAGAATAAATAATTCTTCTACTTGGCAGCAAGGTCGCAGGTATTCCTCATGCAGCAAGGGCTGCCAAAATCAATTTAATTAGAAAGGTTTTACCAGTTACTTCTGGTGCTGTTCAAGGTAGCAGTAATTTCCAAATAACTTCTATTCTCAGTCAGTAAATTAGGTGACTAAAATAGGATTTATCCATGTTTTGACAATGCCTTATTCACTGTAATTAATTTAGGAGACTAAAATAGGATGAGGGATTAGAGATGGACAGATAGAGAGGAAGATATATAGATAGAAAAGAGAAAGTGAGAGGAAAATAGAGAAAGAGAAGGAGATAGAGAGATAAAGGGATTGATAGATAAACAAAGAGAGGGGGAGTTAGAAACAGAGAGGGATGAGACAGAGGAAAGGAGAGAGATAGAGGGAGTTAGAGAGAGAAAGGGGCTCAAAGAGAGATGGAGAGGGTGATATAGAGAGAAAGATAGATTGAGAGAGGGAAAGGGAGAGATGGATAGAGAGAGATATTAAGAGAGGAAGAGAGAGGGGGAGAGAAACAGAAGGTAAACTACACTTCACCGTTTGTTTCCTCGTTCAGTAGAGAAGAAATCTTTCGAGACTGAGGCAATTTTAATGTTTTGTTATTATCCAGAGTACCCCTTTTTTTTGAGGGGGGGGGGCTATATTTTCCTCACATTAGAAACCGACCGGGTTATCTGTACTTTCACTTAACAAATTAATAAAAGAAAAACATATTGTAAACTTTGAATTTAACATGAAAATACTATTTTAAAAAATAGTACGATAACATAAGTGCCACTTTAGGTACTCCTTGGGCGTTGAGTTCCATGGCGACCAGCATAATTATTTAATGGTCGCTCCCTTAGCCCCCCCCCTAGTCAAGGCTAATGCATGCGCACGTAACATTTTTTTTATTTACTGACGTTGGCTTAGTAACTAAACGATTTATTGATAATTTCGTAACCCTTAAACGCATGCCGGAAGATTTAAATTCGTTCATTATTGTTGTAATGAAAAAAAAAAAAAGTTTCATTCAACACAAAACCAAAAACACATATTAATGATAAATGATTTATTATTCTATTCATTGAAATTTACTAATTTTTAAATAAAAAAGTAAAAAAAAAAAGTTAATAAAAAAATAGTTGCTTATGTGCGCATAAAAAACTTTTTTTTTTTTTTTTTAGATTAGGTCCACCTTATAATCACCCCCCCTCCTCATCTTAAGAACAGCTTCCGGAATAAACACCACTTTTGGAGGGGGGGGGGGCTATTTGCAAAATTTAACTGATATTTCTTGTCAGCATACCCACCCGAAAATACTATTAAAAAAAAAAAAGGAGGGGTTCAGTGCCCGTGGCAGAGAAGTAGATTTATTTATCAATAAAAGTTGCGGAGAAGTAAATTTATTTATCAATAAAAGTCGTCATTTAAAAAAGAAAATTGTGGAGGTGGACCTAAATGTAAATATTTACCCAAAAAATTATCCCGAAGTTTATTACAAAAACGTTTTGTTTTCGCACTATTCAACAATTTGTTCATCCGCGCATGTAAATTAAAAAATATTTGTAAAAGTAAAAAGTTATCAGTAAATGATTTAGTTTTTTTTTTTAATTTATTTATTTTTTTTTTTACATTAGGTCCACCTCCACAAATGTTAAGAACGGCTTTCAGAATAAACACCCTCAACCTCTCCATGTTAACAACAGATTTCGGAATAAACGCCATGGGGGGGGATATTTTTAAAAAAAGTCGATAAAATTCATTTAAAAGTCATTTAAAATCAAATGTTTGTAAAAGTGAGGAATTATTAATAAATGTTTAGTAACATTTTTCGGTGCTAATGCAGAGAGTCATCCGCACTATTTTTTAAATCGTATTTCCACGTTTAATTAAAGTTTTATGATATGTTTTTTTTTTATTCAATTGCAAAGTTAAAGTACAGAATAGATACAAAACACCCTCCCCATGTTAAGAATGGCTTTTTAAATAATAACGTTATTATTTCAGCATGGATCACTCTCTGCATGAGTACCCATTTTTCTTTTAATATTCATAAAAAGTAAAACTTTTTTCAAAATAAATAAATAAATAAATGTTTGTAAATGTGACAAATAATCGTTTAGTTACGGCAACGTCAGTAAATAAAATATATTACATGCGGGGTGGGGTGGAGGACTAAGGGAGCGACTTATTGTTTTCTGCTGGTCGCCATGGAAGTCAACGCCCAAAGAGTACCAAAATGTAATTTTTTTTGTCAAATAAATAAATTTCAAGCAATTTTTGCAATAAATAATAGATAGCAACTTCGTTAATTTTACGACTCGCCCCAGCATATTATAAACACCCTAACTTCCCCATGTTAAAACGGCTTTCAGAATGAACACCCCCAACCTCCTCATATTAAGAACGGCTTTCGAGGTTTATCGAAGGGCATGTTTTTTTTTTTTAACATGGGGAGGTTAGGGTGTTTATAATACGTTGAGGCATGTCGTAAAAATGAAACAGTTTAGAAAAAGTTAAAACAAACTTTTTTATGCAAACCATGCTGTGAAAAGAAACTAAACAATTAAAACGTAATGTTTCATGAGTGAAAAGGTTTAACATAAATAAAGGAATTTAAAATTAAAAAATTGGTAAGTACATAAATGAATTTAAATTTTTTTAAATATGGGATTATCTTTTTGTGTGTGTGTGTGTGCTAATGCAATGAGTGACCGCGCTATTTTTTTTAAAATCGTATTTCCACGTTTAATTAAAGTTTTATGATATGTTTTTATTCAATTGTAAGGTTAAAGTACAGAATAGGTACAAAACACCCTCCCTTCCCCATGTTAAGAATGGCTTTTTAAATAATAACGTTATTATTTCAGCACGGATCACTCTCTGCATGAGTAAGTTTTTTGGTTTTTTTTACTTATCTGGTAATTCGAGAGTAGTTGAAACGGAAGTTACCAGAAATAAAACCGGGCAAGTCTCGCAGAAACGACTTCGAAAAATATTTATATTTTATTCAATATTTTAATAATTCGCGAGGTAAATTTATTTTAATGACATAAAAACATCCCTCGACTCTAAAGATGGGTTGTCTGAAAATTTCAAATAAATTGGTAACGTAAAAATATGGTTTTATTCACTTTTAACGAACCAAATTTACATTTTTATATATATAGATAAAGCTGAATGTCTGTGTGTGTATGTGTGTGTGTGTGTCTGGTCACGAATAGGTTCATATATGTTTGACTATTTTAAAAAACTGATTACATATAATGATAGAAGATGTATCGAGACACAGGAATGGGTATGTTTGATCTGGCAGAACAGTGGTTCATTAAAATTGTGAGGTCTGCGTTCACGCCTGGTCCACAAAGTATGGAAATAAAAAATTTAAAAATGAAAAAAAAACGTTTACAAGTGTTTTTGATATAGAGGTACATTAGAATACTTTTATAATTATGTTTTAACTTTAATAGGGATGGTATAATAAAATTGTGGGGTCTGCATTCGTGCCTGGCCTCCATAGAATGGAAATAGGCACAAACTTTAATAAAGACTTTTCATATCTATCTGCGTAAGTATACTTTGATAATTATGTTTCAGTTTGAAGAAATATGGTATAATAAAATTATGGGGTGTTTGTTCGCACCTGAACTCCATAGAATGGAAATATGTAACAAAGTTTAACAAGGTTTTTTTAATATAGATCCACAGTATATTGTGATAAGTGTTTCAGTGTGAACAGGTATGGTATAATAAATTATGGGGTTTATCTATTTTATTTTTACTTTCATCATATTTTGCTTTGGTTTTGATACACCCAAATTCGAAGCTATCTCATTACAACCCTTCCTTTTCATAACCTATACACTTCTATCTATATATATATATAAAAGCGAAAATGTGTGTTTGTATGTATGTAAGTACGTATGTATGTATGTATGTGTGTTTGTATGTCTGCTAAAAACTTTTGACAGACAGAACAAAAATTCACTCCGGACGACAAATATTGAATTTTTGGCTCGAAAGGTCTACTCTAAGTTAGTCAGCTTACCCTTTTTCTGCACGACAGCCGAATCCCCAAACAACTTTTCTATGGGGAACTCAGCCAGAGAAAGCGGAATGCAGGGGGCCAAAAGAAACGATATAAAGACTGTCTGAGAACGTCCCTAAAAGACTTTGACATCAGCCCCCAGTCTTGGGAGAGTCGCGCTCCTAAACGTTCGGCCTGGCGTTGCGTCATCAGCCTAGGAGCCGACAGGGCAGAGAATCAACGCATGACACACGACCAGCAGAAGCGCAAGAGGAGAAAGGAGAGAGCTGCCGGTTCACAGCCTGCCGATACCGCCTTCACGTGTCCAGAGTGTGGAAGAGTCTGCCGAGCACGGATTGGCCTCATCAGCCATCTCAGGACCCACAAACCCCTGACGCCAAACTGATCGATACCTTGGTCATCGTCGACTTCGACGGACGAGCAAGAAGAAGAAGAATATGTATGTGTATATGTGCATGTATGTGTATGAATGCATATATGTGTATGTATATGTAAGTAAGTGTATGTATATATATGTGCATATGTGTACGTATGTGTATGTGTAAGTATATGTGTGTGTGTATATATGGATGTATATGTATGTATATGTGTATGCATGCATGTGGGTATGTATATGTATGTTTGTGTATTATGCATTGTGTATGTATATGGGTATATATGAGCGTATGCTTATAGACATGTATGTATGTATGTATGCATGTATATATTTATATGTATGTATACCAATGACCGTCTTGTGTATGTTTGCATGTGTGTATATGTATATGTATGTGTGCGTAATGTGTATTGTGTATGTATGCATGTATATATATGTGTGTGATATGTGTACATATGTATGTCTGCGTGCGTGTATATATATGTATGTATACCAATGACCATCTTTAGTGTCATGTCTGCTTGAGTATGTGAATTCGCCGGCAGGACTATGTCATTTTCGGGCTCATGAACTTTCAGTGTCTGAGGGAGTGGCACTCGTCTGACAAGACGTTGCAATCATCAATCATCATCATGTGTGTTTGTATGTCTCGCAAAAACTTTCGACACGGGTCACGGATTTTCGCCAGATCGGTATCATTTTAAACTTCCAACCTTCGCCCGACAAATATCGAAAAACGTTAATTTTTTCACCCTGAAATCATCACTTTTCTGGAGGGGGAGGGGCCAGCAAAAACCCTCCTCTCATGACGAATTTTCTTCTACGCATCGGACATAACCTAATTTACTTTAAATATTTGAAAAAGCGACACAATTTCGGCGACGTCGTCTTAACTCAGTTGCTTAGAGCGCAGCCTCATCTAAACGTTTTGGGTTCGAATCGTGGTGTAAGATGTCTTTTTTTTTCGATTTTTTAAATTTCAGTATTGAAGCAGGGTTATTTAAGCCATTTTTCATGTAACGTTCGTTCTTCTGTTTCGCGTTTGCCTTACACTAGTTTCTTAGGTTTCCATGAACACCCCCCACCCCAGCCCAACCACACACACCCAAAAACACCCGAGCAACGCCGGGTAGCCCCCGGGGTTATTGAAGCCATTTTTCACATGTTTTTTTTTTTTATTTTTCAGATTTTTTAAAGTAGTTTTAACGTTCGTTTTTCTGTTTTCTTTTTCGCGTTTTCTTTTTTGTTTCTCCCATTTAACATCGTTCGTTTTTTTTTTTTTTTTTTTTTTTAAATATTTTACTTTGCTTATTCTTACGTATTGATTAACACCCCGCTCGAGCACACACACCGTTAAACACCCGGGCAACGCCGGGACCCCCTGCTAGTTATTCAGAAAGCCATTCTTAGTATTATGAAAAAAGTATTATGTACTAGCAGATTACAGACATAGGTGAAAATACATTGCAGTGTTGCCTGGGATCGGATAAAATTGGTTGATATATGTACTAGCCTAATACCCGGCATATGTACTAGCAGAATACCCGGTGTAGCCCGGGATTGGATAAAATTGGTGTATATGAACTAGCAAAATACCCAGCGTCGCCCAGGATTGTATGACATAGCACTAGCATGACATATATACTAGCTGATTACCCCGGCATGGCCTGGGATTGGATAAAATTATTGGAATTTTTCCTAGCGGAACACTATTTCGCCTGGGATTGGAAAAATTTTGTCCTAGCCAAATGCCCAGCATTACCCGTAATGGATTACATAGGTGGATATCTGTACTAGCAAAATACCCGGCATAGCCCAGGATTGGGTGAAGTAGGTGTATATGCACTAGCAGAACAGACGGCGTCTCCCGGGATTGTATGACATAGGTGGATGTGTACTAGCAGAATACCATACGTCATCCAGGAATGTATGACATAGATGAAGTATAGGTCCTATTTGAAAACTTTGAAGGTCTTGTGCATTATGGGTCAGACTTGACAATTTTGAAGGTGCTTCTGCACTACAGGTCAAATTTGACAATTTTGAAGATGGGTTACTACTTGGGAATACCAAATGCTTCATGTAGATCATCAAAGTTAATCAATATTGTCTTGGTTATTATCAAATGGGTGACTACTTGGGAATACCAAATGGTTTGTATGGATCTCTAAAGTTAAGCAACATTGCCTTGGTCATTAACAAATGGGTGACTACTTGGGAATACCAAATGCTTTTTGTAGATCAACAAAGTTAAGCAACATGTAGCCTGGTCATTATCAGATGGGTTACTCCTTGGAAATACCCAATGCTTTATGTAGATCAACAAAGTTAAGCAACATGTAGCCTGGTCATTATCAGATGGGTTACTATTTTGAAATACCCAATGCTTTATGTAACTTGTAGCCTGGTCATTATCAGATGAGTTACTACTTTCAAATACCCAATGCTTTATGTAGATCAACAAAATTAAGCAACATGTAGCCTGGTCATTATCAGATGGGTTACTACTTGGAAATACCCAATGCTTTATGAAAATCACCAAAGTGAAGCAACATGTAGCCAGGTCATTTTAAGATTGGTTACTACTTGGAAATATCCAATGCTTTATGTAGATCAACAAAGTTAAGCAACATGTAGCCTGGTCATTATCAGATGGGTTAATACTTGGAAATACCCAATGCTTTATGTAGATCAACAAAGTTAAGCAACATGTAGCCTGGTCATTATCAGATGGGTTACTACTTGGAAATACCCAATGCTTTATGTAGATCAACAAAGTTAAGCAACATGTAGTCTGGTCATTATCAGATGAGTTACTACTTGGAAATAGCCAATGCTTCATGTAGATCAATCAAGTTAAGCAACATGTAGCCTCGTCATTATTAGATGGGTTACTACTTGGAAATACCCAATGCTTTATGTAGATCAACAAAGTTAAGCAACATGTAGCCTGGTCATTATCAGATGTGTTACTACTTGGAAATACCCAATGCTTTATGTAGATCATCAAAGTGAAGCAACATGTAGCCTGGTCATTATCATTTGGGTTACTACTTGGAAATACCCAATGCTTTATGTAGATCAACAAAGTTAAGCAACATGTAGCCTGGTCATTATCAGATGGGTTACTACTTGGAAATACCCAATGCTTTATTTAGATCAACAAAGTTTAGCAACATGTAGCCTGGTCATTATCAGATGGGTTACTACTTGGAAATACTCAATGCTTTATGTAGATCAACAAAGTTAAGCAACATGTAGCCTGGTCATTATCAGATGGGTTACTACTTGGAAATACCCAATGCTTTATGTAGATCAACAAAGTTAAGCAACATGTAGCCTGGTCATTATCAGATGGGTTACTACTTGGAAATACCCAATGCTTTATGTAGATCAACAAAGTTAAGCAACATGTAGCCTGGTCATTATCAGATGGGTTACTACTTGGAAATACCCAATGCTATATTTAGATCAACAAAGTTAAGCAACATGTAGCCTGGTCATTATCAGATGGGTTACTACTTGGAAACACTCAATGCTTTATGTAGATCAACAAAGTTAAGCAACATGTAGCCTGGTCATTATCAGATGGGTTACTACTTGGAAATACCCAATGCTTTATGTAGATCAACAAAGTTAAGCAACATGTAGCCTGGTCATTATCAGATGGGTTACTACTTGGAAATACCCAATGCTTTATGTAGATCAACAAAGTTAAGCAAAATGTATCCTGGTCATTATAAGATGGGTTACTACTTGGAAATACCCAGTGCTTTATGTAGATCAACAAAGTAAAGCATCATGTAGCTTGGTCATTATCAGATGGGTTACTACTTGGAAATACCCAATGCTTTATATAGATCAACAAAGTTAAGCAACATGTAGCCTGGTCATTATCAGATGGGTTACTACTTGGAAATACCCAATGCTTCATGTGGATCAACAAAGTTAAGAAACATGTAGCCTGGTCATTATTAGGTGGGTTACTACTTTGAAATACCCAATGCTTTATGTAGATCAACAAAGTTAAGCAACATGTAGCCTGGTCATTATCAGATGGGTTACTACTTGGAAATACCCAATGCTTTATGTAGATCAACAAAGTTAAGCAACATGTAGCCTGGTCATTATCAGATGGGTTACTACTTGGAAATACCCAATGCTTTATGTAGATCAACAAAGTAAAGCAACATGTAGCCTGGTCATTATCAGATGTGTTACTACTTGGAAATACCCAATGCTTTATGAAGATTAACAAAGTGAAGCAACATGTAGCCTGGTCATTATCATTTGGGTAACTACTTGGAAATACCCAGTGCTGTATGTAGATCAACAAAGTTAAGCAACATGTAGCCTGGTCATTATCAGATGGGTTACTACTTGGAAATACCCAATGCTTTATGTAGATCAACTAAGTTAAGCAACATGTAGCCTGGTCATTATCAGATGGGTTACTATTGGAAATACCCAATGCTTTATGTAGATCAACAAAGTTAAGCCACATGTAACCTGGTCATTATCAGATGCGTTACTACTTGGAAATACCCAATGCTTTATGTAGATCAACAAAGTTAAGCAACATGTAGCCTGGTCATTATCAGATGGGATACTACTTGGAAATACCCAATGCTTTATGTAGATCAACAAAGTTAAGCAACATGTAGCCTGGTAATTTTCAGATGGTTTACTACTTGGAAATACCCAATGCTTTATTTAGATCAACAAAAATAAGCAACATGTAGCCTGGTCATTATCAGATGGGTTACTATTGGAAATACTCAATGCTTTATGTAGATCAACAAAGTTAAGCAACATGTAGCCTGGTCATTATCAGATGGGTTACTACTTGGAAATACCCAATGCTTTATTTAGATTAACAAAGTTAAGCAACATGTAGCCTGGTCATTATCAGATGGGTTACTACATGGAAATACCCAGTGCTTTATGTAGATCAACAAAGTTAAGCAACATGTAGCCTGGTCATTATCAGATGGGTTACTACTTGGAAATACCCAATGCTTTATTTAGATCAACAAAGTTAAGCAACATGTAGCCTGGTCATTAGCAGATGGGTTACTACTTGGAAATACCCAATGCTTTATGTAGATCAACAAAGTTAAGCAACATGTAGCTTGCTCATTATCAGATGGGTTACTACTTGGAAATACCCAATGTTTTATGTAGATCAACAAAATGAAGCAAAATGTAGCCTGGTCATTATCAGATGGGTTACTACTTGGAAATACCCAATGCTTTATGTAGATCAACAAAGTTAAGCAACATGTAGCCTGGTCATTATCAGATGGGTTACTACTTTGAAATACCCAATGCTTTATGCAGTTCAACAAAGTTAAGCAACATGTAGCCAGGTCATTATCAGATGGGTTACTATTTTGAAATACCCAATGCTTTATGTAACTTGTAGCCTGGTCATTATCAGATGGGTTACTACTTTCAAATACCCAATGCTTTATGTAGATCAACAAAGTTAAGCAACATGTAGCCTGGTCATTATCAGATGGGTTACTACTTGGAAATACCCAATGCTTTATGAAAATCACCAAAGTGAAGCAACATGTAGCCAGGTCATTTTCAGATTGGTTACTACTTGGAAATATCCAATGCTTTATGTAGATCAACAAAGTTAAGCAACATGTAGCCTGGTCATTATCAGATGGGTTACTACTTGGAAATACCCAATGCTTTATATAGATCAACAAAGTTAAGGAACATGTAGCCTGGTCATTATCAGATGGGTTACTACTTGGAAATAGCCAATGCTTCATGTGGATCAACAAAGTTAAGCAACATGTAGCCTGGTCATTATTAGGTGGGTTACTACTTGGAAATACCCAATGCTTTATGTAGATCAACAAAGTTAAGCAACATGTAGCCTGGTCATTATCATTTGGGTTACTACTTGGAAATACCCAGTGCTGTATGTAGATCAACAAAGTTAAGCAACATGTAGCCTGGTCATTATCAGATGGGTTACTACTTGGAAATACCCAATGCTTTATGTAGATCAACAAAGTTAAGCAACATGTAGCCTGGTCATTCTCAGATGGGTTACTATTGGAAATACCCAATGCTTTATGTAGATCAACAAAGTTAAGCAACATGTAACCTGGTCATTATCAGATGGGTTACTACTTGGAAATAGCCAATGCTTTATGTAGATCAACAAAGTTAAGCAACATGTAGCCTGGTCATTATCAGATGGGATACTACTTGGAAATACCCAATGCTTTATGTAGATCAACAAAGTAAAGCAACATGTAGCCTGGTAATTTTCAGATGGGTTACTACTTGGAAATACCCAATGCTTTATTTAGATCAACAAAGTTAAGCAACATGTAGCCTGGCTATTATCAGATGGGTTACTATTGGAAATACTCAATGGTTTATGTAGATCAACAAAGTTAAGCAACATGTAGCCTGGTCATTATCAGATGGGTTACTACTTGGAAATACCCAATGCTTTATTTAGATCAACAAAGTTAAGCAACATGTAGCCTGGTCATTATCAGATGGGTTACTACTTGGAAATACCCAATGCTTTATGTAGATCAACAAAGTTAAGGAACATGTAGCCAGGTCATTATCAGATGGGTTACTGTTTTGAAATACCCAATGCTTTATGTAGATCAACAAAGTTAAGCAACATGTAGCCTGGTCATTATCAGATGGGATACTACTTGGAAATACCCAATGCTTTATGTAGATCAACAAAGTTAAGCAACATGTAGCCTGGTAATTTTCAGATGGGTTACTACTTTGAAATACCCAATGCTTTATTTAGATCAACAAAGTTAAGCAACATGTAGCCTGGCTATTATCAGATGGGTTACTATTGGAAATACTCAATGGTTTATGTAGATCAACAAAGTTAAGCAACATGTAGCCTGGTCATTATCAGATGGGTTACTACTCTGAAATACCCAATGCTTTATGTAGATCAACAAAGTTAAGCAACATGTAGCCTGGTCATTATCAGATGGGTTACTACTTGGAAATACCCAATGCTTTATGTAGATCAACAAAGTTAAGCAACATGTAGCCTGGTCATTATCAGATGGGTTACTACTTGGAAATACCCAATGCTTTATGTAGTTCAACAAAGTTAAGCAACATGTAGCCTGGTCATTATCAGATGGGTTACTGTTTTGAAATACCCAATGCTTTATGTAGATCAACAAAGTTAAGCAACTTGTAGCCTGGTCATTATCAGATGGGTTACTACTTGGAAATACCCAATGCTTTATGAAAATCACCACAGTGAAGCAACATGTAGCCAGGTCATTTTCAGATTGGTTACTACTTGGAAATATCCAATGCTTTATGTAGATCAACAAAGTTAAGCAACATGTAGCCTGGTCATTATCAGATGGGTTACTACTTGGAAATACCCAATGCTTTATGTAGATCAACAAAGTTAAGGAACATGTAGCCTGGTCATTATCAGATGGGTTACTACTCGGAAATAGCCAATGCTTCATGTGGATCAACAAAGTTAAGCAACATGTAGCCTGGTACTTATTAGGTGGGTTACTACTTGGAAATACCCAATGCTTTATGTAGATCAACAAAGTTAAGCAACATGTAGCCTGGTCATTATAAGATGGGTTACTACTTGGAAATACCCAATGCTTTATGTAGATCAACAAAGTTAAGCAACATGTAGCTTGGTCATTATCAGATGGGTTACTACTTGGAAATACCCAATGCTTTATATAGATCAACAAAGTTAAGCAACATGTAGCCTGGTCATTATCAGATGGGTTACTACTTGGAAATAGCCAATGCTTCAGGTGGATCAACAAAGTTAAGCAACATGTAGCCTGGTCATTATTAGGTGGGTTACTACTTTGAAATACCCAATGCTTTATGTAGATCAACAAAGTTAAGCAACATGTAGCCTGGTCATTATCAGATGGGTTACTACTTGGAAATACCCAATGCTTTATGTAGATCAACAAAGTTAAGAAACATGTAGCCTGGTCATTATCAGATGTGTTACTACTTGGAAATACCCAATGCTATATTTAGATCAACAAAGTTAAGCAACATGTAGCCTGGTCATTATCAGATGGGTTACTACTTGAAAACACTCAATGCTTTATGTAGATCAACAAAGTTAAGCAACATGTAGCCTGGTCATTATCAGATGGGTTACTACTTGGAAATACCCAATGCTTTATGTAGATCAACAAAGTTAAGCAACATGTATCCTGGTCATTATAAGATGGGTTACTACTTGGAAATACCCAATGCTTTATGTAGATCAACAAAGTTAAGCAACATGTATCCTGGTCATTATAAGATGGGTTACTACTTGGAAATACCCAGTGCTTTATGTAGATCAACAAAGTTAAGCAACATGTAGCTTGGTCATTATCAGATGGGTTACTACTTGGAAATACCCAATGCTTTATGTAGATCAACAAAGTTAAGCAACATGTATCCTGGTCATTATAAGATGGGTTACTATTTGGAAATACCCAATGCTTTATGTAGATCAACAAAGGTAAGCAACATGTAGCCTGCTCATTATCAGATGGGTGACTAATTAGAAATACCCAATGCTTTATATAGATCAACAAAGTTAAGGAACATGTAGCCTGGTCATTATCAGATGGGTTACTACTTGGAAATAGCCAATGCTTCATGTGCATCAACAAAGTTAAGCAACATGTAGCCTGGTCATTATTAGGTGGGTTACTACTTGGAAATACCCAATGCTTAATGTAGATCAACAAAGTTAAGCAACATGTAGCCTGGTCATTATCAGATGGGTTACTACTTGGAAATACCCAATGCTTTATGTAGATCAACAAAGTTAAGCAACATGTAGCCTGGTCATTATCAGATGTGTTACTACTTGGAAATACCCAATGTTTTATGCAGATTAAGAAAGTGAAGCAACATGTAGCCTGGTCATTATCATTTGGGTTACTACTTGGAACTACCCAGTGCTGTACGTAGATCAACAAAGTTAAGCAACATGTAGCCTGGTCATTATCAGATGGGTTACTACTTGGAAATACCCAATGCTTTATGTAGATCAACAAAGTTAAGCAACATGTAGCCTGGTCATTATCAGATGGGTTACTATTGGAAATACCCAATGCTTTATGTAGATTAACAAAGTGAAGCAACATGTAGCCTGGTCATTATCATTTGGGTTACTACTTGGAAATACCCAGTGCTGTATGTAGATCAACAAAGTTAAGCAACATGTAGCCTGGTCATTATCAGATGGGTTACTACTTGGAAATACCCAATGCTTTATGTAGATCAACTAAGTTAAGCAACATGTAGCCTGGTCATTATCAGATGGGTTACTACTTGGAAATACCCAATGCTTTATGTAGATCATCAAAGTTAAGCAACATGTAACCTGGTCATTATCAGATGCGTTACCACTTGGAAATACCCAATGCTTTATTTAGATCAACAAAAATAAGCAACATGTAGCCTGGTCATTATCAGATGGGTTACTATTGGAAATACTCAATGCTTTATGTAGATCAACAAAGTTAAGCAACATGTAGCCTGGTCATTATCAGATGGGTTACTACTTGGAAATACCCAATGCTTTATTTAGATTAACAAAGTTAAGCAACATGTAAGCTGGTCATTATCAGATGGGTTACTACATGGAAATACCCAGTGCTTTATGTAGATCAACAAAGTTAAGCAACATGTAGCTTGGTCATTATCAGATGGGTTACTACTTGGAAATACCCAATGCTTTATATAGATCAACAAAGTTAAGGAACATGTAGCCTGGTCATTATCAGATGGGTTACTACTTGGAAATAGCCAATGCTTCATGTGCATCAACAAAGTTAAGCAACATGTAGCCTGGTCATTATTAGGTGGGTTACTACTTGGAAATACCCAATGCTTAATGTAGATCAACAAAGTTAAGCAACATGTAGCCTGGTCATTATCAGATGGGTTACTACTTGGAAATACCCAATGCTTTATGTAGATCAATAAAGTTAAGCAACATGTAGCCTGGTCATTATCAGATGTGTTACTACTTGGAAATACCCAATGTTTTATGCAGATTAACAAAGTGAAGCAACATGTAGCCTGGTCATTATCATTTGGGTTACTACTTGGAACTACCCAGTGCTGTACGTAGATCAACAAAGTTAAGCAACATGTAGCCTGGTCATTATCAGATGGGTTACTACTTGGAAATACCCAATGCTTTATGTAGATCAACAAAGTTAAGCAACATGTAGCCTGGTCATTATCAGATGGGTTACTATTGGAAATACCCAATGCTTTATGTAGATCAACAAAGTTAAGCAACATGTAACCTGGTCATTATCAGATGGGTTACTACTTGGAAATACCCAATGCTTTATGTAGATCAACAAACTTAAGCAACATGTAGCCTGGTAATTTTCAGAGCGGTTACTACTTGGAAATACCCAATGCTTTATTTAGATCAACAAAGTTAAGCAACATGTAGCCTGGTCATTATCAGATGGGTTACTATTGGAAATACTCAATGCTTTATGTAGATCAACAAAGTTAAGCAACATGTAGCCTGGTCATTATCAGATGGGTTACTACTTGGAAATACCCAATGCTTTATGTAGATCAACAAAGTTAAGCAACATGTAGCCTTGTCATTATCAGATGGGTTACTACTTGGAAATACCCAATGCTTTATTAAGATTAACAAAGTTAAGCAACATGTAGCCTGGTCATTATCAGATGGGTTACTACATGGAATACCCAGTGCTTTATGTAGATCAACAAAGTTAAGCAACATGTAGCCTGGTCATTATCAGATGGGTTACTACTTGGAAATACCCAATGCTTTATGTAGATCAACAAAGTTAAGGAACATGTAGCCTGGTCATTATCAGATGGGTTACTACTCTGAAATACCCAATGCTTTATGTAGATCAACAAAGTTAAGCAACATGTATCCTGGTCATTATAAGATGGGTTACTACTTGGAAATACCCAATGCTTTATATAGATCAACAAAGTTAAGGAACATGTAGCCTGGTCATTATCAGATGGGTTACTACTTGGAAATAGCCAATGCTTCATGTGGATCAACAAAGTTAAGCAACATGTAGCCTGGTCATTATTAGGTGGGTTACTACTTGGAAATACCCAATGCTTTATGTAGATCAACAAAGTTAAGCAACATGTAGCCTGGTCATTATCAGATGGGTTACTACTGGGAAATACACAATGCTTTATGTAGATCAACAAAGTTAAGCAACATGTAGCCTGGTCATTATCAGATGTGTTACTACTTGGAAATACCCAATGTTTTATGTAGATTAACAAAGTGAAGCAACATGTAGCCTGGTCATTATCATTTTGGTTACTTCTTGGAACTACCCAGTGCTGTATGTAGATCAACAAAGTTAAGCAACATGTAGCCTGGTTATTATCAGATGGGTTACTACTTGGAAATACTCAAGTCTTTATGTAGATCAACAAAGTTAAGCAACATGCAGTCTGGTCATTATCAGATGGGATACTACTTGGAAATACCCAATGCTTTATGTAGATCAACAAAGTTAAGCAACATGTAGCCTGGTAATTTTCAGATGGGTTACTACTTGGAAATACCCAATGCTTTATTTAGATCAACAAAGTTAAGCAACATGTAGCCTGGTCATTATCAGATGGGTTACTATTGGAAATACTCAATGCTTTATGTAGATCAACAAAGTTAAGCAACATGTAGCCTGGTCATTATCAGATGGGTTTCTACTTGGAAATACCCAATGCTTTATTTAGATCAACAAAGTTAAGCAACATGTAGCCTGGTCATTATCAGATGGGTTACTACTTGGAAATACCCAATACTTTATGTAGATCAACAAAGTTAAGGAATATGTAGCCTGGTCATTATCAGATGGGTTACTACTCTGAAATACCCAATGCTTTATGTAGATCAACAAAGTTAAGCAACATGTAGCCTGGTCATTATCAGATGGGTTACTACTTGGAAATACCCAATGTTTTATGTAGATCAACAAAATTAAGCAAAATGTAGCCTGGTCATTATCAGATGGGTTACTACTTGGAAATACCCAATGCTTTATGTAGATCAACAAAGTTAAGCAACATGTAGCCTGGTCATTATCAGATGGGTTACTACTTTTAAATACCCAATGCTTTATGTAGTTCAACAAAGTTAAGCAACATGTTGCCTGGTCATTATCAGATGGGTTACTGTTTTGAAATACCCAATGCTTTATGTAGATCAACAAAGTACAGCAACTTGTAGCCTGGTCATTATCAGATGGGTTACTATTGGAAATACTCAATGCTTTATGTAGATCAACAAAGTTAAGCAACATGTAGCCTGGTCATTATCAGATGGGTTCCTACTTGGAAATACCCAATGCTTTATGAAAATCACCAAAGTGAAGCAACATGTAGCCAGGTCATTTTCAGATTGGTTACTACTTGGAAATATCCAATGCTTTATGTAGATCAACAAAGTTAAGCAACATGTAGCCTGGTCATTATCAGATGGGTTCCTACTTGGAAATACCCAATGCTTTATGTAGATCAACAAAGTTAAGCAACATGTATCCTGGTCATTATAAGATGGGTTACTACTTGGAAATACCCAGTGCTTTATGTAGATCAACAAAGTTAAGCAACATGTAGCCTGGTCATTATCAGATGGGTTACTACTTGGAAATACCCAATGCTTTATGTAGATCAACAAAGTTAAGCAACATGTAGCCTGGTCATTATCAGATGGGTTACTACTTGGAAATACCCAATGCTTTATGTAGATCAACAAAGTTAAGCAACATGTAGCCTGGTCATTATCAGATGGGATACTACTTGGAAATACCCAATGCTTTATTTAGATCAACAAAGTTAAGCAACATGTAGCCTGGTAATTTTCAGATGGGTTACTACTTGGAAATACCCAATGCTTTATTTAGATCACCAAAGTTAAGCAACATGTAGCCTGGTCATTATAAGATGGGTTACTACTGGGAAATACCCAATGCTTTATGTAGATCAACAAAGTTAAGCAACATGTAGCCTGGTCATTATCAGATGGGTTACTACTTGGAAATACCCAATGTTTTATGTAGATTAACAAAGTGAAGCAACATGTAGCCTGGTCATTATCATTTTGGTTACTACTTGGAAATACCCAATGCTGTATTTAGATTAACAAAGTGAAGCAACATGTAGCCTGGTCATTATCAGATGGGTTACTACATGGAAATACCCAGTGCTTTATGTAGATCAACAAAGTTAAGCAACATGTAGCCTGGTCATTATCAGATGGGTTACTACTTGGAAATACCCAATGCTTATTAGATCAACAAAGTTAAACAAAATGTAGCCTGGTCATTATCAGATGGGTTACTACTTGGAAATACCCAATGCTTTATGTAGATCAACAAAGTTAAGCAACATGTAGCCTGGTCATTATCAGATGGGTTACTACTTGGAAATACCCAATGCTTTATGAAAATCACCAAAGTGAAGCAACATGTAGCCAGGTCATTTTCAGATTGGTTACCACTTGGAAATATCCAATGCTTTATGTAGATCAACAAAGTTAAGCAACATGTAGCCTGGTCATTATCAGATTGGTTACTACTTGGAAATACCCAATGCTTTATGTAGATCAACAAAGTTAAGCAACATGTATCCTGGTCATTTTAAGATGGGTTACTACTTGGAAATACCCAATGCTTTATGTAGATCAACAAAGTTAGGCAACATGTAGCCTGGTAATTTTCAGATGGGTTACTACTTGGAAATACCCAATGCTTTATTTAGATCAACAAAGTTAAGCAACATGTAGCCTGGTCATTATCAGATGGGTTACTATTGGAAATACTCAATGCTTTATGTAGATCAACAAAGTTAAGCAACATGTAGCCTGGTCATTATCAGATGGGTTATTACTTGGAAATACCCAATGCTTTATTTAGATCAACAAAGTTAAGCAACATGTAGCCTGGTCATTATCAGATGGGTTACTACTTGGAAATACCCAATGCTTTATTTAGATCAACAAAGTTAAGCAACATGTAGCCTGGTCATTATCAGATGGGTTACTACTTGGAAATACCCAATGCTTTATGTAGATCAACAAAGTTAAGGAACATGTAGCCTGGTCATTATCAGATGGGTTACTACTTGGAAATACCCAATGCTTTATGTAGATCAACAAAGTTAAGCAACATGTAGCTTTGTCATTATCAGATGGGTTACTACTTGGAAATACCCAATGCTTTATATAGATCAACAAAGTTAAGGAACATGTAGCCTGGTCATTATCAGATGGGTTACTACTTGGAAATAGCCAATGCTTCATGTGGATCAACTAAGTTAAGCAACATGTAGCCTGGTCATTATTAGGTGGGTTACTACTTGGAAATACCCAATGCTTTATGTAGATCAACAAAGTTAAGCAACATGTAGCCTGGTCATTATCAGATGTGTTACTACTTGGAAATACCCAATGCTTTATGTAGATCAACAAAGTTAAGCAACATGTAGCCTGGTCATTATCAGATGGGTTACTACTGGGAAATACCCAATGCTTTATGTAGATCAACAAAGTTAAGCAACATGTAGCCTGGTCATTATCAGATGTGTTACTACTTGGAAATACCCAATGTTTTATGTAGATTAACAAAGTGAAGCAACATGTAGCCTGGTCATTATCATTTGGGTTACTACTTGGAACTACCCAGTGCTGTATGTAGATCAACAAAGTTAAGCAACATGTAGCCTGGTCATTATAAGATGGGTTACTACTTGGAAATACCCAATGCTTTATGTAGATCAACAAAGTTAAGCAACATGTAGCCTGGTCATTATCAGATGGGTTACTATTGGAAATACCCAATGCTTTATGTAGATCAACAAAGTTAAGCAACATGTAGCCTGGTCATTATCAGATGGGTTACTACTTGGAAATACCCAATGCTTTATGTAGATCAACAAAGTTAAGCAACATGTAGCCTGGTCATTATCAGATGGGATACTACTTGGAAATACCCAATGCTTTATGTAGATCAACAAAGTTAAGCAACATGTAGGCTGGTAATTTTCAGATGGGTTACTACTTGGAAATACCCAATGCTTTATTTAGATCAACAAAGTTAAGCAACATGTAGCCTGGTCATTATCAGATGGGTTACTATTGGAAATACTCAATGCTTTATGTAGATCAACAAAGTTAAGCAACATGTAGCCTGGTCATTATCAGATGGGTTACTACTTGGAAATACCCAATGCTTTACTTAGATCAACAAAGTTAAGCAACATGTAGCCTGGTCATTATCAGATGGGTTACTACTGTTAAATACACAATGCTTTATGTAGATCATCAAAGTTAAGCAACATGTAGCCTGGTCATTATCAGATGGGTTACTACATGGAATTTACCCAATTCTTTATTTAGATCAACAAAGTTAAGCAACATGTAGCCTGGTCATTATCAGATGGGTTACTACTTGGAAATACCCAGTGCTTTATGTAGATCAACAAAGTTAAGCAACATGTTGCCTGGTCATTATCAGATGGGTTACTACTTGGAATTACCCAATGTTTTATGTAGATCAACAAAATTAAGCAAAATGTAGTCGGTCATTATCAGATGGGTTACTACTTGGAAATACCCAATGCTTTATGTAGATCAAAAAAGTTAAGCAACATGTAGCCTGGTCATTATCAGATGGGTTACTACTTTGTAATACCCAATGCTTTATGTAGATCAACAAAGTTAAGCAACATGTAGCCTGGTCATTATCAGATGGATTACTACTTGGAAATACCCAATGCTTTATGTAGATCAACAAAGTTAAGCAACATGTAGCCTGGTCATTATCAGATGGGTGACTACTTGGAAATACTCAATGCTTTAGTTAGATCAACAAAGTTAAGCAACATGTAGCCAGGTCATTATCAGATGGGTTACTACTTTGAAATACCCAATGCTTTATGTAAATCAACAAAGTTAAGCAACATGTAGCCTGGTCATTATTGTTAAGACACTTGTAGTCTGTCTAAACTGTACGAACGAACTGTCTAAACCAAGATGGCCGACTCCTATTTATATCACCACAAGCAAGGGAGGTAACCATGTAACTGAAGCAAGGGAGGTAACCAATGTCTACATTAACATTGCTGCTGTCCTCAAGTGAATAATTTATTTCTGATTTAACAAGTCCCTTAGAAGCTCAGACGAAGCTCCTGCCTTGGTCAAACAATGAGAGACCTGATCACAACCCTTGATCCATTCTATCTGTATCTCTCCTCTACTCTTCATTTCCTTCAGCCTTGCTGCATCTATTCTCAATCGTCGATCGCTTACCAGATTGTTGGAATTCAATGTCTCCACAAGTGATGCATTATCTGTCTTGCAGAGAACGTCTGGCAATTTAGATAACTGAAATACCTCTTGTATCATAACCGCAGTCAAAACACCAGCATCAGCTCCCTCATTCAGAGCAAGAGTCTCTGAGGCCAATGGGCTTTTTGTCACTCTGTCCAATTTCTTTGACGCCCAACACATGGGGGCCATTTTGTCAGTACTTCCTCCAATAAAGACAACAAAACCACCCTGTGAAGATCCATCTTCCAGACTGGCATAAGAGGCATCAGTATAACACAAAATGTGTAAATCTGAGGGCTTTCCCAATTTTGGAAATGTTATAGAACCCTTCTTGGATTTCAATTTTGATAAGGCTTTATTCGCCTCAAATAAGGCTTTTACTTTGGGATGCTTTCCAGTGTTGCTCATTTTACACACATCAAAAGCTATATCAGGGCGTGTTTGAGTTGAAACCCACATCATCTGACCTGCAAGTCTCTTCAACTCATGCTTTTCTTCTTCATTCAGTTCATCATTTTTCCTCAGTATCCTCCCTTTGCTTATTTCTATTGGAGATATGGAAGATACATATAGATCTTGTTCTACAGTGATCCCATTTTCCTGTTGATTAACATTCAGTCCAACATATTTGAATGTTCCACTTTCATGAGATCCCACCTTAAATTTTTCTTTCAATGTTGCAATCACATCCCTTTCAAACTCTGTGTTTCCACAGAAAACAAAATCATCCACGTGCATAGCAAGAATTCCAGTCAAATTACCTTTAATATCATGCCACAAAAACAATGCATTATCATAAGCACTTGCTACTCCTTTTAATTCAATCAAAGCCTGAGTAACTCTCTTGTACCATGCCCGTGGAGCATCATTCAATCCATAGATGCATCTTTTTAATTTCCACACTTGAGATTTAGGACAAACATCAGATGGTGGCCTCAGGTACACATCTCTCTCTAAAATACCACCTTGCAAAAAGGCTGAGGTAAAATCTATGGTCTGCAGCATCCAATTCTTTATTGATGCGGTTAGCATGACCATTCGCATAGCTTCACGGCTACATGTTGGGGAGTCCGTTTTCAGATTACTATTTTCTTCATAGCCTCGTGCTACAAGGCGAGCTTTCATTGTTTTCTGATTATCCTTGAATTTTTCAGTAATCACCCATCTTGTGGATATTGTTTTTTGACCTGTGTATGGCACACATTCAAATACTTCATAGGTGTTCATGTTTTTTATTTCTTTATGCTTGGCATCCATTACAGCTTTCGACTGCTCTTGTTCAGCGGTGAGCAGGACTACATTTTCCTGTTCAGTATATTGGGGCACTTCTCTCCAATGATCAATATGATTCCAGTTGATACAAACTTGATCCTCGTTTTCATCCTCAGGTTCTATATTGATCCAATGACTATATTTGCCAGTTGATTTAGGCTGTACTGACATAACCTTTCCTTTCTTCCACTCCCCACTTCCATTTATTTTATAAGTTATGGTCTTATTTCGGCCAGGTTTTTCAGTCTTATCTCTTAAACTGGTAGAACTATCAACAACTTCTTCTCTGTCTATATCTTCACTTTCTACCACTTGATTCTGCAACTCCTCCTCCTCAACTGTAAGGTATTCATTCTTCCCTTCTGTAGTGTTTCCCAGCATTTCAGCTTTTTTTGTTCTTTTTTCGTTGTTTTTATTCACTTTCATCAATTGGCACGGATGCATCCTATAAAATGCTCCACCATGTCTGATTAAGACAAACTGGCCTTCTCTGCCTAACACTTTTGCTGGACCACGCCATCCTTTAAAACCCTGCCTCCGATAATAGATTTGGTTTCCGGTAGCATAATCTTCATCAGCATAAGTTCTGACATTAGACCTGAGAGCTCTCCTAATTCTCTCACTGGACTCAGCTTCCAAAAAGTTTCTCCTTGCACTATGGAGAGCATTTAAATTTTTTCTCACCATGTCACTTGTAGTAGAGGACTCCATAGCAGGTAACTGGTCTGTCAGAATTGAGGGTGTATTTACATTGAAACCGAATACAAGTTCATTTGGACTGTGTCCAGAGTAATTGAGGAGGGCATTTTTTGCACAAATAGCCCATGCCAAGGCAATTTCAGGTTCACACTTCTCATCGTCAATTGTTTTTTTCATTGCCTCAGCAACTATCAAATTATGACGTTCTACAGTACCGTTGCTGAATGGACTTTCTGCGGCAGTAGTACAGGTCTCTATGTTGAGTTTTTCATTCATCTGTCTATAGTGTTCGTTGTTGAATTCACCCCCATTATCACTCAGAAAACGAACAGGAGATCCGAAATAGGTAATCCACATCATAAAGATGTTTTTGATGATCTCCTCCTTCTTCTTTGTTTTGATCAATGTTGCCGCCGAATACCTGGTAGCGGCATCAATGAGATGTAGTATCCACACCTCATTGTGGATGAACTCTTTCAAATCCATGCAAACTGTGTGATTAAATCTATTGCCAAGAGGCAATCCCACAACCGGTCGCAGTGGAGCTTTTTTAAATCTAAGGCAAATTTGACAGTTTTCACAAACCTCCTCAATCGCCTTTATAAATTCCTTGTCATTGAATTTGCCACTTTTTTTAACCAAGGAAACAAGTTTTTCCTTCGAGGCATGAGCAAACTGTCGATGAAGTTTTTCTGCTTTTTTTTTTTTTTCTGTGAAAGAACACTGACCAAAATTCTGAACATGTAATACAATGTTCTTAGTACCACTATGATCCAACAACTTATTTGTTAAGGGGAGACAATAGTGCCCTGAAGTTGTGGTCTTTAGTTCAATACATTTATCAAAAATCCAGCACATATCTTTCCGGAAATCTAGCACTATTCCTGCTGTCTTCATTGATTTGTGACTTAATAGAAGAGGCAAGTCGTTTTTCACAATATCTGCTTCGATATAAACTCTTATACCTCCGAGTGTAACCGGAAATTTAGCAACTTTAATTGCTGTGACAGCCACTCCATCACCAAAACAAAAACTCCGGTCTGAGTTCGTATACTTCATTAGTTGCAGGTCACTTTCATTTAAAGTATCCAAATAAACATCAAGCCACACTTCGCCAGCCAGTGTGCGAGTACAAGCAGAATCCAAGACTGCCATTCCAAATGTTTCCTTTACAAGATTTGAAATTTTTTCATTTGTACTGTTCAAATAAATATTTTCTTGAATGAACAACGTAATGTGTATTTGTTCTGTCGCTTCCGTAAACCTGGGCGTATTTCTAGGACACTCTCTAATTAGATCGTTCGGAGACTGACATTTGTAACACAACAACACGTTTCCACTTCGGTCACATGGATTAGATTGTCCTCGACGAAAACGCCTTTTGTTGTTACCCGGTTTAGAATAATTATAGTTGACGATTTCGGGCTCTGATTTCACTGCCGGTACATTTTCATCACGATAAATGTCACCAAATACTTTCTTTATCGATTCCTTCATGTTTTGATACGTCAAAACAGAACACGTTGTCCGCGCTAATTTTTCGTTCTCTTCCGATATGTTAACCGCGTTCAAAACAAGAAAAGCTTGCACTCCTTCCGGTAGAATAATGTGGAATTTTTTTAATCTTTGGTACAAAAACTCATAACGAACAAGAAAGTCATTTATACTGGTACCTGACGATCTTTTATAAGTGTAAAATTCCTTAAAAGTCATGTGTTCATCCTTTAAATATATGTCATCCAGTTTCTTTATTAAGATCTTCAAGCCATCTCGTCCGCCGATGTCACTTGTTGGCAATTCACGGACACATTCT
This sequence comes from Euprymna scolopes, assembly GCF_053919585.1. Classification (NCBI taxonomy): domain Eukaryota; kingdom Metazoa; phylum Mollusca; class Cephalopoda; order Sepiida; family Sepiolidae; genus Euprymna; species Euprymna scolopes. The sequence continues at coordinate 24,065,526 of NC_136521.1, read as the reverse complement.
CTAATATTCGGTGGTAGCGTCAAAAACACTGCTGGCCCTTTTTTTTCCTCAGAAAGATCCGTGAACAACGACCACATTTCAACGTCTTGTTTCCAGTTCTCGTAAACATCCTCCCCCTCCAACAATGGAGGTTGTTTGTTCGAAGTTGCCATATCCGATATCCGATCTGTCTAGTGCTACAGACAAGCTGTACAAAAAAAAAAAAATTTTTTTTTTTTTTTTTTTTTCGTTTTGTCGCACACAGAGGGATATCTCTGCTACCATTTGTTAAGACACTTGTAGTCTGTCTAAACTGTACGAACGAACTGTCTAAACCAAGATGGCCGACTCCTATTTATATCACCACAAGCAAGGGAGGTAACCATGTAACTGAAGCAAGGGAGGTAACCAATGTCTACATTAACAATTATCAGATGGGTTACTAATTGGAAATACCCAATACTTTAAGTAGATCAACAAAGTTAAGCACATGTAGCCTGGTCATTATCAGATGGGTTACTACTTGGAAATACCCAATGCTTTATGTAGATCAACAAAGTTAAGCAACATGTAGCCTGGTCATTATCAGATGGGTTACTACTTGGAAATACCCAATGTTTTATGTAGATCAACAAAGTTAAGCAACATGTAGCCTGGTCATTATCAGATGGGTTACTACTTTGAAATACCCAATGCTTTATGTAGATCAACAAAGTTAAGACACATGTAGCCAGGTCATTTTCAGATTGGTTACTACTTGGAAATATCCAATGCTTTATGTAGATCAACAAAGTTAAGCAACATGTAGCCTGCTCATTATCAGATGGATTACTACTTGGAAATACCCAATGCTTTATGTAGATCAACAAATTTAAGCAACATGTAGCCTTGTCATTATCAGATGGGTTACTACTTGGAAATACCCAATGCTTTATGTAGATCAACAAAGTTAAGCAACATGTAGCCTGGTCATTATTAGATGGGTTACTACTTGGAAATACCCAATGCTTTATGTAGATCAACAAAGTTAAGCAACATTTAGCCTGGTCATTATCAGATGGGTTACTACTTGGAAATACACAATGCTTTATGTAGATCAACAAAGTTAAGCAACATGTAGCCTGGTCATTATCAGATGGGTTACTACTTTGAAATACCCAATGCTTTATGTAGTTCAACAAAGTTAAGCAACATGTAGCCTGTTCATTATCAGATGGGTTACTACTTTGAAATACCCAATGCTTTATGTAGATCAACAACGTTAAGCAACATGTAGCCTGGTTATTATCAGATGGGTTACTACTTGGAAATACCCAATGCTTTATGTAGATCAACAAAGTTAAGCAACATGTAGCCTGGTCATTATCAGATGGGTTACTACTTGGAAATACCCAATGCTTTATGTAGTTCAACAAAGTTAAGCAACATGTAGCCTGGTCATTATCAGATGGGTTCCTACTTGGAAATACCCAATGCTTTATGTAGATCAACAAAGTTAAGCAACATGTAGCCTGCTCATTATCAGATGGATTACTACTTGGAAATACCCAATGCTTTATGTAGATCAACAAAGTTAAGCAACATGTAGCCTGGTCATTATCAGATGGGTTACTACTTGGAAATAGCCAATGCTATATTTAGATCAACAAAGTTAAGCAACATGTAGCCTGCTCATTATCAGATGGGTTCCTACTTGGAAATACCCAATGCTTTATGTAGATCAACAAAGTTAAGCAACATGTAGCCTGGTCATTATCAGATGGATCACTACTTGGAAATACCCAATGCTTTATGTAGATCAACAAAGTTAAGCAACATGTAGCCAGGTCATTTTCAGATGGGTTACTACTTGGAAATACCCAATGCTTTATGTAGATCAACAAAGTTAAGGAACATGTAGCCTGCTCATTATCAGATGGGTTACTACTTGGAAATACCCAATGCTTTATGTAGATCAACAAAGTTAAGCAACATGTAGCCTGGTCATTATCAGATGGGTTACTACTTTGAAATACCCAATGCTTTATGTAGATCAACAAAGTTAAGCAACATGTAGCCTGTTCTTATCAGATCGGTTACTACTTTGAAATGCCCAATGCTTTATGTAGATCAACAAAGTTAAGCAACATGTAGCCTGGTCATTATCAGATGGGTTACTACTTGGAAATACCCAATGCTTTATGTAGATCAACAAAGTTAAGCAACATGTAGCCTGGTCATTATCAGATGGGTTACTACTTGGAAATACCCAATGCTTTATGTAGATCAACAAAGTTAAGCAACATGTAGCCTGCTCATTATCAGATGGGTTACTACTTGGAAATACCCAATGCTTTATGTAGATCTACAAAGTTAAGCAACATGTAGCCTGGTCATTATCAGATGGGTTACTACTTGGAAATACCCAATGCTTTATGTAGATCAACAAAGTTAAGCAACATGTAGCCTGGTCATTATCAGATGGGTTACTACTTGGAAATACCCAATGCTTTACGTAGATCAACAAAGTTAAGCAATATGTAGCCTGCTCATTATCAGATGGGTTACTACTTGGAAATACCCAATGTTAAGCAACATGTAGTCTGGTCATTATCAGATGGGTTACTACTTGGAAATACACACTGCTTTATGTAGATCAACAAAGTTAAGCAACATGTAGCCTGGTCATTATCAGATGGATTACTACTTGGAAATACCCAATGCTTTATGTAGATCAACAAAGTTAAGCAACATGTAGCCTGGTCATTATCAGATGGGTTACTACTTGGAAATACACAATGCTTTATGTAGATCAACAAAGTTAAGCAACATGTAGCCTGGTCATTATCAGATGGGTTACTACTTGGAAATACCCAATGCTTTATGTAGATAACCAAAGTTAAGCAACATGTAGCCTGGTCATTATCAGATGGGTTACTACTTGGAAATACCCAATGCTTTATGTAGATCAACAAAGTTAAGCAACATGTAGCCAGGTCATTTTCAGATGGGTTACTACTTGGAAATACTCAATACTTTATGTAGATCAACAAAATTGAGCAACATGTATCCTGGTCATTATCAGATGGGTTACTACTTGGAAATACCCAATGCTTTATGTAGATCAACAAAGTTAAGCAACATGTAGCCTGATCATTATCAGATGGGTTACTATTTGGAAATACCCAATGCTTTATGTAGATCAACAAAGGTAAGCAACATGTAGCCTGCTCATTATCAGATGGGTGACTAATTAGAAATACCCAATGCTTTCTGTAGATCAACAAAGTTAAGCAACATGGAGTCTGGTCATAATCAGATGGGTAACTACTTGGGAATGCAAAATGCTTTATGTAGATCACCAAAGTTAAGCAACATTGTCATTAACAAATGGGGAAGTACTTGAGAATACCAAATGCTTTATGTAGATAACCAAATTAAGTAACATTGTCATTAACAATTTATGTAGACAAACAAAGTTAAGCAACAATGAGGTTGGTCATTCTAAGATGGGTGACTACTTAGGATTACCAAATGATTTATGCAGATGACTAAAGTTAAGCAACATGGAGTCTGGTCATTATCAGATGGGTTACTACTTGGTGATAAAAAATGCTTTATGTAGCTCACTAAAGTTAAGCAACAATGATGTTGGTCATTCTAAGATGTGTGGCTACTTGGGAATACAAAATGCTTCATGTAGATCACTAAAGTCAAGCAACAATGAGGTTGGTCATTCTATGATGGGTGACGACTTGAGATTACCAAATGATTTATGCAGATCACTTAAATTAAGCAACATGGAGTCTGGTCCTTATCAGATGGGGAACTTCTTGGGAATACAAAAGTCTTTATGTAGATCACCAAAGTTAAGCAACAATGAGGTTGGTCATTCTAAGATGTGTGGCTACTTGGGAATACAAAATGCTTCATGTAGATCACCAAAGTTAAACAACAATGAGGTTTGTCATTCTAAGATGGGTGACTACTTGGGATTACCAAATTATTTATGCAGATCACTAAAGTTAAGCAACATGGAGTCTGGTCATTATCAGATGGATGACTACATTGGGAATACAAAATGCTTCATGTAGATCGATGTAGCAAAGTTATTTAGTAAGAGGAAGGGGATTATGTGGGTTAAATCATGAAAAATGATTGTCGAAATTATTAACATATCCAAGAATTATGAAAAGTGATGAAATAAAAGTTTTTTGATTTGTGTGTTATAATGAAACAAACAGCCCAGATAAAGTCTCAAATTTATTATTTTAGAAAGAGGGGGTCAATATGTGGGTTAAATCATAAAAAATGATCGTCGAAATTAGTAACATATCCTAGAATTACGAAAAATTATGAAATTTTAGTTATTTGATTGGTGTGTTCGTAATGAAATAGACAGCCCAGATTATGTATCAAAGTTATTATTATAGTAAGAGCAGGGCTATACTTTGGGTTAAATCAAGAAAAATTATTGTTGAAATTAGTAACATATCAAAGAATCATGAAAATGATTTGTTATTTGATTGGTGTATGTGTTTAATGAAATAACCAGCCAGACAATGTCTCAAAGTTATTATTTTAGTAAGAGGAGGGGGATTATGTAGGTTATTTTATGAAAATGTCGATATTAGTAACATATCCAAGACTTATGAAAAATGATGAAATGTGAGTTATTTGATTAGTGCGTTTGTAATGAAAGAACCAGCCAGACAATGTCTCAAAGTTATTATTTTAGTAAGAGATGTGCGATTATGTGGATTAACTCATGAAACATGATTGTCAAAATTAGTAAGATATCCAAGAATTATGAAAAGTGTTGAAATGTGAGTTATTTGATTGGTGTGTTTGTAATGAAATAACCAGCCAGACAATATCTCAAGGTTGATATTTTAGTAAGAGAGGCGTGATTATGTTGGTTCAATCATTAAAAATGATTGTCGAAATTAGTAACATATCAAAGAGTTATGAAAAATGATGAAATGTGATTTATTTTATTGGTGTGTTTGTAATAAAATAAACAGCCCAGACAATGTATTAATGTTATTACTTTAGTACGAGGGGGGATAATGTGAATTCAATTGTGAAAATAATTGTCAAAATTAGTAACATATCCAAGAATTATGAAAAATGATTACATGTGAAATGTATCAAAGTTATTATTTTAGTAAGAGTGGGAAGATATGTAGGTTTAATTATGAAAAATGATTGTGGAAATTTGTAAAATATCCAAGGATTATGGGATTCAACGACATACGTCCACATATATACTTACAGATTACCCGGAATCCTCCGGAATTGAATGAGATACATGCAAATATATGCAAGCAGAATACACGAGCGCCTGGTATCCAATGAGATAGATGCAAATATATATTAGCAGAATACCTGGCATTGCCTTGGATTGAATTAGATTGATTGAAATATATACTAACAGAATACCTTGTGGCGCGCAGGATTTCATTGGATTGATTGAGATATATATTAGCAGAACATCCGGCGTTGCCCGGGATTGAATGAAATAGGTTACAATATATATTAGCAAAATACCTGACGTTGCTTAGAATTGGATGAGATAGGTGGAAATATATATTAGCAGAATACCCTGCATCGCCCCGTATTGAATGAGATTGGTGGAAATATATAGGATTTAATAATGCAGGTGCAGATAAATACTAACAGAATACCTGGCATCGCCTGGGATTAAATGATGTAGGTACAAATACAGAATAGACGAATATTTGGTGTTGCCCGGGATTGTATTAGATAGCTGCATTTATACAAAAGCAGAATATCCGGCATTACTCAAGCTTGCATGAGATACGTGCGATAATTTATTTGCAATATCCCCGGCATCGCCCGGGATTGAATGAGATGGATGGAAATAAAATATATATAAGCAAAATTCCTGGCGTTGCCTGGGATTGAATAAGATAGGGTCAAATATATATTAGCAGAATAATCAGCGTCACCCTGGATTAAATGAGGGTGGTGAAATATAAAGTTTGTACCGGAAATAGCTTAAACAATTTTCTATCTCAAAATTCATTTGTGAAGTCGGCTTAAACAGTTAATGATCTCACAATTAGATTAATACATATATATTGTTGGTTTTCTATGAAAGTTTCCTAAACCAGTTTCTATAGGGGGTGATCTATATTTGTTAAAATGTTTTATGTACTCATCCGGGAATGATGTGATGGTTGCAGTAGTGGGTAGAAAGAAGCATGATTACGTTAATTTTAAACATGCTCTTGAGTTTTCTTTTGGGGGTTAAGTTGGAGAAAGTGATGTCCGTTTTGGGGTAAAAAAAAGTTAGTGAAATTGTTTAATATATCTATTTAAATTACCCGTCTTACTGTAGGTAAAATTATTTAAATATGTGTTGTATATTCACCGTCCTTGCAAAGGTAAAATTATTTTAAATATGTGTTGTATATTCACCGTCCTTGCAAAGGTAAAATTATTTTAAATATGTGTTGTATAATCACCGTCCTTGCAAAGGTAAAATTATTTCATATACATGCTGTAAATTATCTACCCTAGGTAAGATACAATTATTTCATACGTCTAATACCCGTCCTAGCTAAGTAAAATATTCTTTTGCTCGAAATAGCAAATGATACATAGACATTACAAATTTCTCACTCCTAAGAATTACAAATATATTCAAAATCAAATTCAATTTTCTCATTGTTTATACGGTTCCGAGCTACTTTCTAAAAATTGTTTAAGTCTTCTTAAAATTATGGTAGCCTTGGTGGTAAGAGAAATTATTTACCATGTTGTACAATACCTGCCGATAGTATGTGAAATTGTTTCATGTATATATTTTAATTACCCGTCCGAGGGTAGGTAAAATTATTTTAAATATGTGTTGTATATTACCCGTTCCCACAAAGGAAACATTATTTCATATATATGGTATAAATTACTTATCCTAGATAAGGTACAATTATTTGATACGTGTAATACCCGTCCTAGGGTAGGTAAAATATTAATTTGCTCGAAAAAGCTAATGATACATAGACATTAAAAATTCCTCTATCCGAAGAATAACAAATATATTCAAAATCAACTTCAATTTTTTCATTGTTTATACGGTCCCGAGCAACGCCGGGTAACCCCGCTAGTCTATATATATAAAAGGCAAAATGTGTGTGATCATTTCATGTATGTCTCGCAAAGGCTTTTTTCGCCGATGCTCCTGGGGGGGGGTTTAACGATCGCTTAGAACTGTTTATATACTCCCTAGATAATAATATCTAGGATTTGGGAATGCGTGTTGCGTCTAGATTTACTTACAGCGACTTTTACAAAATGATTGCTATTTTGGCTTCTCACATGTTGATTCAGCTTTTTCGTATAAAAAGCAGAACTAATTCAAAGCTAAGGCGTGTTCCCGGCAATCGCACCGGGAAATGTCCAGAAGTTTGATAGGGTATGGCACAATGATCTTCTAAGGAAAATTAGATCATATGGAATCACTGGAAGAATCCATAATGTAATTAAATCCTTCTTAAGTAAGAGAAAAATCAAAGTTGTTCTCGACAGTCGTACATCTAAACAATATGACATAAATGCGGGAGTACCTCAGGGGTCTATCCTTGGACTTCTATTATTCCTGATATTCATAAATGACCTCCCTGATAAAATTGTTTCGGAGATGGGTATATTTGCCGATGACACTACTCTCTATAACAGATATGAGGGGAAAACAAATGAACACATATCCAAGGAAATGGCAGAAACACTAGAGGATGACCTCCAATCTGTAGTGGAATGGGGACAAAAATGGATGGTCACATTCAATGCTGCTAAGACTAAGCTTGTTTCCTTCAATAAGAAACCTTCTCTACCACCAATAGCAATGGCCAAGAACACATTGCCTGAAAGTACTTCTTTTAAACTCCTCGGCCTAACGTTTACAGGGAATATGAACTGGAATAGATACATTGAGAGCATTGCCAAGGCTGCTGCAAGGAAGGTTGGCTCCCTCTACCGTGCTAGAAAACTACTTACACCTGACAGTATCCTCTACCTCTATAAGGCCACCATTCGCCCATGTATGGAGTACTGTTGTCACATCTGGGATGGTGCATCTGCTGCTTGTCTCTCGCTCCTGGACAGGGTTCAAAAGAGAGTCGCCAACCTGATAGGTCCTAAACTGTCATCTAGGCTTCAGCCTCTGTCCCATCGACGAGATGTTGCATCCCTCTGCCTGTTCTACAAATACTTTAATGGTGAATGCTCTGACGAACTGCAAACACTTGTACCTCCCCGACGTAACTACCCCCAACAAACCCAACAAGCTAGTAAGTCTCATCCCTTTACAGTAGAGATCCCTAGGTGCAAGAAAGCCTTTTACTCCAATAGTTTCTTCCCCAGAACTGCAGGTCTTTGGAACTCCCTTCTGGGATTCTGCTTTCCCAACTGTACTGATATGCAGAAGTTCAAGTTTAATGTGAACAAACATCTTTCTACTCATCTCCCTTCATAATGACCCTGCTAATTAACTCCCTGATAGTAGCCCCCTGCTTCAAAGTGGCACTGTGCCTTGTTTGGGGTGAAAATTGAATAAAAAATAAAAAATAAAAAAAAGCTATCAGCTTTGATCAATGTGGGGCCAAACTCCTTATATCAGACAGTTGCTATTCAATCTGGACAATGGGGAGCTGGTTTCCCTGTTGGGAAAAAAACCAGTCAAAGTTGGGTAAACAAACCTAACAAAAGTTAAGTTCGCTACTTCTATTTGACCTCATTAATCAGGTCAAATAGAAGCAGCAGAGTTAACTTTTATTGCGTCTACTTAAATAAATAAATTCAAACGTGCTTCCGTTGTATGTCGCGATAGCCCAGTGGTTAACGTCGTACGTTTTTTTTTTCACACTTTAATTTCCAACTTTGCCTCAAGGGTTCGGGTCCAATCCTCATACTCACCTACCAAAACTTTTTTTTTTTTATCCTCCCGGAGTTTTGATTTATCCAAAACCACACACACCTCCAAACACCCAGGCAAGCCGGGTACCCCCTGCTAGTCTATATATATAAAAGCGAAAATGTGTGTATATATGTTCGTTTTTTGTGTATGTCCAAGAAAGGCTTTTTTCAGAGAAGCGCTCGGTCGGCTCGCAACTTCTTAAAACTTTTTATATCACATATAAATCATAATATCTCCGAGGTAACAACAGAGGTCGCCTGTCTATTTAATTCGCTCGACTTCGGGAAGATAAATATTCAACAGTTTTCGCTCGCCGCATGTGGATTAGGCTTTTTCGTATAATGAAAATGACACTATTTCTGGCGGTATTTTTCTTGTCACTATCACCGGAAATGTCCGAAAGCAATCAGCTTTGATCAATGTGGAAATATTTTCCTTATATCAGACAATTGCTATTCAATTTGGACAAGAGGAGCTGCCCCCCCCCAACATCTTGGGAAAATAAAAATAAAAAAGCGTTCCCGCATTAAATAAAATACTACCCCGCAGTTAAAGTCGACCTCATTAAGTCATTAAAACGTGCACCTGTCAATTCTAAGTAATTAAATAAATTCAAACGTGTTTCCGTTAGTATGTCGAGGTGGCCCAGTGGTTAATGTCGCACAATTTTTTTCAACACTTTAATTTCCAACTTTGCCTCCAGGGTTCGGGTTCGACCCTCATACTCACCTACCAAATTTTTTTTTTTATTTTACCCCCCACCCCCGAGTTTTGATTTACCCAAAACGACACACACCTCCAAACACCCAGGCAACACTGGGTACCCCCCGCTAGTACTTTCATAAATCAGAGTCCATTTTCTGTACGCTGTTTTTGAACCCAATCAACGACGGGTACTTTTGCTAGTATATATATATATATATATATATATATATATATATATATATATATATATATATATGCTCGACTTCGGGAAGATAAATATATATATATTTATTCAAAAAGAATATTTCAGACTTTACATAATTTTTACAGGAAAAATAATATAAAATATGAAAATAAATTTTTCCAAATGTGGCATGAGGCCAAAAAGGGTGTGGGGGAGAATGGGGGGTCGGGGGTCGTCCACTTGGTCTATTCCCTATAACTAGTTGTAGTCACCACAATACCGCATGCACTCTAGGGGTTGGGTCTACTTAAAGCCCCAGATGATATGAACAATATTTACCAGATTTTTTTTTTTTTACATGACTTTTTTTTTTAATGATTTTATTTACAATGAAACAATGAAGGTGATGTGTATGATATATGAGGGATGAAATTGTGATGCGTATGATATATGCGGGTGATGGGTGGGGGTAATGAGAGCCTTAAAACACCCCAAAATAAAGAAAAATAACAGTAATAAAAAACAAATGAACCAAATAAAACGTTAAGCGATGAGTGTGTTAATAAGGACCCACCCTTACCTATTTAATTTTGAAATGCTTCCTGTTTTCCGGTATCAGCCGAAAACAAGGGAGCACTTCCTAAGAGGGAATGGGCACAACTACGGACAAAATAAAGGGGGGGGGGAAGGGATATTCGGTGACCTCCAAGAAAAAATACCATTGGGACAGGTTTGGACTAAAATAAATTAATCAGGACTGGGCTTCTTTGAAGGTATTCTAACACCTAAAGATTGGGAACATGGAGCTCATTTATACCAACTAGCTAAGGGACTGATCCACTACGGGATAGTCTTGATTTGGTCTGGGGATTGCTTTTACAGTCGGCGTGTGCCATGCCTAGGCAGGGAACACATACTCAAGCCTGTTTCGCACGAACGCACATAAACTAGCGGTGTGAATCCACCTCCTACTAAACTGTGAGCGAAATAACCTCCTATCGCATCTGATTTTGATTTTAAGTTGGTGTTTAAAATACAAAATCAGATCCCAATGAGAAGGCGGCTCCCCCCCACACCCAATCTTTATGCGTGAAACCCACACTACTAGTCTAGCTACGGCCAAGGTCGCAAGGAACACCATTCGTTCCTCCCTTGGCCACAAGGGATCTGCGTTATATACTACAGATGCTAAATCCAGGATCGTCACCTGATCGGGGACGATGCGAGCCGTGACCTTGCCGACATACCTGAAGAATTCATGGAGCTTGGAACAAGTAAAAAATGCATGTTCTACAGTTTCTAAGCTATCTTCCTCGCACCGTGGACAAAAAGGACTAAACGTCCTACCAATTCTGAACAGTATGTCATTGAGGGGTAAAGCGTTTCTAACCAATCGCCAGGTCAGGGAAAATTCGGAATTGTTAAGATATCCCCGGCCTGGCACCCAATTCCATAGAGAGCGGACCTCCCCCTCTGACAGCTGCAGCCGCTCCCCAAGCGGGTCCGAAGTGGTCCTCACCACTAAACCCCGATACAATGCCCTTCTAGGCCGTGCAAGGTCAAGGGGCCCTGGCATCGCTCTAAGCGCATTTCAGCATTCATTGAGGAATTTTGATTGCCCTCTAGGTCTTCTTTGGCATTCGATTAAGTGATTGGGGATAAGGTTGGGAAATGCTTCACCAACCGCGGGACCCCAATCAGAATCCTCAATCAGAGTTCTACCCAGGAATGCCAACATTTCAGCATTTTTATGACTTGCCAGGTCAGGCATCCCCAGGCCCCCATCTACAAGACGTTGAGTACAGACCTGTCTACGGACAATTCCACAACAGGGAAAAGAGCGCATGCGTTAAGGCCACCATACGGACCGCAGGCAGAGGAAGTACAGCCAGCCGGTAAAGGATCAGCGGAAATACGTAAGTAGCACATGCCTCCGCTCTACCTTTAAGTGACAATCTCCTTCGAAGCCAAACCCTCACAGATGCTTCGACCTTGGTCTGTACCTCCGACCAGTTCTTATCTAGACAGAGACTGGGTCCAAACCAAACACCAAGGATCTGGACCAGGCCATCCATCCAGACAAATGCGCCAGGCAGAGCATTCGAGCCCCGACAAGCGGCCAACCTCAGGCTAACAGATTTGCTGAGATTGACTATGGCCCCTGTAACTTTTTCATAATGCTTGAGAGCCTTAATCACCGTAATAATATCAACGACGCTCAAAACAAATATGGTGACATTATCGGCAAACGCGGAAACCCTGGCTCGCGCACAGCCAGGGAGAACAATACCGCGCAGGGCCGGTCCAGCCACCGTAGACCTCACGTTCCTAAGGAATGGTTCCAACGCGAGGACATATAACATGGGCGACAGCGGACACCCCCGCCCCACCGACCGAGAAACCGTGAATGGCGCCAACCGCACCCCGTTGACCTGCACACTGCCGTCGGCCGAGCATACAAAATGGAGATCCATCTGCAGAAGCCGGACCCAAAGGCGGCGGTCTCTAGAACAGCTATCAGGAAACGATGATCAACCCTATCAAACGCCTTGGACTGATCTAAATTGATCAGCGCAGCTTCAGTGTCGTCTTCTAGGTTTTCTAGGACTGTACGAATCAAATGCAAATTGTTTTGAATTGATCTCCCCTTCACAGCGTAATTCTGATCTGGTTCGATCAAGTCAGTGATAACAACCTGCAAAGGATTCGCCAAAACTCGGGCCAGGATTTTCAAATCCGTATTCAACAACGTGATGGGCCTAAAATCATCCAACCCCCCCAACATGTGTATCCTTCTTCTTTAGAAGTGTGACCACGCCTTTGGTAACCTGAATTGGGATGAATCCTGTGTCAAACCAGTGGTTAAACACACCCGTCAGAATCGGGACAAACATGTACGACAACCTCAAGTATAGCTCGTAGGGCAGTCCATCGAGTCCTGGTGATCTATTATAGGCGACCTGCTTCATGGCAGCTATGACCTCACACTCAGTAACCCGACCATTACAACTAGCCGCTCGGGCCGCCTCCAGGTGGGGCGAGCCAGCCAAATAGTTGCCAAACTCCTGGATGCGGAGTCTGGACAGCTGCGCGAAACGATCTTGAAAGTGCACTCGAAACCGCTCACAAATCTCCTGAGCCGACACTAAGGAGTGTCCTTCCGGGCTCTGAATCTTACGAATGTAATTATCCGATTTGCGCCCGAGCGAATGGACTTGCTCCGATTTGTCCACATTCATAGCTTTGTTCGGCATCTTTTTAATTCCAGCCCTAACTACCTGGCCCTGATATCGCTTGCTAGCCAAACGACTCAGGTCCGCCATAGCTAGGCCTATCTCTAGGGAATCTCCCCCTGCCACCGCCCGGGATAGTCTATCCTCTAGACGCTTCTTTGCCTTGGCCCTATCTAGAGCAAGGCATTAGCCATATTTGACAGAGAAGTCTCTAATGCTAGATTTGGCGTTTACCCACCACTTACCCCCGGTAACCGCCCCCACTAATCCCTTCTTGATATGTTCAGTTAGCCTTTCCCGGAAGTCATCTATCACCAGTAAGGAGGTATTTAACTTCCAGTACCCGGCTAACTTGGGGTTCTTATCTAGATCTAACCTGGCCACAAGTAGTTTGTGGTCAGAGTGGCCTAACCAGTGGAACGTGGGACAAGATATGTATTCTATATTGCCTCTTCTAACTAACAACCGATTCAAGTAAGTACTTGAAACGGAAGGCCTGCTAGAGAGCCACATCCACATCTCCCGCCCCGGATGATCCACCCGATACCTGTCTACCAGATCTCATCTAGCCATCAGATCCGACAGACTGGTTTCACACCCATCCGTCCCTCTAGTCCCGCCCACCTTATCTATATATATATATATATATATATATATATATATATATATATATATATATATATATATATATATATATATATACTAGCAAAAGTACCCGTCATTGACTGGGTTCAAAAACAGCTTACAGAGAATGGACTCTGATTTATGAAAGTATGATAGGTTATGAAAAGGAAGGGTTGTAAAGAGATAGCTTCGAATTTGGGTGTATCAAAACCAAAGCAAAATATGATGAAAGTAAAAATAATATATAACCCCCTAATTTATTATACCATACCTGTTCACACTGAAACACTTATCACAATATTCTGTGGATCTATATTAAAAAACTTTGTTAAACTTTGTGACATATTTCCATTCTATGGAGGTCAGGCGCGAACGAACACCTCATAATTTTATTATACCATATTTCTTACAACTGAAACATAATTATCAAAGTATACTTATGCAGATAGATATGAAAAGTCTTTGTTAAAGTTTATTAGTTTGTGCCTATTTCCATTCTATGGAGGCCAGGCGTGAACGCAGACCCCACAATCATACCATTCCTATTGAAGTTAAAACATACTTATCAAATTATTATTATGTACATCTATATCAAAAACACTTGTAAACGTTTTTTTTTTTTTCATTTTTAAATTTTTTATTTCCATACTTTGTGGACCAGGCGCGAACACAGACCTCACAATTTTAATGAACCACCGTTCTACCAAATCAAACATAGCCATTCCTGTGTATCGATACATCTTCTATCATTATATGTGATCAGTTTTCTATAATAGTCAACCATATAGGAGCCTATTCGTGACCAGCCACACACACACACACACACACACACACACACACACACACACAGACGTTCAGCTTTATATTATAGATATTAGGAGTGTATATATATATATATATATATAATATATGATTGGTATAAAAACAATTTTATATATATATATATATATATATATATATATATTAATGAAAACAAAAGGATGTTGCGTTTACCTGATGCACGCAATGGTAAACTTCAAACTAATATAAATAACAGTAGTTATATAGAAAATGTAATCCCAACCGAATTAAAAAAGCTCAATACGCAATAGAGAGCAGAGCTTATATATATATATATATATATATATATATATATATATATAACTACTTCATTTACTCACATAAAATTAATATACGAAAGTATAGATTTATGTGTAAACTTTAAGTATTTACTTCAAAAGTGCTCAATACGTAGGTAGAGCTAGTTAGTAATTTATAAAATATATATGGCGATTAAGCTACACTGAATATTCGGCGTTTCATCCACTATAGGATTCGTCAGGCTTATGCGCAAATTCTGTGGTTGTTTCTTGTTTTTATATATGTTGAGGATTTTAGTTAGCCAATCAGCTTTCTAGTATCCACCGCGCCCCTTCCTATCAGCCAATGGGCATGCATTTTATCGAACAAAGGATGTGTTTTAGAACTAGGTTAGTGGTTTAAGGCAGACGATTTTCCTCATTTCTGCTCTTTTTTTTTTTTTTTTTAATACACAAAATAGCTTTAAAACAATAGAAAACAAACAAATAAATAAATTAAATAAACATGAATATACATAAACGACCACATATATATATATATATATATATATATATATATATATATATGCATGTATGTGTGTACACATATGTATATTTATATATATATAAAAAAAAAGAGCAGAAATGAGGAAAATCGTCTGACTTAAACCACTAACCTAGTTCTAAAACAGATCCTTTGTTCGATAAAATGCATGCCCATTGGCTGATAGGAAGGGGCGTGGTGGATACTAGAAAGCTGATTGGTTAACTAAAATCCTCAACATATATAAAAACGAGAAACAACCACAGAATCTCTGGTCCCCCCTCGCCAATCTTTCACAAAAAACACCAGTCTAGCTGAATCCACTGTGAAAAATTTCCCCCACTCTATATCTGTGCCTAAATCAAAACGCGGATTCCATGAACAAAGCTTCTTTCTTAGAACTGCACGCCTGTGGAACTCTGTTCCGTCTGCCTGCCTCCCACCGGACTACAACTTGGATGTCTTCAAGTCCAACGTTAACAAATTCCTAATGAACCGCCCCCTTAAGTAAACACTTCATCAAATCTCCACACTAACGTAATGTACTTGCAATAACCCTTATCCCTGAGTGGCTTCTGGGCCTTGATAAGTGGTGATCACTGTGTAAAAAAAAAAAATTCGTGCATAAGCCTGACGAATCCTATAGTGGATGAAACGCCGAATATTCAGTGTAGCTGAATTGCCATATATATTTTATAAATTACTATATATATATATATATATATATATATATATATATATATAATCATTTTTATACCTACAAGTACTAATGCTTCATGCTTTTGCAATCATCAGTGCAGGAAAAAAAATTGAAAGAATAAAAAATGGTATAATTAATGAATTTTGTCATTTTTAACAAAGGAAATGCTGCCTAAATACACACAATTCAAATTTCATGACCCTGCAGTACTTGTGACTTTAGAGTTAATTTAATCAAAAAGCAAATTACCATTTCTCAAGAATTAATTTGGAAACATAATGCTGAACTTCATAAACTTGAAAGCAAACTGAAGGACCTTATCACTAATAACCAATATACAGAATCCCAACAACGACTTGCAGATATTGCCAATTATGAACACTTTTACAGAATAACTATTAAAAAATTACACTCGCTATATTTATTACCTAACTACATGCAACACTACATTAATCTGTCTGACCAAAAACTTACTGCCAACAGGAATTCTTAAATCTTAAACCTTTTTAATCGATTCAACCATCAAAACAAAAAGCAGAAATAGAAATATATGAAAACACAACTAAACTAGAAACAAAAAAATAACACATCCCAATTTATGTGATATAAAACCAAAAAACATTAAAATTTGACAAACAATCCAATTCATTAATTTCCAATATAAACAATCATCCAAATATCATTAAAAAATGTGGACAAAACATATTTGTAGTACTTAGTAAATTCATTACAAATAATTATTTATGACCAGACAAAATTCAAAAATTTAATTCAACTAACATGTTTTTAACATCTGTTAACAGACTTATCACTGCCAATATGCAAATCGATAATTACAAACTCTATAGTTAAAACTTTATAATTACAACCTCGTTATTTATACAAAACAGTTAAGATACTTAACTCCCCTCTCTAACCTATCATATCCCAAATTACTACTTACATGTACTCATTAACAAAAATCCTAAACGAACCTATCAGCCTGGTACATATAATACTAATTCCACACAACTATTACAAATCACACAAACCAAACAACCAAGCATAGAAAGCTATTCACTAACGCACATGAAAAAGAAACAATGGCTATAATCATCAATGATTTATATAATAACTTCTCTCCCTCCACTTAAAATCAATAACAAAAACAAAACAAAAACATCAAAAAAGTTATTATCAATTTTGCAACATTCAAGTACATTTTTATGACTTCAAGACAAACATTTATATACAAATTGATAGAGTTTGAATGGATTCGGTTCTGTTCCATTTTTAGTGAATATGACAAATCTAGAAAAAGTATTTAATAACATTATAAAGCCTCCTATGTTCTTTTTCTATCTGATAATAATGACCAATTTCAGAAACTTACAAAAAACTGTTCTGAAATTCAATTGGATTAAAAATATAAAACATGAAAAACATAAAATATATGAACAAATTCACTAATTATATCGATGCTCAACAAATAAAATGAATGATTCAAAACTTAATACTGCTACAAATAATAATGTTCAACATCACTAATTATATTATTCTGTTGCAATCAAATTTTAAATGAGATGTATGAATGAACCTAATGTTACCAGGGATAAAATCTATTGTTTTGATTTATTACTAGAAGTTCAGCCCGGCTTTGCTTTAGTCCTATGTACTGTTCATAACTTTATGTGCATATATATATATATATATATATATATATATATATATATATATATATATATATATATATTAAAAAGTTTGACTCATATCCAGGAAACCTACATCTAAAATTTCAAGTGTTTAGACCCCAAATTGGCGGAGGAGTTTGGTAGAGTCGGCAAAAGTAAACTCTTTAAACTTTGACCTCTTGGCAGCCAAATTTTCGCCCCAAAACTGTAAGTTTTTTTACTTACTGTATGTCTGAATACCTTCGATGTAAAATTTTAAATGTTTAGATCCAAAATTAGCTGAATAGTTTGCTAAAGACCGCAAAGGTCAAATATTTTGAACTTTGACCTCTTGGCAGCCAAATTTTCAGCCAAAAACTGATTAAAAAGTTTACTCTATGCCTGAATTACACTTTTAAAATTTCAAATGTTTAGAGCAAAAATTGGCTGAGAAATTTGGTAGACACTGCAGAGGTCAATTTTTTTTAAAACTTTGACCCCAATTTGGCCCTCTTGTTTTGGGTTCAAATCAAATTCAAAAGTTTGATCCATGTCCAAGTAACCTACATTTAAAATTTCAAGTGTTTAGACCCAAAATTGGCGGAGGAGTTTAGTAAAATCTTTAAAGGTCAAATTGTTGAACTTTTACTCCTTGACAGCCAAATTTCTGTCCGAAAACTGATTAAAAAAATGTTCCCAAATCTCAATACCCCTTATGTAAAATCTCGAATCTGTAGACTGAAAATTGACAGAGTAGTTTGGTAGGGAAATGTACACACACACACACACTTTTACTTTTAAAGAAATATAGATTATACAATATATACAATACAATAATATACAATAACTCAATAAATTAAATTTGTTAAGATTCTTGATAATTTAAAAAAAAAAAAAATATGTCAAACTTAAGGATTTAAGGATTTTAAAAGACTGAGCAAGCATTTTCTAGGTAGGGACATTTTGATCTTTTAAAAAACACAAAGACAAACACTAAAAACCACGAAGCATTGGGAAACTTCAAAAGTTAAAAACACTTTCGTTTTAAAATTCTGATAAAATGGAAGTCATAGTTCAGAGTAATTTTAGTTTTCAATTAAGCATCTTTTAATGTAGTTGCAGGTTTGAACTGATGTTAGGATGTTGAAAATTCTTACAGTTTTAAAAATAATTCTAATAATGATGGGTTATATATTTTTTTGTATAAAGCGATTCTTGTATGCCTTTTATTTTTAGTTGTTATTGTATGTGAGTATTTTAATGTTATTAATTAAGATTTGTTTATATACCAAGGAAGAGCAGCCATGTTTATTCAAACATTGGGGAAAAAAGCTAATAATCGAGCAGTCTCTAGATGTTTAGATAAAATCTTGCTGGTTGATCCAATATTGGTTGTTGTCATTGGCAGAGACTGGTGATCACAAGGGAAAAATAGAATTGGTAGACATCAAACATTTCTTGAAAAGTTGTGGGTTAAGGGAAAAATCGAACATATAAAATTATGTCAGCCAGATTTTAGAATTTGGTTGTTGAGCAAAATTAAATGAGTTCCAAATAAGCCAAAAATTTTAAAGTGCTTTCTGATATGAATTGTTGTTACTTCAATCATGTGTTTACCTTGGTTTATTAGATTTCTTTTTGTTGAAAATTATTTCCTTTTTAAAATTGGCATAAGGAAGCTTTACCTAGTAAGGTTATAGATGAAACACATTTGCATGTATCTAGTCAAATTATACCATATATATTTATGCATGGGGATTATATATATATATGTTAAAAGTCCATGTATGTTTCTAGGATAGTGATTTAAAGGTTATGAGGGTTTTTTGAACCATGAAAACGATGTTACTTTTTGTATTTAATATTTTTATTGCTATTTTTTTTATATTTCAAGTGGACCTCCGGCTCTTGGCCACAAAAAAGTATCAAAATGAAAAAGAAAAAGAAAGCCGTTGAAAAAACTGGAAATTTGTAGTATGGACAGCGTTCATTCCTAGCAATCATGTTCGAAAAAGGTGATGTGGATTATTTTAGCCGTTTGTAGAAGAAGATTGTATTCTTTTATTTTTTTTAAAAATGTTGCAACGTAATAGCGTTTAATTCAAATGGCAAAAATGAGACACAATTGATTTCAATATGTATAATGGAATTGAAACATAATTGTTAAACGGTAAAAATAATGTAATTAATAGTTATCATACAGTAAAGTATTAATAACTGTTGCGATTTCAAAATCACCGCCCCCATTTTTTCTTTCTTTCTTCGCCCCCGCTGTTCTCTTTGCC
This sequence comes from Euprymna scolopes, assembly GCF_053919585.1. Lineage (NCBI taxonomy): Eukaryota > Metazoa > Mollusca > Cephalopoda > Sepiida > Sepiolidae > Euprymna > Euprymna scolopes. The sequence continues at coordinate 24,045,645 of NC_136521.1, read as the reverse complement.
TTTTCCTTACCTTAAACAAAGGACACAATTGGCCAACGCAAGCACACGTATGAACAATATCCGGGTTCAGTGAATAAATTCACTTTCCCTCTCTCTTTTCATCATCGACTTCGCTACGCACGTTGGAATTCAAAAATATCAACAAAACGTCAATAATTCAGGCATTTGACTTTTTACTTTCAGACAAAATTAATTTAAATTGAATCAACAAACTTCCAAGCTACTTTTGATTGCATAAATTTCGTCCTAGAATTAATTAGAGTTGTTTGTTTGTCTTATTGGGAGCGACTCCACTAACATCACACTGGCCAAATGAATACGGCTCGTTTTGGACCAGTCTGGCATCTCGGCTGGGGAGTAGGAGAAGGCTCCCTAAGCAACGACTGACGCTACCAGTTATTTCGACCGAATCTACCAGCGCCAAAGGATTCCATCAGCAGCGACAGCAGCCGTCTCAGCAGCAGTTCAAACAGCCCTTATCAGGGCTAAACAACAGGCCCTTATCAGGGCTAATAAGTTTTTTTCACTAATGCGATTCACTACTGCTTGCCTCCTAAGACCCACCAGCAGCAAACTTCACTCCTAGCTTCCAGCTCACTCCAGCGGCTTCCTGCTCACTCCCACAGCCTTCCAGCCCTTGGTGCCTCCAGCTCGCTCCAGTGCCTCCAGCTTCCTCCTGCAGCTTTTCTGCAACCTCGCTTGCACCTTACTCCTCCGACTTGCAACCTTGCTTGCATCTCGCTCCTCCGGCCTGCAACCCTGCTTGCACCTCGCTCCTCCAGCCTGTAACCTCGCTTGCACCTCGCTCCTCTGGTCTGCTACCTTGCTCGCATCTTGTTCCTCCGGTCTGCAACCTCGCTTGCACCTGGCCCTTAACACTGATCCTCCGTTCTCAGTGTCGACCGTTCCTTAACACTGACCCTACACTCTTAGTGTCCACTGTCCTTCCGGATTGCCCTGATGTCCAGCTGATCGATCCAGACCCAGCGAGCAACCCTGAACCATGCTACCTGTTCCAGATCTCCAGACCTTAGTGATGTGCGACCTTCCAGGCGACCAGCATCCAGATCATGATTTTTCACTTCCTTTGCAAATAAAAGGCGAACCCTCGTCTTTAACCAAACAACCTGTGTCTGTCATTCTTCTTTGCCTTTTTTTGCTGTTTACTTTTTGCTCGTGTCTACCTTGTTAGTTGTTGGATCGATTGTTCCCGAACGACCAGCCCTGCAACATAAAGTGATAGTTTTAAATAATAATGATGAAACTCCCCACGAGGGCAAAGTTAGAGACAATGTCGGCTTTTGAATGGGGAGTAAATTCCGTTTCCCCCTCTATAAAAATGGCACAGAGGATAGGGACAAAAATAAATAATAATAATAATAAAATTAATATTAGTTAATAATTAAATGAGAATAAAAATAGTCTCGGTCCTGAAGGAATTCTCATACATAGACCGAGGACAATATCAGAGCAGGTACTTAAATGTATGAGCTCTTCGCCTGAAAGTCACTCTGTGTGTATTAATAATAAAGACAATATTTATAATAATAGTAATAATAGTATAAATAATATTTATATTGTAACCATAGACCAATAGTAACTTCTACATAAAATAATATGTGCATAAGTGTACAGATATATATGCATACACAATTAAAACCCACATATACACATACATACCAATACATAGCCACATGCAATGCACATACATATATAACACATGCATTCCCGTATACATACATGTATATAGAAATAATCATATGCATAAACAGATATGCATGAATATGTGTGTGCATTCATGCATATGATTACTTATATATGCATGTATATATATTTATTTATTTACATGTATATATATTTATTTATTTACAATATGTATATATATTTACATGTATATATATTTATTTATTTATTTACATGTATATATATTTATTTACATGTATATATATTTACATGTATATATATTTATTTAAAATAAACCACGCCGGAGACTTCTTGAATCTGCGCTTATCGCAATTTCAAGCACTATTAAACAACATGGAGGTTTCTATAACATAGCTGTAATGTGCATCCAGGAGACAAGCGCCCGCGTGTTTGTGTGTTGTGTGGGTGCGTAAGAGAGACGGACGAAAAGGAAAGACTTATCTCGGGGCCGGCTCGGCATCGCCGACCGAAAATAGAGAAAGAAAGATCAAGATGGCGGCCGTCTTTTGTCAAGGATGATATCTCACAAAGTCACATGAATTCTCGCAATATGCAAATTTAGCCGGCTTGCAACGGCCATAAAAGCGGGTGATTGAAAGACGTTGGGAGAGCGATGATGGTCGGGAATCGTGTTGCTGTTGCTTCTCGTGCCGTATGGGTGCGAGCATATCTTACCGTTGTTGGGACCGTTCTGAGTAACCGTTCGCGTCCGTCTAGGTACCTTGCATGTTGGATTCCGTGCAGAACCGGTGTTTACTGGTTATTGAATTGCTTTATGTTGCTGCAACATTACACATCTACAGAGGGCGCAGTACTTTTAAAGGATTTTCCTTATACATCTACAGAGGGCGCAGTAATTTTCAAGGACTTTCCTTACACATTTTCTACAAGCTATTTCGGCAATTTGCCCTCTAGGACTATGACCGAGTCGAAATTCGACTTAAAGCTCATACCCGAGTTTGACGGGTCCACGTCCATTGTCGACTGGATTGAAAGGGTCGAGCTGACGTGCGACTTCGGTGGAGGGGTGTCGGAGCGGACGCTCGCGTACGCGTTTGTGGCGGGCCTTCCCACTCGGGTGAAGCAGCTATTGAGAGCCTCAACCAGCGTTTCAACAATGCCCATGGAACAATTGATGGAACGTGCTCGAGCCATAATCAAAGATGAGGAGGACCTGGGGGAACCAGTTGTGATGGCGACACAGACTGGCCAGATTGGCGCTCGGGAGATTCCGAATCAGAACCCTGCAAGCAATGGGAAATGTTTTCGCTGCGGCCGACACGGACATTTTGCAAGAAATTGCACCAACAGGGGGGGGGTGCGCTGTTTTAATTGTGGCAGTTTGGGGCATCTAGCCCAAAACTGTGCGGGAAATGTATCAGGGGATAGGACGTCAGCGCGGCCCTGCTCCCCGAGCAAAATTTGAACAAGGCGCAACCAGTGATGACCGTCTACGTAAACAGGATACCCTGCTCAGCACTTCTCAACTCAGGCTGTTCGCATACTATAGTGAGCGCCAGGCTGTGTCCAATTTGGACTAAGAGAAAGATCAAAGTCACCACGATAGGAGGCGAGACCCAGACATGCTGTGGAGCTGGAACTGTCGAGGTCTACACGGACACCGGTGCAGCCGCTAAGATCCATGTGCTTGTGACCCAAGGAAATCTCCTGGGGTTTGACCTGTTGCTCGGATACGATGCCATCAAGGCGCTGGGGGGAGTCGCAATTCATCGGGATGGAAAAGTGCGATTCTTGGAGGCCCCAGTGTGTGCAGCGCTCCACATCGATCGGCCGGATTTTACAGTGGACTACGACTCTCGTAAGAGGGCCTGGATTGCATCTTGGAAGTGGACCGAGGGAAGGGCACCAACTAAACTCAAGAATGGGGTTGCAGAGTACCCTATACCCAGTGAGGCCCGAGCAGAATACGAAAGGGAACTAAAGGCGTGGATCCAATGGCTGGTTAATCCCCTACCCTGAGGACAAGCTTGGGCCTCCCAAGGGTCTAATACCCTTGATGGCAGTAGTCCAGCATAACAAGTCGAAAGTACGGCCGGTGCTGGACTATAGGGAGCTTAACAAGCATATTGAAGCCTACACTGCCGATGCTGACGTATGCGCCAGCAAGTTGAGGGAATGGCGTCAGAAAGGCACTAATGTCTCGATATTGGATTTGTGAAAATCCTATTTACAGGTGCGAGTTGATGAGACGTTGTGGCCGTTCTAGACAGTTTGGTTCCAGGGGCAGAGGTACTGCCTTACACGCCTCGGCTTTGGCCTAAATGTGGCACCACAGATTATGAAGACTATTGTCAACACAGTATTGTCCCAAGAAAAGCCCATGAGGGACTCAACGTCAGCTTACATTGATGACGTATACGTCAATGAAGATGTACAGTCTGCGTTGTGTGTCAAAGAAAAGTTGGCTCAGTTTGGTCTGGGATGCAAGAATCCTGAACGTTTGAGGGAAGGAGCACGTGTATTGGGATTGGATGTTTATGAGGAAGATGGCACCCTACAATGGAGGTGTGGCAGCGAAATTCCAAGCATCCCCAACATCGTTACAAGGCGGACCATTTTTTCTTGGTGTGGAAAACTTGTTAGTCACCTACCGGCCTGTGGCTGGCTCCACGCAGCTGTTGGTGTAAATAAACGCAGAGCAAATTTAACAACCACGGGTTGGGATGACATATCCGATGATGTCCTACTAACTCTGATGATTAAAGAGACACTGGAGAGAGTGAACAAGAAGGACCCTGCCTGTGAGCGGTGGTGTGTTAACAGAGACAACATAGGTGTGTGGGTTGATGTCAGTTCTTTGGTGTTGGGAGTATCGTTGGAGCAAAGAGGAAACGTGTTCGAAGATGCATGTTGGCTGCGGCCCGTAACAGATTCTCAGCATATCAACCTGGCAGAGCTGGACGCTGTTGTAAAGGGGATAAATCTGGCCCTGCAGTGGCAGTCTAAGAAGTTGACCTTGTACGCAGATTCTCTCTGTGTCTACCACTGGGTGTCTGACACACTTTCAGGACGGACACGAATCCGTACCAAGGCAGCAAGCGAAATGTTAATACGGAGAAGGCTAGACATGCTAAAAAACCTGGTATCTGAGTATGGGCTATCACTGAGCGTCACTCTGGTGCCATCACATTGTAATCGTGCTGACCAACTGACCCGAGTACCTCACAAATGGTATGAAGCCGCGAAGATGGGAATGGAGATTACTGCTCGATCTTGTGCAGTTGCAATCGACCCATGTCAAATACAAAAAATTCATGCACAGAGCGGACATCCGGGTATCAAGAGGACCCTTTATTTTGTGAGGCGCGTATACCCAGCAGTGACCAAGATGGATGTCAGACAGATCATCAGAAATTGTGAGGCTTGCCAGTCTATTGATCCGGCATCAGAGCGATGGCAGAAGGGTCGATTGGAAGTTGAGGGTGTGTGGCAGCGGCTGGCCATGGATATCACCCATTACAGTGGCAAGCCCTTTCTAACTCTCATTGACTGCGGGCCTACGAGATTTGCGGTGTGGCGGCAGATGACCAGACAGGATTCGGCAAATGTTGTTCGCCACTTATCATCCATTTTTTCTGAGCGAGGTGCGCCGGAAGAGCTCCAGACTGACAATGATGCAGCGTTTTGTAGCCAGCAAGTCCGGCAGTTGTTAGATAAGTGGGGCGTCCGACTACGGTTGCGATGTGCGCATGTGCCGCCAGGAAATGGCATTGCTGAAAGAAGCCATCGCAGCATCAAGAGAATTGTTGCCAGGAAGCGATGTACTATTACGGAAGCCACATATTGGTATAACATTACGCCAAAGGACGGGACGTCTCCTTCAACCGCACCTGCGAATGCTATTTACACATACCGAGTCGGAGTGAAGGGAATGAACACTACGCAGCCAACCGACAAGGAACATGTAACAGATATGAAGTGGGAGATCCAGTGTGGGTGCGGCCCCCAGGAAATCGGTGCACCGACAAGTTTAAGCGAGGACAAATATCCGGAGTGATTAGCCAGCAGTCTGTGTTGGTCGATGGAACCCCACGACATGTGCGAGATCTTCGCCCAGCTACCGAGGCGCGTCACACAACTACAGAAGAAAACAGTGAAGCGTCCAGTGATGAGCTGCCGATACACGAATTCAGTGAGCCCCCTCCAGAGACTGATAGTGATACTTCGTCTGATGAGACTGAACCAGATCCAGAGCCCGAATCTGAACCAGTGAATGTACCTCTTCGCAGAAGCACACGCACTAAAAGCCCTCCCCCAATGCTCCCTATGTGATCATCAGATCAGGGGGGAGTGTAATGTGCATCCAGGAGACAAGCGCCCGCGTGTTTGTGTGTTGTGTGGGTGCGTAAGAGAGATGGACGAAAAGGAAAGACTTACCTCGGGGCCGGCTCGGCGTCGCCGACCGAAAATAGAGAAAGAAAGATCAAGATAGCAGCCGCCATCTTTTGTAAAGGATGATATCTCGCAAAGTCACATGAATTCTCACAATATGCAAATTTAGCCGGCCTGCAACGGCCATAAAAGCAGGTGATTGAAAGACGTTGGGAGAGCGATGATTGACTTGGTCGGGAATCGTGTTGCTGTTGCTTCTCGTGCCGTGTGGGTGTGAGCATATATTACCGTTGTTGGGACCATTCTGAGTAACCGATTGTTGGGTCCGTTCTGAGTAACCGTTCGTATCCGTCTAGGTACCTTGCTAGTTGGATTCCGTCCAGAACCGGTGTTTACTGGTTATTGAATTGCTTTACGTTGCTGCAACATTACATATCTACAGAGGGCGCAGTACTTTTAAAGGATTTTCCTTATACATCTACAGAGGGCGCAGTAATTTTAAAGGACTTTCCTTACACATTTTCTACAATAGCGCCACTAATAAGTAAACTTTTATTAAAAGAACATTATTTAACTGTAGACACAGTTTAACTTTCTCACACCATTCAAACACCCCCTGTAATAATTAACACAAAATCTCAATCAATAAATTACATAAAAAACACTCATTTCATTTCTGTTACAAACCTATATTTGAATTTCAACAGATATATCTTTTTCCCAATAAGAATATTAACTGCATTCATAGTTTTAAAATTACATTAACGACCGTATGACATCACTAAAATTTCCTTCTCTTTAACAGCGCCAGCCCTCCCCCTCCTTTTTGAATTTCCAACGTCTTTTTCCGTTTCTCTGAAATAGAACTGCGTCACACTGTGCACGTGAAACATTTTCAAATATTTTGTACTGGTATTTTTTGTTTCTTAATCTCATTCATCCAGAGGAAGTCTCGAAATAAAGACGAAACGTTGATGAACACATAATACGGTTTGTTTTTGTTTATTTTCTCTATTTTGTCGGAATACTATTTCCATTATTTTCATCATACATGTATGTATACAGGAATGCATGTATTATAATATTAAATACAAAAAGTAATATTGTTTTCATGCTTCAAAAACCCCTATAACCTTTAAATCACCATATATATATATATATATATATATATATATATATATATATATATATATACATATATATATATATACATATATATATATATATATAATGGTTTTGATTTTGTTACTTTCTCCTCCACTTGTATATAATTTTCATTCTTAATATACTTTATGTCACCTCTATATTCTAATCTAGCTAATGCTTCATTATAATATTTTTACTTGCTGTTAAATATATGTTCATTATAAGATAATCCGAATATTCTTTTCGATATGCTAGATATAATTGCTTTCTTTGCTGAGATTGGAAGATTTAATTTATAATCAATAAAAAATAATGATTAATTAGGTTTATGGTATGGTTCATATGTATTGTTAAGTTTAGGGTGACATCAAAAAACTTTACTATTTCATGATTTTTATCAATGGTTATTTTTAATTTAAAGAAATTATTTCGCATTTTACAAGTATTTCTAAATTTCTATTACCAGAGTTGATGAAGAATATTGCATCGTTTCTATAGAGCCCCTCCCCCCTTATACTTGGTACCTTACTAGCTAACTCATTAACAATGTAAAGACCTACCAAGGCAGTTACCTGTGCAGAGTCTACCCATCATGATATCAAAGTTTAGTTCTGTTTTTTATTGTTGTATGTATTTAATGTTCTTCTGGCTAATTTTACTATATCAATTTCTAGTTTTGTAATATTTGTTTCAATTTTTGCAAGTTTCAATGCCTTATCTAACAATTTCAAAGAAATTGATGGGTAATATGAATCTGTCGCACATTATAACTTTGTTATTCTTAGATTTGGGTAATGTATTAAACCAACCCAGAATCTTATCAGATGAAGACCATAGATTACTTTGGATTTTTTTTTTTTTGCAATATCCTATCTTTTTACTAATGTTTGGATTTCAACCTCTGGAAGGTTGGAACATAGACTCCTAATGTTGGAGAAGGAAACCTGGTAGTAGGGGGTCTTCATTGAAAGTTGAATTCTGGGTTCAATCTTGTAAAGTTTTTTTTTTTTTTTTTTTTACACAGTGATCACCACTTATCAAGGCCCGGAAGCCACTCAGGGATAAGGGTTAATTTCTTGAGACTTTTCATGTTGGAACATGGAAATATGTAGAAGAGATCAGCAGAGTTGTTCTAGCAGGGCAGAGAAGGTAAGAAAAGTAAAAAAAGAAATGGGAAATGATTTTTGCAGACCATGAAGAGAAAAAATTGTAACATTTTTCACTAATATAGCATCGAGAGGCTCTACTATAAGCTACTGCACGGTTCAGAATCCATTCACTAAATAACAATACAGCAGCCCCAGCACTTTGCACCTGCTGATGGGCTGCCTCTTTGGAGGATAATCCAAGATTCGGGTTCCTGACTATTAGGCAGATAATGTCAGCCAGGTAAAACGTTTACTTCCAGCAACTTTATTAGTGACAAGGCCACAAGGATAGGAATAGAAAAAAAAAGAAATAAGGACATCTTAAGCCACTTCTCAGGAAAAACACTGCCAGCCTAGTTTACAGCTTTTTTCTTCTCCTTTTTCCAGAAACATCACTCATTGTAAATGAGGACTGAGGAACAAAATAGGAGAATTGAGAGTTAGAGAGCTACTGAGAACATGTCCACAATGTGTTTTCTACTCTACATTTAAAAAAAAAAGAAACACTAATTAATATAAGTTCAATTGAAAAAAAAAATTAATATAAATTCAATTGAATTTTTTTGGGGAAAAATGGCAATAGGTTCCCTTCCCACCAAGAGTTTATTAAGGAGAAAAGAGGAAGGCTGTGTAACAGAATTTTGTTTATATATGTATATATATATATATATGAGCAAACAGTTAATAAAATATGTTAAAAAACACTTTGAAATGAGTTAAAAACATATTTAATCTGAAAAGGAAACAATAGATAAATGGATAGTCTTTAATCCGTGTAGTTTCAAAGAAATACTTTCCTTCTCATCAGAGGGTAGGAATTAGCAAAATGCGGTATCGGATTTTGCATGCAGAAGTATTTGATGAAACAACAAGTAAGTCAAAGATCTTACTTGAAAACAAAAAAGTGAAGCAGAGGGAATATGGTGAAGAAAAAGGTGATTACACATGAATGGATAGTCTGGTGGAAGATAAAAAATCCAGTGACGGTAAAATCCAAATGTAAAACTTCAAGAAAGAATTTCCATTTGTACAAGTAAAATCCAAGGAAATACCGTAATTGGAAGAAGATGGTCCATAATAATCCAAAGGCAGAAATCCATGGAATAATTCACAAAAATGTGTACAAGGAAAAAAGAAAAGATTCCAATAATATTAATAAAAGAAAAATAAGATATGCTTTTCACTCTACTTCTGAGACATAAAAATAAATAAGAAAGATGAGGGAAGAGAAAGAGGAGAGAGAAAAAAAAGGAGAAAAAAAAAGATGATAAAGTTAAATATAAAATATAAAATAAAGGGAAACAAAAGTCAAAATGACCCAGACAGGAAATGTTAAAGGCGCGAAAAAAATATATAGGGCAAAATGATATAGGTCAACTGAAATGTACAGGTCATCACTTAAAAAAATGTCAGCAAGAGTTGTTAGATGACACTAAATGGAAAATAAATAAATAAATTAATAAATAATAAATAAAGAATAAATAAAAAATAATAAAAAAATAAAAATAAAATATAAAATAAAAATAAAAAATAAAATAAAAATTATTTAAGGGGAGAGGATGGCCGGTATCTGCAAATTCAGGGAAAAGCAAGAAAAAAGATGCATATAGTAAAATATAAGTAAATGTACATACAAGATATGAAAATGTGGGTAGATTAATATATTAGATAGATAGGAAAGTTTAAAGAATAAAGCAGAAAATGCAGATAAATAACCGGCCATGCAAAGAAGAGATAAAGAATTAAAATAAAATAAAAGATTATTAAATTATAAAGTATTAAGAAGTATGTAGAAAAATGATAAAGTTAAAGAAAATTTTTTTTTTATATCTATATAAAGGGTAAAAGTAATAACTATGTAATTTCAAAATTGCCATAATTAAATTTGGACTTATGTTTACAGAAAGAGATCAGTTCATTTTTAGAATTTATTATATTGTTACTTTGAGGGGAAGTAATTATAGTTATAACTTCGGTTGTTCAGAGACTACTTGACTTAGAGCCTGGAGTATAAGACTTAACTTTTTTATGATAGTCCATTTGATTGAGAAGGGGTATTGTTAGAGTTAAGTTTTTTAATTAAAGTGGTTAAAGAAGTCCCTTGGTTATTATTAGAATTATGGTTGTTAAAAGAAGAAATGTGGTTTGATATTCTTTTCTTAATTAATGTTGAAGTAGCGCTGATATATGTATGTACTTTATTAAAAGCTCGAGGTCTGGTATTAATATTAATTTGCTGATTTGTATTAGTTAAATAGTTTGAATTTTGTTCATAGTGTTCAACAAATGGTGGGACAATGTCTGTATGAGGACTATTTTGGAGGGGATAATGAGTGTTGCTAGTGTTAGGATGGCTTTAGGAGAAATATTATTATTCTCATTAATATTATTATTATTATTATTATTATTATTACTATCATTATTACTAGTATGATTGGAGATGGAAAGGTTGCTCGAGTGGTGTATTGGATTAGTAACTATATCAGATGGAGGATGGGAAGAAGGATAACTTGAATACGAAATATTAGTGTCTGTTATGGGAGGATTGCGTGGGAGCTCAGTAATAGTGCAAGAATATATAACATCTTTATGAATGCAATCATTATTGAGTGGGCAAAGATGTTTGTTATTACAATTACAGTTAGTTTTGGGTTTAATTGGGAAAGGGATTTTTTGGGCTGATTTAATTTTTTTGTTATTAGATGCTAAGATTCTTTGTGCTAAATTAGGCATTGTTGAATAAGAAATCCTGATTGAATTTTTATTGAAAATAAAACTATATCTGTGTGGGTATTTGAAAGAGTTTTGTACAATGTTGAAGAATTCCTTAGGTATATTAGTTTTGACATTTAGGCTAAATGGAGGATTAAACCAAATATTTTTCTTTCTCCTGATGCGACTAGGTGGGTTAGAGGCATTGCGATTAGTATTTTGGTTTGGATTATAAATGTAGACTGGTTCATTGTTATTGATAGCGGCAGATCTTATTATTTGAACTGGTTTCTCACGAGTCATATTGTGTGTGATTACAGATTTAAGGCGGCCTGCAGGAGGAGCATAATTTTTGTATTTAATATTTTCCTTGTGTCCTGAGTTCCATAAGGCATTATTGAAGAAAGTAGCATTTTGATTAAAAGTTTTTTATCAGCAGAAAGAGCAGAAATTCTTCTAGAGACAGATGGTACTATAGATTTTATAATTGAGTTGGGGTGGTTAGAAGATTTATGGGCGTATAAAAGTGTAAGATTAGGTTTATGATAGGGGCTATGAGTTTCGGTGTTAAGATTAAGTGTAACATCTAGAAAATTTGAAGTTTTTTTGTTTGGTTCAATAATTATGGAAAGGCCAAAGTTATTGAAGAAGTTATGTAATTTTTTAATTGATTTGTTGTACTCTCTTGGCCTGGCTGTTGTAGTAAAAAGGGCATCGTCTCTATAAAGACCCCCTTGGATATGTTTAAAGTGGTATTCAAGTTCTTTCAGTAAGAAGAGTCCCACTAGATCGATAACTTCTGCAGAGTCAGAAGCACCCATCAAGATGTCAAAATCATCAGGGGTATCCTTTCTAGTCCAAAGCTTATTGTTAAAATGTATAAGGTATATATATATATATATATATATATATATATATATATATATATATATATATATATATATATATATTCATTTATAACTTAGTTCTATTTTTAGAATTGGAGACCTGGAAGGAATATCACATATGTACACACATGATGCTTCTGCATATTCACACAAGCATTTCTTACATACACACACAGAATGTACACCTAAATGTTAACACAGTAATCTATATATCTATATAAGTGAAAATATGTGTGTGTGTGTGTAAATTTCCCTACCAAATAACTCTGTCAATTTTCAGTCTAGAGACTCAAGATTTTACATAAGGGGTATTGAGATTTGGGAAAATCTTTTTAATTGGTTTTCAGCCAGAAATTTGGCTGTCAAGGGGTCAAAGTTCAACGATTTGACCTTTGTAAACTCTACCAAACTCTATCAATTTTGGGTCTAAACATTTGAAATTTTCAATGTAAGTTACTTGGACATGGATCAAACTTTTTAATTTGATTTAAGCCCCCAAAAATAAATGTTAATGGGTCAAAATTGGGGTCAAAGTAAAAAAAAAATGACTTCTGCGGTCTCTACGAAATTACTCAGCCAATTTCTGGTCTAAACATTTGAAATTTTACATAAAGGGTATTTAGAGATAAGTCAAGCTTTTTAATTGGTTTGGGTAAAAAATTTCAGGTGCCAAGGGGTTAAAGGTCAAACGATTTGACCTTTGCGGTCTCTAGCAAACTCTACAGCGAATTTTGGGTCCAAACATTTGAAATTTATACATAATGGGTATTCAGACATGCGGCAAGCATTTTAATCAGTTTGGGGGAGAAAATTTGGCTGCCAAAAGTTAAAAGTTGAAAGAGTTGACCTTTGTAGATTCTACCAAATTCCTCCACCAATTTTGGGTTTAAAGACTTGAAATTTTAGATGTGGGTAACATGGCTTTGTATTTTGATTTGAGACCAAAATAATAAATGTTATGGGGTCAAAATTGGGATCAAAGTTAAAAAAAAAAAATGACCTCTGTGGTCTCTATGAAATTACTCAGCCAAATTTTGGTCTAAATATTTGAAATCTTACATAAAGTAGCATTACAAGTTGATTTTTTCTTTTTAGATAATTGTTATTTTATCAACTTGCATGAAAAGAGCTATGTAAAAGATGCTTAGAACCGTTTGAATTATGCAAATACCATCAGTAGTCCAAAAGTTATGAGAATTTTAAGTGCCAAAATTTATTCTTTTCCATGGATATTTTTCTTTAGAAAAAGTGGGTTAAATTACGGACCTGAACATTTCATTCAAGAAATTCGGTAATTTCGCCACCATTTATTTATTTTTCAAGCTATTCTCATGAAACTTGGCACTCTTATGTAAAATTGTGTGCTCTTTCTGATTATGCAGTCAAATCTGATGCATCTCTTTACCATAAGCTATGAATTATAAATTAAGATGTACAAATTTCAATTTTGTTTAAATCGGCGCATGGTATCATACAGTAGGTGTCTATTCATGAACAAAACTAAGTATTATAGTGGTATTTAAATATAGCTTTATTGAGTAGGTATTTTCCTGCCCCCCCCCCCCCAAGGAGAGCTAAATCTGGGGTGTAGCTATTGAATGCCTAAAGAACATTCATGGCCGGTATTTACTATTTCCCTCAAAGAAAAAAAAATTTGAGTATATGAATTAATCTCAGAAATAAATCGAAGAAAATTTTCCATATAGATTTTGGATTTCTGTAAAAGATGGAAATTCCCATGGTCAACCAGAACTTATGCATTTTGGGACCAATCCAATTTTCAATTTTGTAAATCCTCTCTATCTGGCTCAAAATATACCCCTATTTTCTGAGATGCAACCATAAATCGTACTCTACATGAATCCTTGATGTAACTTCCACAATACCAGGAATCTTGATAAGCAACAACTATATATTCACCAGTTGATGGTATTTTTCGTCATTTCTATTCTGTTGTTTTACTGAAAATTCAACTATGTAGACAACAAAATAAAACGGCAATTTTTTACCTTGTTTCCACCTTAACATTAAAAATGATTACTTTTAACGGTTTTAGGGTATGCTGAAAACGGATATCACATTTAAATTTTCTGCAAATAAGTAGTTTTCCGGATATTAAGCAATGTCATTTCTTATGTTATCGCTGGTGGCCATCTTGGTATGAGAAACTATGCGCAAATGCATGGCCACCAGTAATAACATAAGAAATGACATTGCTTAATATCCGGAAAATTTAAATGCGATATTCGCTTTCAGCATACCCGAAAACCTAAAGAGGTAGTCATTTGAAAGAAAAATGTTAAGATGGAAACAAGGTAAAAATTTACAAAATGCATCACAATGAAATTCTTCTAATTATTATCGCCTAATTATTCTTGTTGTTATTGTTATCATCATTTAGATATCCTCAGTTAAAAAAAAACTGGTTTGTTTTACAGATTTGAAAAAAATGGTCTCGACAATGAGGAGTTAAAAATAAAAAATATACAAAATACTATTAGAAACCCACCCAATAAATGTCACAAGGACATTCATTAGTTCGGTTTCTAACAGTATTTTGTATACTTTTAAGTCATTGTTGAGATTTCAAAGACATGAGACATGGCTATTTTCTTGTGCTTGTGTAACGCTTGACACTAATTTTCGAAATAAACAAATAAATACAGTAAATAAATACAGTAAAAACTTATCCAACTACGTAGAAGAGTAACTTATCTTGCCTTTGGTAATATTAATTCGGGTGCTTATGCACTTCTGTTACTGTACTATTTTTTCAAATAGTATTTTCAAGTTAAATTCCAGTTTCACAATATCGTTTTTGGATCAAGTAAAGATTATATACTCTGTAGCGGAAGACAAAGATAGGCGAACATTTCAAGTGACACTGGTTATTCGACCTTGACATTGCCGTTGATTGTTTGTAAACACGTCAAATAGCAGATATGTTTGAATGTTTGCGAGCAAGATTTTTAAAAAATATATTTACAAAACTTTAAAAGATTTAAAAGAAAAAATATATATTTACAAAATATTTTCTGTAATATTAAATATTTACAAAACTTTTAAGGATTAAAAAAAACAAAACTTTTTTCTATTTACGCAAGACTTTTTAATGTATGTCATAAAACAAACGTATTTAAACAAAATATATTTAAATAAATGAGTGTCTTTCTGAGTGCGTTCTTTTTATATATTTACAGAACTTTTTAATAAAACTAATAATAATAATAAATGAATAAATAAATAAATGGTAAATTTTTACGATGTGCCCCAGTAGCAGCATCAGAAATCGTCAGTAAAAATTTGTGGTAAACACTGAAATATTTAGACTTACTGCCTTTCGAAGTTTATAACTTCTTGAAAATGTAATTCAAACCCTAATTTTTTTAATTAAAGGAGCAAAGACCAAATTATAAAAAAATAACAGGTTTAATAGCAAATTATGCAATATTTGTTTTTTTAAATCGGTTTTTCTTAAAAAGGATTTAAAAAAACAACAAAATTTTACTTCCTTACTTATATAAATTCCAAAAAATTACTTATCTATAAAAACTAGTATTCGATGAGTAGTTCAATTGTTCATTGTTAAGAATTTATCCATATTTATACTTATATTCCATGTCCTTTTTAAACAAAATATTGTTTTAAACAAGGATTAAAAACAAACGCAAACTTACATTTTTTTTTAACTTCAAATAAAGGGAGACAAGTCTGATTTTATTCGCCTTTATATTCCAGCGCATTGAAGAGACATAATTTATTTCGGCCCTCCGTACTTAAAAACCGAACATATTCACTTATAAGTTTTTATTGTTAAACAAAAAAAAAAAACAGTTGACCGATTTAAAAACATTTTTTTATTCTCTTAATGAAATACATGAGTTTTTGATTGATATATTTTAATACTTCTTTATCGACTGAATTTTTTGTTTCTTTTATATCTAAAAAAGAAAACATTGAATAAAATAGAAAAAATTGTTGTAAGTATCCCATATTTACTTGACATTCTAAGCATAACATAAGCTTCCACTTAAAAAAAAAAAAGAATTCAGCATGGGTTTAAAAAAAAAAAGGTTTCACACTTTGGACTTTACAGGTAAATTTCCAAAAAAACTATTCTTTTTTTTTTGTTTTAAATTAGGATATTTTATTTATTGATCCTTTATCTTCAATTTATGATATATAAAACTTTGGTGAGTAAATTAATTATTTACTGTTTAATAGACATTTCAAAATGGGGTGGGGGTGAATTAAAAAAAAACGTTTGTCCAAAATATTATATTTAATTTTTTGGAAAGAGCATAAAATTTCAAATTGACCCCGAAAATATCGTAAAAATTGAACCAATAGAAAAATTTTGATAGATTTTTAAAGTTTAAAAATTGAAAAATATTTAACTCGTAAAATTCAATTAATTTCATTACATAAAAAAATGGCTGTATGAAGGTGCGCCGGCATTTTGTAAACACTGTTTTTTAAAAAATAAAAAATAATAGAAATATTATTTTTTAAACAACTTTAATAGTTTATTTTGGAAGTATGTTCCATAAAGAAAATAAACAACTCATTTTAAAAAGAGAAATTACGAGGTTTTTTATATTTTATTCACAGTTTTGTGTGAGGGGTGTCAAAAATTCCCTCAAAATTCTGATACACCTAGTGCCCCAGCATATTATAAACATTCCAACCTTCCTATGTTAAGAACGGCTTTCGGAATACCCCCCCCCCCAACCTCAAAAGCCGTTCTTAACATGGGGAGGTTAGGATGTATTTATTCCGAAAGCCGTTCTTAACATGGGTGGTTGGGGCAGGTTGTAAAATAATACCAAATAAATAACCCAACGTTATAATTGAGAATTTCGGATTATGTCAATTAAAAAATCCATAATTTAAAAACAAAATTTAAATAAAATTATTATAACCAAACTTTTTAATGGCAGAAACAAATATAAAATAACTGACTTGTTTGGATTTTTGCGACCAAGATTGATTTTTATGTACATTGTTGTGTGCGTCTTTATCTTTCTTTGTGCGTTTTTAATACAATTCAATATTTATTTAAAGTGCGATGTATGTAGGTGGTCAGTGAAGGAGAAATCCTTCTACACCGAGGCAATTTTTATGCATGATAAAATCACAAGTATAAACAATCGAGATCTTAAAAAAATATATTTTATTTACATATCTTTTATAACTTTTATTTTTATAAAGATGAAGTATAGTATCACAAGATACAAATCTTTTTATAATTTTCATTTTTATTTAAATAAAAAAACCTTCCAAAACTTGCTATTTGCTTACTTTTCCATAAAGACAAATTAAGTACAAGTAATTTTAGCGTCCAAAATTTTCAGTTTCTAATGTTTTGTAATTAATATAGTTCGTTTTTTTAAATTTTTATTATAATCATTATTATTAGTTTTATTAAAGTTCTGTAAATATATTAAAAAAACAGCACTCAGAAAGACACCCATTTATTTTAAAATATTTTTTTAAATTTACGTTCCTTTTGTTACTTACACAAAAAGTATTGCGTAAATAGAAAAAAGTTTTGTTTTTTTAATCCTTAAAAG
Source organism: Euprymna scolopes (assembly GCF_053919585.1). Taxonomy (NCBI): domain Eukaryota; kingdom Metazoa; phylum Mollusca; class Cephalopoda; order Sepiida; family Sepiolidae; genus Euprymna; species Euprymna scolopes. The sequence continues at coordinate 24,028,122 of NC_136521.1, read as the reverse complement.
TTTTGAAAATATTTAATATTAAAAAAAATGTTTTGTAAATATATTTTTTTTCTTTTGAATCTTAAAAAGTTTTGTAAATATACTTTAAAAAAATCTTGCTCGTGAACATTCAACCATATCTGCTATTTGACATGTTTACAAACAACCAACTGCAATGTCAAGGTCAAACAACCGGTGTCACTTGAAATGTTCGCCAATCTTTGTCCTCTGCTATGGGATATCTAATCTTTACTTGATCCTCTTTTTTTAAATTTAATTGTTAGGTGAAAGTACAGAATAGTTAACAAAACACCCTTCACTCCCTATGTTAGGAATAATAACGTTATTATTTAAGCATGGTAGCATAAGTGCACAAGTACATTTTATTTGTTATATATTTGTTTGTTTTTTTAACCACTATAAAACACAATTCTACCTTAAGCACAAGTAAGAAGTTATAAATAGCATGATAACAGAAACGCACATACTTAGTACATTTTGTTGTTTTTTAACGTTTTTAGTACATTATACTAAAAGCGTAAAAACAACAAAATATTATTTAAAAATAAAATTTGAAAAAATTGCAAATAATTTTTTTAAATTGACAAACTCAGAATAAAAAATAACTAGTCTAGTAAAATGAACGCAAAAAAACAGTTTTCTATTTTTAAGAGAATACAAACTGTTGTGGTTGCAAGGTTGAACAATAATTAGTAAGGAAATACAATGAAGACGCAAACAACAAGATAACGCAATAATAAGTGTATTAAAGAAAAGGTATATTTACAATATGTACAAATGACAGTGTCGAGTCAGAGAGTCTTGGTGGGAGGACATGTACGCTCTTCGGCGTCACTTCCGGTGGCATTTGAGTAAGACACACCAAGGCCAACCTAGGCTTGCCATTTATAGTGTTATGTTATTCGCATATGCAAATAAGTGGTTGCCACCACAACACCCCCCTCCCAAGATTTGAAGTCACACAGATTTTGTTTGCTGTACTCTCTTTCTGGTGTAATCTTTATATCTGCAGCAATCGCTTTTGTGTCCCACCTTCTTACAAATGTAGCATTTTTTCTTCTTATAAGGACAATCTGATTCCCAATGCTTTTCTGCACATCTCTTACAGTTATATCTAGGAAGAGGCTTGTTATATTGTGTACTATATTTATGGTTATTATCTTTGGAATATCCCGTTCCATTGCTTTTCTTTGTAAAGTTCTTGGTTGGTGCGTATGGTTTTCTAACTTTTCTTACATATGCCACTCCGGATTCTTCTATATTTTTTTAATCCTTTTTTAGTGTAATGGCCCTTTCACAGTCCTCTGCTAGTTTCTGGAGGGTTAAATCTTGCTCAGATTCCAGCTTAGACAACACTCGTCTGCGTATTTCTGCATTTTTCGTGGAAACTAACCCTTGAGCGAAGATTAGACATTTAAAATCTTCTACCGTTAGTCCTGCAAGCTTAAAATTATCGCAGTTTTTATTGACAACTGATGCGTATGTCAAATAATCTTGGTTGTCCATCTTTCTTAGATTCATGCACAGCCATCTTTTATGAAAAAGAGATATATTTGGATTAAATAATTCTTTTAGTAATTTTACAGCTTCCATGAACTCTAATTCCGCAGTTTTTTTAGGTAATATGTAATCTATGAATTTGCTGTGTTCTGATGTACCCAATTTTCTGAGTAAGAGGCTCACTTTCTGACTATTTGGCCAATTTTTACAGTCCAGTTGAAAAACATCCTCGTATCTTGTGTAGTATGCTTCAAAATTCTTCTCTTCCTCAGGCACATAATGAAATGTGTCCATGCTATTAAAAATAGTTGTATGGGAGAAATTAACACTGTCGACATTTTCTCGATTACTCTTTAGTAGTTCCAGTGTTTTAACAAAACGTTCATCTTGTCTTTCTTCATATTCCAATTGTAGTTTCTTATGCCTTTCTTCCTGTTCCAATTGCAGTTTTTTCTGCTTTAATTGTGCCATTTTCTGCTTTTCTTCTTGTTCCTACTGCCATTTCAATAATCTGTCCTCTCTCTTTTCCTCGCGGTCAGCCTGTGCCTGTATTTGTGTTTGCAAAAGCTCGTTTTGTGTAGCTTGTCTGCGTTCATCCCGCTCAGCCTGTGCTTGTAAAAATTGCATGAACATTTTTGATAAGTCTTCCATGTTTTTTTTTTTTTTTTAGTGTGTAGTTAAAAAAAAAAATATTGTACCATGTACACTATACACCGGTTTGGGTTACAACAAAAAAGCAAATTTCTGTAAGCTCCTGTTTTCAATAATAATATCGCTGCTTGCAATAATATATTCTTTTTGCGAGTCACGCTGCAAAAAAAAATAAAACAGGTTTATCTGGAATCACAAAATGGAATTGACTTTCCGTTTTTAGGCACTTACTAATAAGTAACTCTTTCCACAAAATAAAAGTTTGGGTTTTTTTTTTTTTTTTTAATCGAGTCACAATTGAATAAATGTATGCAGTACATTTAGTTCTTTGAGTTTTTTTTTTCTCTAGTATTTTAGTAATTAAAATACCTCTTAAATTGAGATTACCTTTTTTTTTTTCGTGACGTTTTACTGTATTATCCGTTATTCAGTGACAACTTCAAGAAAAAAAATCCTTTCCTTGACTTTAAGTTTTAGCTGTGGTATTTCCTTTTAGTACGGACGTCAACCAAAACATTAATTAAAAAGTCCTTTAGTTGTTGTTTTGTTTACGGAGAACAGTAATTAGAATCCACTGGTGAACTTTTTTCGTATGTTACTTCCTTGCTTTTCGTAATACGGGTCTGACCTGTCGTTTTTGCGACAGAACAAAGTTCGCTTTTCGTTTGCAAGTTGGTCCTTTAGTAAGATTTGTCATGTAGCGACAAAACAAAAATTCACTTTTACATTCGTTTGCAAGTCGGATTCCCAGAAAACGGCGTAAATTGTCGCTTTTGCCACGTTAGAGTTTTTTTTTTTTCACTTGAGTTGAAACTTCTCTTTAGCGTAAAATCCGTTTGCTCATCAACACTTTGCATTCCTTAAAAAAAAATGGTCAACCTTTGCGTTGTACTTTTTTTTTTTTTTTTTTTTAAATAGTTCTTCATCAAACTGTTATATTTGACGCTTCATATCTCGTCACCAACTGTTGTGGTTGCAAGGTTGAACAATAATTAGTAAGGAAATACAATGAAGATGCAAACAACAAGATAACGCAATAATAAGTGTATTAAAGAAAAGGTATATTTACAATATGTACAAATGACGGTGTCGAGTCAGAGAGTCTTGGTGGGAGGACATGTACGCTCTTCGGCGTCACTTCCGGTGGCATTTGAGTAAGACACACCAAGGCCAACCTAGGCTTGCCATTTATAGTGTTATGTTATTCGCATATGCAAATAAGTGGTTGCCACCACAACACAAACAAAACTTGTTAATGCACTGACTTTAATCAGATCAGCGCTGGTTCGTGCATTAGCGCTTAGTGAGCCGTTTTTCCGTTAAGCGAATTATTTCTATAAAAGATAACATTTTAAAGAAATTTCCGCACAACTAATAATTATCAAATATTTACATATTATTATACATGAAAATAATTCTGAAACTATTATCTATATGAAAATGGATGATATATGCCAATTTATCTCATCAATTTTAAAATATTCTTTGTCAACTTTGCTTGATCATAACTTTGCTTCCTGTGGCCATATTTTTATATAGTTTGTAAAATTTCAGCCATATCCAATCAAATTTGACCCCACGCATGTGTATCCAAATTTAACGTATGAAATGTAAACATTGAGAAAAACTTTCCCTTTTTGCTGTCGTCATTTTTTACCGTTTTTTTTTTTTTTTTCATTTTAACTTGAAGCATAAAAACATTGAACGCACAAACGAAAAATAAATTAACATCATTGGAATGCTTATTCTATTCTTTCCATCAATGTAATTCTTTTAAAAATTGACCAACAAATAAAAAAGATATGACTTGTTGAAGCACATTAGGTATGTAATATTGCCGATGTCCACGAAAATACAACATATGCGTAAATATTTACATTATGTGGTGTTATGTCTTTTTTAGGTTAACTTTATCTTAAGAAAGAAAAAAAAAATCTATAATCGTTCAGTTAGGGTGTGTTTTTGTCAGATGCTGGAAGTTATAGCATTTCTACTTGTAGAAAATAAGGTGTATTCACACATAGCAAAACTGGGCTGAACTGCTAGTAAGCAATATACACACTAATATCTGGAGATTATTTGAACTAATGTTTGCATACACAACTATATCAATTATCAATAATTAAAAACCCACAAAAACAAATTACTAGAAAAACAAGATTCTGTAAAATCTTATCACAAATATTACAAATAGTAAAATAGCTGTCCAGCTCATATTACGAACAATTGCAAACTAGATATATGAATTAGATGCATGAAAAAGCACATACCCAAAAACATAACACAATAAGGAGGATGTTATAGTTTGCTTAGAACATTTTGTGTCGTGTGCAAGGAGTTGTCTTTGAAGGTTATGACAATGCACCATTGGATATGAGACAAGGTAAAAAGAATAAATAACAATATTGAAAGATTTCAATAATTTTCGATTATTAATTATTTATTTACCAACATATGTTTAATAGGAATGGTATTGGTGGTGTAATGTCTTTTTTAGGTTAACTTCATCTTCAGAAAGAAAACAATGTATAACTCAGTTAGGGTATGTTTTTGTCAGATGCTGGAAGTTATAGTATTTCTACTTGTAGAAAATAATTGAGTTGTTGCTAAAGTGTGAACTGACATTTATGTTTGATGATATAAAATTATTGTTATAATATTTTACCAGTAATACTGGTAAAATATTATAACTACCAGGGTTGCGGAGTCGAATCGCAAAAGTCCGACTCGGACTCATAGAATTCCCAGAATGCCGACTCGACTCCTTTGATATTTCCAACTCCAACTCCTTGATTCCTATGTGGAAATCTATTCTGCAGATCCATATATCAGCCTCCCACATCTATTCAGCATTTTATAATTACTTTTCATGTATATCATTTTTGACATTTAACATTCACTTGTATGATAAATAGATTCACATACACACTATATCAGCTTTTTTTTACTCATGTCTACTCCTAACAAGGCATATCACCACTTGGATGTAAAAGGCTACTATTTGGGACCATGTCTAAGAAAGATTAACAAGATGTTGGTTTATGTAACATTTTAACTTCTGCATATCAGTATGAGCAGGGAAGCAAATTGCAGGAAAGGAATCATGAGGTTGTTTGCTCAACAACTGAGAAGGCTAACATGCTTTGCCTTCAACTTCACACTGGACCCTGTCAACCACCCTTTCCTGGACTTTCCTTTGCGGACAGACGCCTGACTAGACGATCTGAAAATCACTCCTTCTCAGGTGCATGCTATCAAAAAAAAAATCTTGACACTTCAAAAGCATGTGGACCTGATCTCATCCCGGCTGTGCTATTAAAAAAGTGCTCCGCCGAAGTAGCTAGAATCCTCTCCAAACTTTACAACAAATGCCTTAATGAATCTTGCTTTCCTGCCTGCTGGAAAACTGCTCCTGTAGTACCAGTTTTCAAGAATTCTGGCGAAAGACTGACCCAGTAAATTACCACCCCATTAGCCTCTTTCCACTTTTTGCCAAAATATTTGAGTCCATAATTAACCAAGCTCTAGTCCATCACCTTACAGATGCTAAACTTCTGACTGACCAACAATATGGATTTAGGCAAGCCTGTTCCACAGCTGACATTCTAACTAATCTTCGAGCATATATACCATTCATTGACAAAGCAGGGGAGGGTAGAGCGGTAGCTCTAGATATATCTAAGGCTTTTGACAGGGTATAGCATGCAGGTCTTCTCAGGAAAATCAGATCATACGGTATCACTGGAAAAATACTTATAATTAAATCCTTCTTAGATAAGAGAAAAATCCAAGTTGTCCTCGATGGTCGTACATCTAAACAATATGATATAAATGCGGGAATGCCTCAGGGGTCTATCCTTGGACCTCTGTTATTCCTAATATTCATAAATGACCTCCCTGACAAAATTGTATATATGCTGATGACACCACACTCTCTAACAGACATGACAGAAAAACAAAGGAACACATATCTAAAGAAATGGCAGAAACACTAGAGGATGACCTCCAATCTGTAGTGGAATGGAGACAAAAATGGATGGTCACATTCAATGCTGCCAAGACTATACTTGTTTCCTTCAATAACTACAAGAAACCTTCTCTACTACCAATAGCAATGGCCAAAGACTCTTCATCTTTCAAACTCCTTGGCCTAACGTTCGCAGGAAACGTGAGTTGGAACAATTACATTGAGAGCATTGCCAGGACCGCTGCGAAAAAGGTAGATTCTCTCTACCGTGCTAGAAAGCTACTAATGCCCGAAAGTATCCTGTACCTCTATAAGGCCACCATTTGCCCAAGTATGGAGTATTGTTGTCATATTTGAGCTGGTGCATCTGCTACTAGTCTCTCACTCCTAGACAAGGTTCAAAAAAGAGTCGCCAACCTAATAGTTCCTGAACTGTCATCCAAGCTTCAGCCTCTGTCCCATCGACGAAATGTAGCATCCCTTTGTCTGTTCTACAAGTACTTTAGCGATGAATGTTCCGACGAACTGCAAGCATTTGTACCCTCTCAACATAAATACCCCCGACAAACCCGACAAGCAGTAAAGTCCCACCCCTTCACAGTTGAGATCCCTAAATGTAAGAGAGGCTTCTACTCCAGTAGTTTTTTCCCCAGAACCTCTAGACTTTGGAATTCCCTTCCGGGTCTCTGCTTCCCCAACTGTACTGACATGCAGAAGTTCAAGTGTAACGTGAACCGACATCTTGCTGCCCAACTCCCCATCTAGTACCCCTGTAGCCTGTGTCCTTAATAGTAGCCCCCTACATCAAAGTGGCAATGTGCCTTGTTTGGGGTGAAAGTGTAATAAAAAAAAAAAAAAAAATTCCAAAGTCTAGCTGTTCGAGGGAAGAAACTATTAGAATAGAAAGCTTTCTGGCATCTAAGGATCTCAACAGTGAAGGAGTGAGATGTTATTGTTTAGGGATATGTATGGCGAGGGGGTACAAGTGCAACAAGTTCATCAGAACACGTTCCATTAAATTATTTTTAAAACAGGTACAGAGATGCAACATTGCGGTGATGAAGTGGGGACGATTAGATTGACAACTCTTTTTTGGACCCTATCATGTGACAACAATACTCCATGCATGGACGAATGGTGGCCTTGTAAAGGTACAGGATACTCTCAGGTGTGAATAGTCTTCTAGCTCGATAGAGCGAACCTACCTTCTTTGCAGCAGTCTTTGCAATGTCCTCTATGTATTTGTTCCAGTTCATATTGCCCGCAAATGTTAGGCTGGGGAGTTTGAAGGTAGAATTCTCAGGTAGGGTGTTATTTGTCATCAATACAGGCAGTTGGAGAGGCGTCTTATAATTGTTAAAGGAGAGCAGCTTAGTTTTACTAACAGTAAATGTTACCATCCATTTGTGGCTCCATTCCATAATTTTCTAACGATTCTGCCATTGTCTTAGATTTATGTACATCCGTTTCCCCTCATACATATTATAGAGCATTGTATCATTAACAAATATACACATCTTAAACACAATATTATCAGGGAGGTCGTTTATGAATATCAGGAATAATAAAGGTCCAAGGATCGACCCCTGAGGCACTCCTACATTAAATTTATGCTGCTTGTTGTTCTTCGAGCCCCCCCATGTTGGTTTAGCTAAAAGACTAGTGTCTTCACATGGAATAGACACAATAGAATTGAGGTGTAAAGATTAGCGTTTATTTGAGAGCGGAGGGAGGGAGGGAGGGAGGGAAGGAGGGAGTATGTGCCTTAAAAGCAAAATGTGTGCTTTGATTTTAATAATTCCTTATTTTATTTAATTGAAATGGTATAATTTTCGATTTCTGTATTAATAATTTAAAACATGCAAACTAATTTACCAAAGGTGATGAATGCTAGAAAAGAGATGCATATTTCCAATTTTTCTATTGTGTCTATGCATATATTGCTAACTATTACGAATATATTATAAACAAAATGACACACAAGAAAAATTTGGGTTTCAAGCGTGTAGATAGCCCAGAATATAGAAATGGAATAAAATCTATATATATAAAAATGTAAATTTGGTTCGTTACAAGTGAATAAAACCATATTTCTACGTTACCAATTTATTTGAAATTTTCAGACAACCCATCCTTAGAGTCGAGGGATGTTTTTATGTCATTAAAATAAATTTACCTCGCGAATTATTAAAATATTAAATAAAATATAAATATTTTTCGAATTCGTTTCTGCGAGACTTGCCCGGTTTTATTTCTGGTAACTTCCGTTTCAACTACTCTCGAATTACAAGTAAAAAAAAACAAACTTACTCATGCAGAGAGTGATCCGTGCTGAAATAGTAACATTATTTAAAAAGCCATTCTTAACATGAGGAAGAGAGGGTGTTTTGTACCTATTCTGTACTTTAACCTTACAAACGTTTTCAAACGGGATCGAAAAAATGATGCTATTTTTAACACAAAGGGCACAATATTTATCGAATTTTTTTTTGTATTGATTCTTCAAAGCATGTCCTGTTTAATAATGGTCATGCATTATTCGGCTCGCTAAAAAAAAATTGTTAATTTATTTATCAAAGATTGTAAAATGGCTTTTTTCGTATAAATATTAAATTTTTTTTTTTTGTTTTGCTTAACTTAAATTAATTATTTTACTTAACATATTCACCGAATTTCACACTTCAAAACTCAAAAGCGGGATAATTAAACACAATCGAAGTTCTGATATTCAGACGTCAAAATAAGGTATGCAAACAATTTTTTTTTTTTTTTAAATCTATAATTCTGTCCCTTACAACAACACAATATGTTGTGTTCAGTTTCAGATGATTATTTTAAGCATATTTGTACCCCCTCAAAACAAGGGGGGGGGTTGTAATAAAAAAAAAAATATATATATAAATATCGTTTATGAAAAATAAGTACACTGTTATAAAGTTCATTCTTCTCTTAGTAATCGCTGAAAATTTTGTATTGATCGGATAATTACCTCATTTTTGGTAGATTTTTAAAAGGACGGTCCGTCAAAAAGTACTTACCCCCCCCCAGTTTGGCGGTGCTTAATAAAAACCCTAACCTCCACATGTTAAAAAAAAAAAAAACGCCCTTCCATAAACCTCGAAAGCCGTTCTTAATATGGGGAGGTTGGGGTGTTCATTCCAAAAGCCGTTTTAACATGGGGAAGTTAGGGTGTTTATAATATGCTGGGGCGAGTCGTAAAATTAACGAAGTTGCTATCTATTATTTATTGCAAAAATTGCTTGAAATTTATTTATTTGACAAAAAAAAAATTACATTTCCGTACTCCTTGGGCGTTGAGTTCCATGGCGACCAGCAGAAAAAAATAATAGTCGCTTCCTTAGTCCCCCACCCCACCCCGCACGTAACATATTTTATTTACTGACGTTGCCGTAACTAAACGATTATTTGTCACATTTATTTATTTATTTATTTTGAAAAAAGTTTTACTTTTTATGAATATTAAAAGAAAAATGGGTACTCATGCAGAGAGTGATCCATGCTGAAATAATAACGTTATTATTTAAAAAGCCATTCTTAACATGGGGAGGGGAGGGTGTTTTGTACCTATTCTGTACTTTAACCTTGCAATTGAATAAAAAAAAAACACGATTTAAAAAATAGCGCGGATCACTCTCTGCATTAGCACCGAAAAATGTTACTAAACATTTATTAATAATTTCTCAATTTCTTTTTAAATAACGACTTTTATCGACCTTTTTTTTTAAATACCCCCCCCCCAATGGTGTTTATTCCGAAATCCGTTGTTAACATGGAGAGGTTGAGGGTGTTTATTCTGAAAGTCGTTCTTAACATTTGTGGAGGTGGACCTAATGTAAAAAAATAAATAAATAAATAAATTTAAAAAAAAAAACTAAATCATTTACTGATAACTTCTCACTTTTACAAATATTTTTTAATTTACATGCGCGGATGAACAAATTGTTGAATAGTGCGAAAACAAAACGTTTTTGTAATAAACTTCGGGATAATTTTTTGGGTAAATATTTACATTTAGGTCCACCTCCACAATTTTCTTTTTTAAATGACGACTTTTATTGATAAATAAATTTACTTCTCTGCAACTTTTATTGATAAATAAACCTACTTCTCTGCCACGGGCACTGAACTCCTCCCTTTTTTTTTTTAATAGTATTTTCGGGTGGGTATGCTGACAAGAAATATCAGTTAAATTTTGCAAATAGCCCCCCCCCTCCAAAAGTGGTGTTTATTCCGGAAGCTGTTCTTAAGATGGGGAGGTTGGGGGGGGTGATATAAGGTGGACCTAATCTAAAAAAAAGACAAAAAAAAAAAAAAAGTTTTTTATGCGCACATAAGCAACTACTTTTTTTATGAACTTTTTTTTTTACTTTTTTATTTAAAAATTAGTAAATTTCAATGAATAGAATAATAAATCATTTATCATTAATATGTGTTTTTGGTTTTGTGTTGAATGAAACTTTTTTTTTTCATTACAACAATAATGAACCAATTAAAATCTTCCAGCATGCGTTTAAGGGTTACGAAATTATCGATAAATCGTTTAGTTACTAAGCCAACGTCAGTAAATAAAAAAATGTTACGTGCGCATGCATTAGCCTTGACTAGAGGGGGGAGGGCTAAAGGAGCGACCATTAAATAATTATGCTGGTCGCCATGGAACTCAACGCCCAAGGAGTACCTAAAGTTGAACTTATGCACTTATGTTATCGTGCTATTTTTTAAAATAGTATTTTCATGTTAAATTCAAAGTTTACAATATGTTTTTCTTTTATTAATTTGTTAAGTGAAAGTACAGATAACCCGGTCGGTTTCTAATGTGAGGAAAATCTAGCCCCCTCCCCCCCCCCAAAAAAAAGGGGGTACTCTGGATAAATACAAAACATTAAAATTACCTCAGTCTCGAAAGATTTCTTCTCTACTGAACGAGGAAACAAACGGTGAAGTGTAGTTCACCTTCTGTTTCTCTCCCCCTCTCTCTTCCTCTCTTAATATCTCTCTCTATCCATCTCTCCCTTTCCCTCTCTCAATCTATCTTTCTCTCTATATCACCCTCTCCATCTCTCTTTGAGCCCCTTTCTCTCTCTAACTCCCTCTATCTCTCTCCTTTCCTCTGTCTCATCCCTCTCTGTTTCTAACTCTCCCCCTCTCTCTGTTTATCTATCAATCCCTTTATCTCTCTATCTCCTTCTCTTTCTCTATTTTCCTCTCACTTTCTCTTTTCTATTTATATATCTTCCTCTCTATCTGTCCATCTCTAATCCCTCATCCTATTTTAGTCTCCTAAATTAATTACAGTGAATAAGGCATTGTCAAAACATGGATAAATCCTATTTTAGTCACCTAATTTACTGACTGTGAGAATAGAAGTTATTTGGAAATTACTGCTACCTTGAACAGCACCAGAAGTAACTGGTAAAACCTTTCTAATTAAATTGATTTTGGCAGCCATTTGGTAACAAAATGACATAGCCTTAGCCCTTGCTGCATGAGGAATATCTGCGACCTTGCTGCCAAGTAGAAGAATTATTTATTCTATTTTAAAACATTCAATTTTTCAAAAATCTCATCTTCGACATCTCCCAAACATCCAATATGGGAAAAAATATTGCAAAAATGCAAACTTATTGTTTAGGATGAATGCACAATGGTACGCAAAAAATCACTTGAGGCTCTTGGTCGATCCTTGCAAGATTTGCGTGGCAATGTTAGACCATTTGGGAATGCAGTAATATTGCTTGCAGGAGATTTCAGACAAATGTTACCTATTATTCTTCAATCAACACCAGCAGATGAAATAAATGCTTGCCTCAAATACTCTACTTTTTTGTTCCATGTGAAGACATTAAACTTAACTCAAAATATGCATGTCCAGTTGTAGACTGTTCGATCCGCACAAAAACTTTTGCATCACTTGTGGGAAATTGGGTACGAAAAAGTGCCAGCTGATCAGAGTTAAGGGCAAAATTCTTTGACTTTTAACTTCTGTAATTTCTGTAATTTTATTTCATCAAAAGAATAGTTAGTTTAAAAGGTTTTTGCAGATATTCAAATTATAAGAATTCCATTTGACTGAGTGAATGAGCTATTCTTGCAGGTCAATACAAAGATGCCCATGAACGCTATTATTCAATGTAAAATTCCAAGTGAGGTAGTCAAATACAAATCCATCGACACTGTTGTGAAAGCAGATAAAGTGGTTAATTATCAAACAGCTATATTTGCCAGGGATGCCACTGCATGTATTGCAACTGAAATTTGGTGTACTAATTATCATGTTATGAAATATAAACCAATCCAACCTTTGCAATGGCACATAGCTTGCAGTAAAAAAAAAATTAACAAACAATATCATAGAAACAACAATCTTAACAGGACCTTTCACAGATGAATATATCTTCATTCCATGCATTCCTATGATTCCACCGGATACATCATTACACTTTAGGAAATTGCACTTTCCAATTTTATTGTCATTTGCAATAACCATCAACAAAGCACAGGGAACAATCTTTACAATTGTGGGCCTTACAGTTACACACTGACTGTTTTTTCACATGGACAATTTATGTTACATATTCAAGAGTCACCAAACCGGAAAATCTCTATATCAGCTAAGAAAATGGATCAACAAAAACTGTGTACCCATGCAAAATGGAAATTTAAACCTATAAGAAACATGCTTTTTCTCATTTGGAACTTTTTCTATTGCGTGGCAGGGTACAGCTAGTAATACAATAAAATAAATTTTATTTTTTCAGTAATATCTATTTTAAAGGCAGATTAAGAGATGATTAAAATTTTAAATTGATTTAAAACGTTTTTTTAATGCAAGTCCCCCTAACAAAATTTGATTATCGTATTTTATTGTATAACATGGGGAGTGGACTCGCCAGTTAAAATCAATTCAGATAAGAATGGGAGTTTGGGAATGTGGTTAAAAATACATTATAAATACATTTAAAAACACAAACTAATTTTATAGAATAAGTTAAGATAACCAAAGGATAAAAAATTTACAATTAAATCTTATTATGCTATCAGTTCAAAAGGGACTACAATATTTCAGGATAGGGAAACCTCTTTAGGCCATGGCATTTTGAAGCCAAATGCTTCTCATCAGAAGGGAGTAAAAACACATATTACACAGAAGAATTTTTTTAAAAGATAGTATTGCCTTTATGGAAAGAGGATCAAAGAAAAATAAGCTGTACTGAGACTGAAACCGATTCTAGGACTGCCAGCAACCACTGTAAAAGAGTAATAAAGAATGCGAGAGAGTTGTATGCTCAGTCTGTTAAGTCCAAAGTAGCTGAGCAGCGGCTTGGTTCCCACCAGTTTTGACAAATAACAAACAGGATCCTGAACAGAAGCATGTGCTTAATCCCAACCATCATCAATGGATCTGAGGTAATCTTGTCAGCATCAGACAAAGCCAAACTCTTTGCCAAGAACTTTGCAACTAATTATACCCTATGCGACCAAGGCCGTTAATCCCCAGTATTTCCTCTTGTATCAGAAAACACGCTATGTGGCATACAAATATATGTGTGTGATGTTGCCAAGCTAATCAAAAACCTTGATTCCAGTAAAGCAACTGGCCCTGATAACATTCCAATTATAGTGCTGAAAAACCTTCAACCAGAGAAGTTCCCGTACTTACAAGGCTGCTTAAGCGTTGTCTTAATGAGAATTGCTTCCCAATACTCTAGAAAACCTCATCAGTGTGCCCTGTATTTATAAATTCAGATGATTGGTGATCTTCCTCTCACTACAGACCAATAAGTCTCCTGTGCGTCATGAGTAAATTGCTGGTATCCATGTTAAATGGAGAAGTAGTAAACCATCTCAGCAAAAATAACCTTCTTAGTAACATGCAATATGGTTTCCATTCTGCTAGATCTACAGCAGATGTGCTTACAGTTATGTCTCATAAGATTAGCGAATCTTTTGATGGAGCCTTCTTTTCTAGGGCAATTGCTCTTGACATATCAAAAACCTTTTATAGGGTATGACATAAAGGCCTACTTCACAAGATCTCCAGCTACGGTATAGCTGGAAAGTTTTCTCAATTATTAAATCATTTCTCTCTGATAGATTCAGAAGAGTAGTGGTTGATGGGCAGAAATCAGAAGCTCACAGTATTAATGCTGGAGTCCCTCAAAGGCCCAAATCTCTTCCTAGTTTACATCAATGATCTTCAAAATCACATTCTAAGATAATTTGTAAACGTTTATGATGATGAAACTACCATGCAATTCTCTACCTATATAAGAGCCAGGTACATCTAAAGATGGAATTCTGTTGCCACATCTGGCCAGGAGCTGCTAGAAAGACTTTATCCTGCCTTGACAGAGTTCAAAATAGACTTCGTAGCCTAGTGGGGGTGGGGGGTGCTCTTTTCTCTTCCCTGCAACCTCTTTTCCCCCACTCTTCATCTGTACCTAAACCTAAACGTAGATTCCATGAATAAAGCTTTTTTCTTAGAACTTCATATCTGTGGAACTCTCTTCCATTTGTCTGCTTTTCAGCTGAATACAATTTGGTCATATTCAAGTCCAGCATAAACAAATTCTTGATGAGCCGTTCCCATTAAGTAATCCAATTTTACAAGTTTCCAGTACTACCGATTACTACGATATTATCCCACTGTACACTCTTTAACCCTTATCCTCGAGTGGCCGCCGAGATTGGTAAGTGGTGATTCCTACGTAAAAAAAGGAAAAGCTATAAAGGACTATAGTTCCATGGGTTGCTTCTTATTGATTTATGCCCGTTTTTTTTGTGTGTGTGTGTGGGGGGGGGGGGAGATTGTAATTCCGGATCGATCCCGGTCTAATTCAATTGCCAAATTCTAGTAGATTCAGGAACTAGATTACAATCCAATTGTTATCCTACTCACATACAGAATTTTCATTGATCCTGTGTGACATCACAACCAAAACGAAAACAGCTGCCCAGACAGGATTTATAATGATGCGATAGACCAAAATATCTTGAAGTGGAAGCATTACAGTACAGTACAAAATATGAGAAATCTCCATAAATAAAAGCAAAACCATTAAAAAACTGCTAAATTGTGCAAACCACTGCTTAGGAAGCAATTAAGTTATTGCTTATTCACCAAACCTATTTTCCTGCTCTTATTTACTTATACTGCTTCCCTCTTTTTGGAAATCATAATTTATCATTTTATGACTAAGTGCAATGTTTAAATATAAGGCCTATACTGGCCACATGTATATTGTTACTGATGTATCTTACTAAAATAACTGGCACAAATGTTATTTCTAAATGTTTGCTTTGAAGCTCCAAGACGCCTGCTTGTCTGTTTTGCATGATAAACATTAAAAATCCTTATACTCCTACATCTTCCCCAAATCCCTGTATATCTATATTGTATATTCATGCTGTATTTTTGTAAGCATATCATCTCTCCTATTTCAACTGGACAAAAAACCAATTGCTCTTCTCCCCAAACTGATATAAAATCACATACTTTGCACGTACCTTGAAAAGGTTTAGCTTCCGGTCCTAAACTTTAGTAGTCTGACCCTTTAAAAATCGATAAATGCTAAACATCTATAGATTTCTATTGCTAAAGCATGCATTAGCTTAACCTATATTTATACGCTATACAATATCTATAAAATAGATACCTATTAGCCACAGTTTGTGCCCAGATTATAAGTGATCTACATTAACAAGAAACTATATCTTTTTTCTTTTAGATGGGATAAAGTACTGGTGATTGTCATTACATAAAAGCTAACATTTAAAGCACATTTCGACATGCCCCCTAATCCTTATACTATAATTTCCAATTAGTCACTAATCCACAAACCATATTTGATCTTTTCTTAACTCTAGTAGATATTAACCATAACTCTCTACCTCATACTCATAGATACCTCCTTTCAAAACGTAACCACATCTTCCAATCCTATTCTGAGGAGTGTAACTTCAAAGCAGATACTAATTCTTTGATACTAACTCTATTAATCCAAACTATCACTTCAGGGGCATAGAAATACTTGGCTTTGAAACCAGGCACGGGGAAAACCCTTTTGATGGACTCATAGATCTGGTCAGGTCATCCATCTAGAAGGAAAACTCTGATTTGTAAGCCTGTGCCACTGACCTCATACGTCTTGGCACCAAACGGGGGAGGGAGGCCTCCTCAGTCCTTGACGACAACCTTCCTTAGAACTGGTGACTTGATCAAATCACTGGTTTTCAAACCTGAACTGCTTAAGGAAGAGATAGGCTCTGCCTATCGCCCAGCTTCCATACTCCTTCTTTGCCTATTAGCCAGGAGCAGAGGTGCGGCTGCAGGGACTCATTAGAGATGTCCAGTGCTTAGCCTTGTTTCCTGACTAGGGCAATGAATATCGTCCTCGACATTTGCATCATTCCTTTCCCCTATAGCTGGACATCTTCAGGGTGCTTGTTCACCATATATGCTAACATGATTGAACTGCTGTCAGACAGGTTTGAGGTATCAGTTAAACAGTTGCTGGTTGCTGTTTCTGACTGACAGTATAGGAGGATTAACTCTTTGGTAGCGCTTAAAGCGGGTGTTCTATCATCAGTTGTATAATACCGGGATGTTTGTAGTGCAATGTCGTGTATGGAAAGGGGCCCTGCATTCATCTCTAGTGGGAATTCCCGAGGCCACATTCCTGTAGATGAGGAGCCGACTGATGGTCTACTTGTGTTGCATGGTGATGGATACGCACATCCGTTTTGTCTAGCACCTCACCCTAGATCTTAAACTACAAAATAAAATAACAGCTCAATCAAAAAAAAAAAAAACGTTCAAACCAGACACACACTAATTCCCCTCCTCCCTTGAGGCTTGCATTTATAAATATCTATGGACTTAGAGCTAACTTAGATAATTTTGAATCATTTCTCATAGCAAACTCCCCGGATATTTTAGCACTAAGTGAAACTAACTTGCACTCCTCCATCCCATCTAACCACTTTAACATGTCTGATTATCTTCCACTTTGTCTATATTTGTAACACCCTCCCCATGTCTAGAGAATCTAAACGTGAATTAGGTGACCAGGCCTTCATGTGCTTTAAATAAACTTTACAACATAACGTTAGCTACCTGTATTTTCTTTATCGCACTCCATCAACCCAGGACTTTACTATAATCAATCATGTCTCAGCCGGCATAGTTGTAGCACTCTCCCTTGACACTAGTGCCCAAATACATGTATTTGGTGACTTTAACGCCCATCACAGAAATGGACTTGGCTTCTCTTACTCCACTGACACAGCTGGTAGCGTCATCAATAACTTTTCTATATCCCATTCCTTGACACAGACAGTCATTCCCGACCCATCTCCCAGATCGTTAGGACCAGCAAGCCTCAATTCTGGATCTATTTCTCATAACAGTTTCTAAGGATTGTGTAACGAATACTCATTGCCCACTCGGGAATGCTGATCATGCTGTGATAATGATAGACATCACTCTAAACTCTTGACCCTAAGTTGAAGAACAATTGTTCCAAACAATAAAGTACTATAATAAGGCTGAGTGGAATGCCATTAGAGATCACATCAGATGCCCCATGGGGAAATTTCTTTTCTCTTCCTGCAGAACAGAGCGTAAATGAGACTACTGAATAGTTCAAAGCAGCAATTGAAGCATATGTTCCTACACAGAAATTCTATAGCAAATTCCACTCTCCCCAATGGTTTACTTCTACTTGCACAGCTACCATTGCTCAGAGGCAACATGCATACAATAGACTTATTCGGCTTATGCCGGATAAGTCTATTGTATGCATGTTGCCTCTGTATAAACAGACAAACGTTTATAGAAGCTAGAAGTAATTGTAAGAAAGAAGTAGCAACAGTTAAGAGTGAATATACTGAAACCACTAGGAAACGCATTGAAGTGCAGAAATTAGGAACTTGTGATTTCTGGAAAATCTATAATAGTGTAGTAAATAATGGGCAATCAACAATACCCCCACTAACCAACAATCATGAGGTTGTTTGCACAGCATCTGAGAAAGCTAACATGCTTGCCCATCAGTTTGCCGTAAACTCTACCTTGGACCCAGCAAACTATTCCCTCTGATATTTCTTGGTGGACAGAAACCACACAAGATGATCTGAAAATCACCCCTTCTCAAGTACATGATATCATAAAAAAACCTAGACCCCTCAAAAACATGTGGACCCGATCTCATCCCGGCTGTGCTATTAAAAAAATGCTCTACTGAGGTTGTTCTAGTTCTCTCTAAACTCTTTAATGAATCTTGCTTTCCTGACTGCTGGAAAACTGCTTCTGTGGTACAAGTTTACAAAAACTCTGGGGAAAGAACTGACCCATTAAATTATCACCCAATTAGCCTCTTCCCTTCTTTTCACCAAAATATTTGAGTTCATAATTAATCAAGCTCAAGTCCACCACCTTACAGCTGCTAAACTTCCATCTGACACTCAATATGGATTTAGACAAGCCCATTCTACTTCAGATATTCTAACTGTAATCTCTGAACATATATACCAAGCACTGGATAAGGCAGAGGAAAGGATGGAAGTGGCCCTAGATATATCTAAGGCTTTTGACAGGGTATGGCACGATAGTATTCTCATGAAAATAAAATCCTATGGTATTACTGGACGAATACTTAACATAATTAAATCCTTCTTAAATGAGAGAAGAATCCAGGTTGTCCTCAATGGGCATATGTCCAAACAATTTGATATAAATGTGGGTGTACCTCAGGGATCGATCCTTGGTCCTTTATTATTTCTGATATTCATAAATGACTTACCTGATAAAATTATCTCTGAGACGGATATATTTGTCGACGACACTACGCCCTATAGCAGGCACATGGGGAAAACTAATGAGCACATATCTAAGATAATAGCAGAACCCCTAGAAGACCTTCAGTCTGTAGTCAAAAATGGATGATAACGTTCAACACTGCCAAAACAAAGCTTGTTTCCTTTAATAATTACATGAAACCTTATCAACCACCAATAGCTATGGCTAAAGATACATTACCTGAAAGTACTTCATTCAAACTCCTTGGCTTAACATTCACAGAAAACATGACTTGAAACAGATTCATCAAGAGCATTGCCAAGGCTGCTGCAAAGGAGGTGGGTCCTCTACTATGCTAGAAAGTTACTTATGCCTGAAAGTATCTTGTACTTTTATAAGACCACCATTCGCCCATGTATGGAGTATGGTTGTCACATTTGGGCTGGTGCATCTGCTACTAGTCTCTCACTTCTGGACAGGGTTCAAAAGAGAGTTGCCAACCTGATATGGCCTGAAATGTTATGAAATGTCTCACCGACGAAATGTTGCATCCTGCTGCCTGTTTTACAAGTATTTTACTGGTGGATGCTCTGACGAACTGCAAGCACTTGTACCCCCCTCCTCAACGTATATACCCCCATCAAACCTGACAAGCAGCAAAGTCCCACCCCTACACAATAGAGATCTCTAGATGTAAGAAAGCCTTCTACTCTAATAGTTTCTTCCCCAGAACTGCTAGACTTTGGAATTCTCTTCCGGGTTCTCGTTTCCCCAACTGTACTGACATGCAGAAGTTCAAGTGTAATGTGAATAGACACCTTGCTGCTAAACTCTCTGCATAGTACCCCTGCAACTTAGGACCCTGATAGTACCTATTTACAATGCCTCCCCACGGGACAGAGTTAGACACCAGGGTCGTTTTTTAACGTGGAGAAAAGGTACAAAAATAAAAATTGTCTCAGTCGTGAAGAATTTCTCCTCCACTGAAAGAGAACGAGAAATGGAAGTGCCGCATCTGAAGAACAGATACTACACTTTGATCTTGGCCAAAAGGCCAAGCTCAGTACATCAAAGTGGCAATGTGTCTTGTTTGGGGTAAAATTAATAAAACAAAAAGAAAAAACTGGTAAAACCAAACAGGAAAAACATGTAAAAAAATAAATTGATTAGACTCCGACTCCTAGTACTTTTAGAAATCTGACTCCGACTACAGCTAAAACCTCTGACTCCTTCCGACTCTGACTCCGTAACCCTGATAACTATTCCAGATATTTTAATTGTAATCTCTGAACGTATATACCATGTACGGGATAAAGCAGAGGAGAGGAGGGCAGTAGCCCTAAATAAGGCTTTTGACAGGGTATGGCATGATGGTCTTCTTATGAAAATCAGACCCTATGGTATTACTGGACGAATACTCAACATAATTAAATCCTTCTTAAATAAGAGAATAATTCAGGTTGTCCTTGATGGTTCTAAACAATATGATATAAATGCAGGAGTACCTCAGGGGTCGATCCTTGGATCTTTATTATTCCTGATATTCATAAATGGCCTTCCTGATAAAATAGACTCTGAGATGGGTATATTTGTTGATGACACCACACTCTATAACAGGCACAAAGAGAAAACAAATGAACATATATCCAAGGCAATGGTGGAAAACCTAGAGGAAAACCTCCAGTCTGTATATGTACATATACACATGCATATACTTAACAGACGTTTACATAAATATACGCACACATAAAAATAAGAGGTTAAATATAAATACAATAGAATTATTAAATGTATTAGTTTTGATGATCAGAAAACCTTATTGGATCTAAAACATTTTTCTCCTTTCCAGCTCATATATATATATATATATATATATACATACATGCAGTTATATAAATATTGAACCATATACTGAAGGGAGGAAAAGTGCAGAATATATATATTTGTAAATATACATATATAACATGAAAGTAGATTATGTTAGAGGAAGGGATGGGTATAGCTATGTGTACATTTACAATATTGGTGAAAAACAGAGATATAGACATGTGTTGTACAGAATTCACAGGATGCACATATATAACATAAAATAGGCGTGTAGGATACATATACATGACAAATATGAAGGAGACTCTGAAATAAAAATATAAAGTTATTTATTGTTATATAAGTGTGCATAGAGGAGTAGATACTTAGTATTGGTGAATGTGGGTGAAAAAGGTGAAGAAGTATATGAGTAGCAGAAAGGTAAGCGTCATTCAATCATACGGAGCGTAATGTTTTACAATACATAAAAATTTAGAGTATGCACATGGCATGTTAGGTTATACATTATATATGTATTAACGTAGTTGCTAAATCTTCAGATTAAATTTAGGTTACTAAGCAGGAATTTCTTATAGTGTTTGCAATTGATAGAGCGTTAATGTTTTTTATTTAGGAGCTTATCCCTCTCCCTAAATGTCATAATATATAGTTTTTCATTAAGGCATATGTAACAAGGTGAATTTATAGATGAACAAGTGTTTGCTCTCCTAAGCATATTCCAATTTACAATTGGTGATGATCTCTGTTCAATTAATTCATTAAAGTATGTAGATAGTATAATTTGGATTTTCAAAAGAGCATTTGTGTCCTGTATATTTTTCCTTAATATGTTACTTGCCATGCCAATATAATATTTTTTATTATCCAGGTTTTCTTTTGTAGAAATGGTAACTTTGTAAACAATTGAGGCAGTTTCCTTTAAGATTTTGTAAACAATTGAGGCAGTTTCCTTTAAGATTTTGCATAGAATGTTTTCAAGAAGGAAATGCCTTTTGATACGGTTTAAAAATTTATTGCTTAGGATAGTTTTAAGAATCATATTAAAAAGGTAGCGTAAACCAGATTATATTTCTTTTTCTGGTTTTTTTTGGTTGTTTTGTTTTACAGCACATCAACTCTTTTGGGGCTTTTTTTAATGGCGAATCTAATTATTTTGGAAATACTATTCATGTTGCATCCAGTTATTTTGTAGAAGTTTTTTTTTTTTTATTCTTCAAGCTTTTTGTATCTTCAATCATTAGTTTGTAATGTTTGGTTTGGTTGTTTTATAGTGGATTTTATAGTTTTTGTTCCTTATCCTGCAGAACAAGAGTTTTGCAATGGGAGAGGGAGAAGGGAGAAATAGGTGGTTATTGCTTTTGTTTTTGCAGAACATAAGTTTTGCAAAAGGAAGTAGAAAAACAAAAAAACAATGTTAGGTGCATTTCATCTTAGGAAGACAATATCTTTGGACAGCCTGATCTAGTGGCACCAGTTCCTTTTTCTGTTTATTTTAGGTATACTATTGGAGGGTATTGGTTCAGTCTATTCCAGTTGTGTATTTTTACAGCCACAGTCTTTACGGGTTTTATTGTAGAACTTTTTGTGGGAGTTAAAGATGCTTTGTTTGAAGGAATTGTTAATAATTCTTTTGCTAATTGATTTAGGTATCTGTTTGATAATAGATTTAGGATGGTTAAATAGTGGGTTGACATAGATGGATTAGCGTTCTCCTTCTTATATGGTTCATCCAAAAGCTTAACTATTTTAATATTAGAAATAATACAAACTTTTAACTTGATTCTCCGAAATTCATTGAGGATGATTTTATTCGTTCTCTTGCATTTAGGACCGTTAGAGTCTTTTATAATCATCTCTATATAGACCAATGTTTTCAACCTCAATGGTCCTAGTTAGGTTATATAAAATATACAAACCCACTAGGGCTGTTATTTAAGCTGAATCCACAGAGCCCACTGATATGCCAAATTAGCCTATTTGGTCCTTCTTGGTTCACTGTTCACTACTGCTTAGTAGCACAGTATTTCTGCACTTTCTGATGATTTCAATCTCATTCTCAGAAATATTTGGAGAGAATTTTTGCGAATTCAATCGCCTCCTCGAAAAATTCTTTTGTGATAGAGGGATAGTAGTTTTCAATGTCAAATTGTAAAAAGGAACAATTTTGTTTATTATTTATGTTTGAAAACCACTTAATTCACTTTAAATCAACCCCCCCCCCCAACTAACAACCTACTGTTCTGGTGAAATATGCCCTGCTTCAATAATTTCAAATTTATATTGTATGTATATCCAGCTGTTGATCTAAGTTCTGCTAATGTTTGAACGATTTTCCAAAAAGGTTGCAATACGATTTCTCCATTTTTATCCTTCTTTTTAGAGAGCTTGCAACTTATAAGCTTTCTGATCATTTTTAAAGAGCTCACTTTTTTCCTTTTTTTCTTTAGCGTTGAATGCTTCAGGGTCACCTGATGAAGTCTCTTTGACTGAAACACATGGCTGTTTGTAGCGACCAAATATAACTGTTTACCTTCGAATAAATAAAAAATATTTTGCTCTTGTTATCGAGCACTATTAAATAACCTTGTTGAGTTCATTAGTTCGTACTTTTGAATATCTTAAGCCTGGATTTATATATGGTTTTATTACCGTTTTTTTTTTTTGGTATGCTTAGTTACACATGTTTCCACTACCAGAATCAAATTAACAATCCAATAGTTTCTTCAGACTTGGCACACCAAGCAGTCTGCCAAGTCTGAAGAAACTATCGAATCGTTAATTTGATTTTGGTAGCGGAAACATATGTAACCAAACAGACCAAAAAACAGTAATAAAAACATATTTTGCTCTACAGCACTATTGAGCACTTTTTTTTTTTTTTTTTTTTAGGTTTTTAACTATTTACCTGGTGTGTGTGTGTATATATATATATATATATATATATATATATATATATATATATATATCAGAAAATGAAACAAGAGAAAAAAATATTTTAATCAGAAGTCAACAGAAAATAGCAGAAAATGAAATAGAAAATAGCAGAAAATGAAATAGAGAATAGCAGAAAATGAAATAGAGAATAGCAGAAAATGAAGCAAGAAAAAAAAAAGTTTAAAATCAGAAGTTAACTGGACAATGGTTAACATGTTCGTAGTTCCCCATGAAAAATATATTTTTGAAAAAGTCAGTTTGAGTCTCAAAGTAGACTGCTTTGCATCTGACAAATTGATATTAGATTCTGTTTAACCAGTGAATCATGGACACTTTCAGTATGTGTTCATATCTAAGAAAGGAATTGCAATCCACTTTATTTAACATATTCCATCCGATCCAATAATTATTTTGGTAATAGATACTTCAAGAGAGTCACTGTTAATTTTCATTGAATAATCATCTCTGTTGTTCAATGAAATGCTAGATTTATTAACACTAAAAAACGCACATGTGTTCTAAGCTGCATCGGTAAAAATATTATCTAATATTTACAATAAGACCCCATTCTTAGCTTAACTAGAATAATTAATTATTTTCATACACGGACAACTGACAAATATAAGTTTCTTTTTATCAAGAGTAGTACTATATTATTTAACTTCTTACCTTCAAAAGTTGAATTATATTTAAGCATTTATTAACCACTGATTCGTATTATGAAAATAAAATTTGTTTAATATTTTTAAACAAAATCTAATAAAAATATAATATTTAATACTAAATAACCAAGTAAACAAAAAAGGCATTTCTTATTTATTTCATTAAAATAGCCTAAGTTCAGGGAATGGGAGCAATCTTGACTGATTTATCCATATAGATATAAAAACAAGTGATTAATTTATAATTGATTTAAAATAAAAGCTTAAATGTAATGAAAATTTAGGATTTTTGGTAGATTCACTTTGATTATGATCTCCAGATTTCATATATATAACCCCCAACCCCCATGTCTTCATGATGTCAAAACTTTTGATATTTTTAAGACAGGAGTTTGGGATAAATTGCTTTGCTTTATTTTACTTATATAACATATAAATTATATTTGTTAGAATTTGAGGAGTACAAAATGTTAAAACATCAGAGTCGATTCCTTTTTACCGTCTTCTCATAAATGACAATTTGTATTATTTCTCTTCTTATATATTCATATGTGTATATGATTACATATGTTTATGTGGAGTAAACTCAAACTAATTAATTGGAACACAGCTACTAGGCATAATGCTAGGTAATGTGGATTATATCGTTTTATGCAAAGGGGTGGGTGGGTCAAATCTTTTCATGCAAAATCAGCTATCTCTGATTTTGATGAAATTTCAACCGTAATTAGAAATTTCAACCATATTAGACACCAATTATTAGGTTGAGAAGAAAGTACTTTTGAAATTTTTAATTCTGATTTCAAATGATGTATTTTCAAATAAGTTTTCGTTATAATACCTTTACTTTATATATCATTTAAAAGAGCTTTTTTTCGCTCTATCTAATCGTTTAAATTACAATCATTTTAAAACAATTATGTCTTCTTTTCAGAACATTGAATACAAGATGGAAAAAAAAAAGCAAATTTTCACAATTTTCTTATTTCAATTCAAGCTAGGCTAAAAAGCAGCTGAAACAGCTTGCAATATCATCAAAGTGTTTGCCCCGGAAACACAACTGAACGCACAGCACAATAGTGGTTGAAGAAATTTTGTGGCAGCGACAAGAGCCTTGAAGATGATGAGCATAGTGGTCGGCTATTGGATGTTGACAACAATCAATTAAGAGCCCTAGTCGAAGCCAATCCATTTGGTTCAAAGCCAGTTTTGCTTAAAAAGATTTATGTTTAAAAATAATGAGAATCCGAGGTTTTTCAAAAGTCTTTAATTTCATTTGTTTTCTTTTATTAAATACATGAAAATTTTGAACAAATAAAACATAAGCTAATCGTAGTGAATATGTACCATGCTGAAATAACATTATTTAGAATCCCACTCTTTACATGTAGACGGTGGATATTGTGCAACTATTCAGTACGTTTGTCTAACAAAGTAATAAGCCAAATTTATCGTCAAAATTGAATGTAACTTGAAAATCGCAATTTAAAAAATAGCATGGTCCATATTCACATTAAAAAAAGAATAGAAAACAAATAAATTTGGATTGAAATCTGTCAACAGTCTATAATTTTATGTGAGAATTTGTTTGCATTCTTTTTTATGCTTATTGGCAAAGAAAATATTGTATTCTTTGTTCAGTGTTATGAGGAAGGTTAGTAAATATTACGATATGTATAACTAACAGATATTCGTATTATTGGTAGGTGAAGCCATCCATATTAGTTCAAGTTGAGCCGTTTGCTTTTATGATCTCCTATTTCAGAATGTAATGACATGCAAGTATTGTGAACTGATAGTTTTTTTATTGGTGTTCCATCAAACTAGTAAGAATAAGGGAGCATTTGTTAAATGAATCTGTGAGCGTAATGTACTATGCAGAAAGTGTAGTAATAAATTGGTAACATGGAAAGTTAAAAGTGATGATTTGGCGTTACAGAAGAGGACTTAATTGTATCAGGGTGAAAGCCTTCACTACTATCAGTAGAATTACATATTTGAGAGAGTACATCCACTAAGATAAAAAATAAGAATTATCAAACAGGAACCATGCATTTTTGGCTAGGAACACGCTTGGTAGTAATTGTAAAGTTTGAGCATAAAAGTGTATAGGAAGTATTTATTATCCTATAATGTTGGAAGTTATAGGGGAAAAATCGTTTCTATTTTGTTAATATAGACATTATATTAAATCTTCATTTATCAAAAAACTTCAGAATGAAATTAAGATTTAATTTTAATAGATAATAAAAAAAAAATGCTTTCCAGTTTTTTTTTTCTTACCCCGGATTAAAAATGTAAAACAAAAAAATTGGTTACCTTGAAAACAATTTCTGTATACAATTCCTCCCCGTACATGCATCCCTAATTCCACGCC
This sequence comes from Euprymna scolopes, assembly GCF_053919585.1. NCBI lineage: Eukaryota > Metazoa > Mollusca > Cephalopoda > Sepiida > Sepiolidae > Euprymna > Euprymna scolopes. Next base: position 24,001,384 of record NC_136521.1, on the reverse strand, counting down.
AGCACCCGGCTCTTGAATAGCACCAATTATTTCACTGCAAAAACAAACAAAAAAAGTTTAATAAAATAAAATAATAAACCCTCATTAATGCCTTTATCACTTACGAGCTGTACCTGTCCAGTGATGCCTTGGATGCAGTGAAGTTATTTTAAATTTTTATTTGGTTGTACATATTTTAAACCCATAAAGAAAAAAAATAATTGCATGGAAGACAATTCTTATTATTCTTCAGCTTGTGGGGGTCGTCAGGCGTTTTTAGGAACTAACTTCCTCACAAATAAATAAAAATAAAAAGAAGAAGACTTACATGCAAAACAAACGGAGGTCTATTCACAGAAACCAACCATTAACAAATAAAATATAATTCTCTTTATAATGAGTTCAGAAGTCCTTTTTAAGTGTTTGTATAAAAAAAGGAGAATGTCTTTTTTTTGTTGAACTGTTCATATGTTAAAACATGTTAAGAGAGGCAATAGGTAATGTTCGCCTGTGAAATTGTATGAAGCGCGCGGAGTGGGGAAAATGGAAGAGTGATTGTAACATGCGTGGAACGTCCAAATTGGAATGCAGTTGAGAGAGATTTGATGTTTGTGTGTGTTTAAATACTATTTGGACCGGCTCCAGCGAGCTTAAGAAGAAAAGTTTAGAAAAATGTCCTTGGTGAAATCCCATTGAACGGAAACATCACGTGGGGTGCTCTGTACTACGTCCGCTCGTTTTGAGTCGATTTAATATATAAGGCCACGCCGGAATTTGCGTGGGAGTTATTTTTTATTTTTCACGCGCCAACATAATCATAATCATACTGCGCGCCTAAATTGTATTTATTTTTATAACAATTTTTAATCCGAATCTTAACCATGTCAACTGGCACAATACTCCCCCCAGATTGAAAAAAGAAAAAAAATTTTTTTTTTCAATATGTAATGTATTCCTTGAAATGTTTCGGCCAGTGGACTTTCCTACCTGTTTTTGTCGTAGGTTTGATGTTCCCATCATTTTCTGCTGGACTCCCATGTTCTAAGGGAATTTGTTCTGGTGGGGAAATTGTCTGAGGGTATTCCTCAATGTATGCTGGTTTAATTCGGTTGATCGCGATGTTGTCTTTCCTGTCTTTTCTTTGGACAGTAAAATATTTTTCACTTCTGTCCAAAACTTGGTATGGTCCTGTGTAATTTGGACAAAATGGCTTTTTGACTGTATCATTCCTAATAAATACATATTTGCATGTGTGAAGGTCATTCGGCATATATGTTTGTTTGTCAGCCCTCCTGGTGGGTGTAAATTTGAGAGAAGACATTTTGCTCTTTAATTCCGTCACAAATGTAGCTGTGGGTGAAATGCCTGTGTATGCATTAAAATATTGTCCAGGTAGTGTGACTGCTGATCCAAAAACTACCTCTGCTGGCGTACTTTGTAAATCCTCTTTTATCGTGTTTCGGATCATTAATAGGATTAATGGTAAATTATCTGACCAGTCTGCATTGTTAAGACTCGTAGCCAAAGAAGTTTTTAGCTGTCTGTGAAAGCGTTCGACGAGGCCGTTCGAACAAGGGTGATAAGCCGTTGTCTTTATGTGGGTTGTTCCCAACAATTGTTGAACTCTGCGAAGAGTTTCAATTGAAATTGCGAGCCTCTGTCTGTTGTGAGTACTGACGGTACTCCAAAAATCGCTATCCAGTCTTTTAGTATTGTTCCAGCTACTGTCGCCGCCAATGTGTCCTTCACGGGTATGGCTGTTGGCCATCTGCTGAACCTGTCGACTATGGTGAGAATGTGGGTGTGTCCTTTTGAGGGGGGTAATGGCCCCACCAAGTCAACATGGATATTGGTAAACCTAGCATCGGGCGTACTGAAAGTGCCCAGCGGTGACTTTGTGTGCCTGTGTATTTTATTCTTTTGACAGGATACACACGTCTTGGTCCAATTTCGAATATCTGTATTCATTTTCGGCCAAACAAAGCGGTCTGCTATTATTTTTACAGTGGCTCGTTTGCCTGGATGAGATAAATTGTGAAAATGTTGAAAAACATGTCGTCTGGTGCTTGACGGTATGTATGGACGTGGTTGTTTTTTTGCTGTATCACAATAAAATGTTGTTGTACTAAAAGGTACGGGCATTTCCTTCAGTTGCAAAGACGTTTTCTGTTGTACGTCAGTGAGTGTCTTGTCCGTCTTTTGTTCTTGTGCAATTAATTCCATACTCAGCGGACTGGAATTTAGCGAAGTTATTACAGCTCGTGATAATGCGTCCACCACAATGTTTTCTTGTCCCTTGACGTATCTGATGTCTGTGGAATATTGGGCAATATAATCAAGATGCCTGATTTCTCTTGGACCATATTTATCTACATGCATGCAGTGCATATGTTAACGGTTTATGGTCAGTGTAAATACAAAAGTTTCTTCCTTCTAACAGATGTCTAAAATGTTTAATTGACAAATAAATTGCTAAGAGCTCCCTTGAAAAGGTACTGTACTTTGTCTGTGTCTTGCTCAGTTTGGCTGAGAAAAACGATATAGGGGTCATTGTATCCCCTGTCAGTTGGTGTATAACTGCTCCTACAGCTATGTCTGATGCGTCTGTTGTAAGTGTAAGTTTCGATTCTTCACTGTCCTTAATATAATTCAATTTTGTGAAATTGACTAAGGCAGTTTTAGCTTGATGGAAAGCTTTTAAAGCTGATCCTTCCAGTTTTAATTGTTGGGTTTTCGTTTTGTTCTTCAATAATGACGTTAACGGTGCAAGGATTGTGGAACAGTTGGGTAAAAATCGTCTGTAATAATTAATTACACCTATGAAGCGACGAACTTGTCTAACAGACGTAGGTTGTGGAAAATTCGTAATGGCACTTACTTTTTCGGGTAATGGTGATATACCATCCTTATCAATTGAATGTCCGAGGAAGTTTACTTCTTGCTGACCGAAAATACATTTGTCCAAGTTTAATTTTAAACCGTAATGGGACAGTTTTTGGAAAGCTTGTTCCAAGTGTTGTTTATGTTTGTTGAGGTTTCTACTAGCAATTAGGACATCGTCCACGTATGCGAATACGAATGGAGGGTCCCTAAAAACCTCGTCTATTAACCTTTGGAAGGTTTGACAAGCGTTTCTAAGTCCGAATGGCATTCTGACGAATTCGTAAAGTCCAAATGGTGTGGTAAGTGCTGTTTTATGGATATCTTCTTCGGCCACCGGTATTTGGTAATATGCTTTTACTAAATCCAGTTTGGAAAATACCGTGGCATTTTGCAGTCCGATTGCAAAATCGTGAATGTGTGGGATAGGGTATCTATCCGGTACGGTTTGTGCATTTAATCTCCTGAAATCGCCGCAAGGACGCCATGTTGTCGCGTCTGATTTCTGTACCATATGTAGAGGAGATGACCATGCACTTTTGGAAGGTCGGATAATTCCTTGTTGTAACATGCGTTGAAATTCGTCTTTTGCGATCTTGTACTTATCCGCCTTCAGACGTCTGAGGGTGGCGTAGACGGGTTGTCCATTCGTTTTAATATAATGCCTTGCATTATGTTTAATATTATCCGTGACTTTGAATGGCTGAGTAAGTTGTGGGTATTTTTGAAACAGCCGACGAATGTACGTCTCTTCAGGTAAGGCAGAACTAATCCCAGTAGACTGGTATCTTGTGGTGATACCTTTAATTACGACTTTTGTTTGGTTATCAGTCAGTGTGCGATTAGTCATGTCTACTGATAGATTAAATCGTGCTAGGAAATCTGGAGGTGGTAAGACTGTGAAGTAGCTTTCTGTTTACGTAGCGGTGGTATCACGCTTATTTTGGCTCCAGTGTCTATTAAGAAGTTATATCCGTGATTACTATCACGAATGAAAAATAGACGACCTTTAGTGGAAAATTCAGCAACAGTTGTTGTCACTACTGGCTGGAATGATCGTTTCCCTGGTTCTTGTTTTTAAAAGAACAAGGATAAGTGCAATGCCTCGCTTCTGTGCCGAATTTTTTGTGGTAAAAACAGATTTCGTTCGCTTGTTCTCGTGTGTTGCTTCGACCTCTACTAAAACTTCGTTTTCGGTAGTTAGGTCGTTTATTAAGTGAGTAACAACGGTTTATTTGCATTAATTCCTGCAATTGACGAGTGAGATTTTCGACCGTAGTTTTTAGTCCGGCTACTTCGTCGTCTCTCGTCTGTTTTGGCTGTGCTTGTGCTGAGTTTACTTTGCGGTTCCTCAGATTTTCATGAATTCGGTTTGCCATGTCGGCGAGCTTTTCAGTGCTTGTCTCTTCCGTTGTGGGTGCCAGAATTTGTACTGTTGTGTCTGGGAGTTTATCCAGCCACAAACTTCTCATTATATTTTCGGACATTTTGTTGTCCCCTAGGAATGATCGCATGTATCGTAAAAGTTGCGACGGTGTGCGATCTCCCAATTCTACTTGGGTGAAGAGATTGCGTAACATTGTCTTGTTTGATAAGCCAGTCCGTCTCAAAATGGCCTCCTTAAGTTTATCGTATGGATTATTTTCTGGTACGTTCTCCAATAAATCAGTCACCTCTTCGACGACGTCTGCCGGGAGTTTTTCAACCAAATAACAATACTTGGTTCGCTGAGACGTAATCCGCTTTGCGTCGAAAAGGGCCTGGATCTGAATAAACCACGTCTTTATATTATTGGTGGGATTAAAAGCTGGTATATTTAGCGTTAATGTAGCCAGCACAGGGAGGTTCCATTTTTCTGTTTTTCGTTTGAAAGTGATTTTAAAGCCTTTAAACTGTCGGTTGACTTGTTTCGAGTACGCAAAGCTTGAAATCGTCATCGAAAAAAAAATGTTGCTTTTGCTAGGGTCTGTGTTTCTAAGGTTTGTTAAACTGCCGAGTGAAGTTCGAGATTGTGGTAGATCATTTTCCGAGAGGTTTACACGCTCATGTTCACGTTTGGATCGGCTGAATTGTAGCCGTGTGTATTCATTACACGTTATTTATCACCAACTCGTTGTTGGGGGGGGGGGTGCCTGATGAGCAAAAGTGCTGTTTTGACGCTGAGTCATGATTTGTTTAATTTTCGATTTTATAGTGACTATCGGCATAACTCACTAATTTGTTGCTATATTGTACTGAGATCCACACTTCGTTTGACGGCTTGTATCATCCCTTGAGATTCGCGTCGTCTTTTTACTTCCTTTGAGTGTTACCGCACGCATGATATAGCAAGTAGGTTAGGAAACCGCGTGTAGCTTGTAAGAAGATTCCGTTGTGCATGTAATGTTCTAAGTCGGGTCACCAACTTGTGGGGGTCGTCAGGCCTTTTTAGGAACTAACTTCCTCCACAAATAAATAAAAATAAAAAGAAGAAGACTTACATGCAAAACAAACGGAGGTCTATTCACAGAAACCAACCATTAACAAATAAAATATAATTCTCTTTATAATGAGTTCAGAAGTCCTTTTTAAGTGTTCATATAATAAAAAGGAGAATGTCTTTTTTTGTTGAACTGTTCATATGTTAAAACATGTTAAGAGAGGCAATAGGTAATGTTCGCCTGTGAAATTGTATGAAGCGCGTGGAGCGGGGAAAATGGAAGAGTGATTGTAACACGCGTGGAACGTCCGAATTGGAATGCAGTTGAGAGAGAGATTTGATGTTTGTGTGTGCTTAAATACTATTTGGACCGGCTCCAGCGAGCTTAAGAAGAAAAGTTTAGAAAAATGTCCTTGGTGAAATCCCATTGGACGGAAACATCACGTGGGGTGCTCTGTACTACGTCCGCTCGTTTTGAGTCGATTTAATATATAAGGCCACGCCGGAATTTGCGTGGGAGTTATTTTTCACGCGCCAACATAATCATAATCATACTGCGCGCCTAAATTGTATTTATTTTTATAACAATTTTTAATCCGAATCTTAACCGTGTCAACTGGCACAAGCTAAAAGTATTACTAACTATTACTAACTTTGATTTTTTGGGCAATTGACAAATATTTGCACCTCACCAAATAATACAAAAATGATATGGTTTTGAAGCCCAAACAAGATTTCCTCAGTATGGCTCATACATGGAAAGTAATAATATTAAGCTGGATACTCCCCAGACATCATCAATGTTGGTCCTGAAAGCAAAACCAAGTAAAGACCACTAAAAAAAAAAAAAAGAAATTAGGAGAACCATTGATCTTTGCCAACTAATTGTACTAAAATAGTTTGTAATATTATCATAGTGTAATGAAAATGTAAAATTATTGAAATGGACGGATTTTAAATATTTATGACTATTGGGGTAGCCACACGAAAAAGTGAACGATTGAGTGATAAGAGAATATTGTTGGAATTCTATAATTTCAAGAAGATAGTGACATGTGTAATAACAGCATGTAATAACAGCATGTAATAACATTTAAAATAAAGCAAATTTGTTAAATGAACTCACACCAAATATTGAGCTACTGATTCAACATTTATAACAAGGCACAATCAGAAAATCAAATTCAGATGATCACTACAAACTGTTCATGATGTAATGAAATTAACCTGGAATGATCATAAAAACAAAACAAGAACAGGAAAATAAATAGGAATTATAATTTAGATGTTAACATGATGTAAGTCAGAGATATGAATAAATGTCATATTTACAATGGAAATGTGATTGTTTTGATAATTTCAAGTGTTGCAGCCCTACCTCCGACAATGTTGTCATCACGGCAAGTCTAGTTAAGTTATTTTTAGAACAAAGAAACAAGCAAGCCAAACAGTTTGACATCACAGCTACAAGTATAGACGTTGCAATATGAGCTATTTTTAGAATAACTGCATAGCAACAGAATCCAGCAATCTGATTAGTTGATGCATTCCACGATAGATGGAAAGTCAAGCCATAAGGGGAGTATGCCTTTTGGGATGCAGAATTCCCAGGTGACCTTTATGAGGCTGAAGCATAATTGCTTATCAGGAATACACGGAGTGGATGTGTACATGGACAATATAGTCATTTACGATGACACATGAGAAAACCATTTGAGGACCTTAAGAAAAGTCTTTGATCGACTAGATGATTAACTTGGCTAAAAGTGAATTTGGTGGAGTCAAAGCGTGTTATGGCAAGTTTTTGGGTATGGATGAGTAAGTCCAAATGAAGCAAAGGTAGAGGATACCAAGAAATATCCGGAACCAAAAAATGTCAGAAATCTGTGGAGATTCCTGTGAATGGCTGGGTATTACTGGATATTCTGTGAAAAGTTTTACGGAATTATAGCACCCTTAACAGACCTGCTTAAAAAAGATAAAGTTTCATTGGTCACAGGAATGCCAGCAAGTGTTCGATGAAATAAAACAAATGTTAAGCAGCAAACCTGTTTTGAAAGCAGCTGTATCCCCAGTAATTACTGCCTTCCATAGTTGCTGTTGGTTTCTTACCACGTTTTGGCCAATGAATTCTCTGGCCTGCTTGGGTAGGATTGAAATCCGCTATCTTCAGACAACGCTTTTGTGGACTATTATCCTCATTTTCATAGTTGTTGTTTCACTACATACACAAATTATGAAGCCTGATCTCAAAGGATACCAAAAACAAAAAATATAATACTATTCGGTATGGACCTGACAATGGAAAACCAGATAAGAACACATGGATTTATAAGAATACAGCTTTCTTTGAGCTGATGTCATGCTCCCTAGATAGTTGTCCATCTGCTCTTAATATGTATTGCTGTTACAACATATTGCTTTTCCTCAGTGTTGGAGGCAATAGAGGATTCCTTTTTTTACATTAAATAGATAGTGGGAATTGAAGTTTAAATACTGCTCTAAGAAATACAAAACACAAAAGGACAGTACCCCAAAACTCACTTCAGTTTGTATAGCATATATAAAGGGCTTGTCGAAAAAATTTCAAAACATATATAATTCATATGACATCAGGAGAGTATTCCAGAGCAATTCAATTTCAGAAACAACTTGTACGAGTTAAGCCCCCCCACAGAAAAAAATAATGACTAAGAACTGTGTGTATGAGATTCCATGTAAACATGGAAAATTATCCAAAGGTTGTCCACTGAAAGTAAGGTTAGAAGAACATTGAAAAGCCATAATATGTGAACATATTGAAAATTTAACACAATATGGGAACCATTAATTATAAATAATAAATAATTTACATACACCCACAATCTATCTATATCTATATATTAGTGTTGGACGATTAATCGAAATCTGGAATCAGAAAAATCGGAACTTTTGGGGGTATTGGAATCGGTATCGGAAAAATTTCCAATTCCAAACCGATTCTTTTCTTTATGTTTTTTGACAATAAAAAAATGAATAAAGCACAAATTGCTTTTATTAGAAGTTCATTTAAAACAGTCCGACAGGGGGCCACAGATTGGGTTATAAATCTCATTTACAGATCTAACATTGATACACAGAGTTTAATATATTTTATTTATTGGTCATTTATCGAGAGATAACTTGCCTATTTCCTTTCTAAACTTTTCGCATTTATTCGCTAAATGTCTAGATGGCCCCATTCTCTGGACAGGGTTTTTAAATTTCGTTGGCACCAACTGTATATTGACGGTGTCTGTCACCGGCTTCTCCTGAAATAAATCAAGTTTTATGACAGTTCTCTTTGGACGCAAGTGAAAAATATAGACGAAAAGCTCCGATGAGTTTATCAAAATCTTGAATAATACATAAAGAGACTCGTCTATGGAAAGCTCATCCATGGAAAACTCATCCATTTTTGCTATGTAGGAAAACTGGCCCATTATTGAATAAATATCGATTGAAAACACATTTTATTACCGTTCTTGAAGGAGATATTGTTTTTAAAAGTGACTTACACACCCATAATATTTTTTTAATATTCTTATCTTTTTACTGTTCTTTTAAAAAAGATAAAATCGATTTACTAAGTATTCGTTTTCTACCTAAAAGGCTAAGCTTTTGGTACTTTAACTTATTTAAAGTGTTTATTCAGTTAAAAGAAGAGACTTTAGACCACATAATATTTTTTAAAAAATATTTATACTTATTTACTGTTGTTTTAAAAAGGACAAAATCGATTTTTCTACTTAGCTGGCTAAGTTGTTAGTGGTTTTTTGATGAGAGAAAGGCCGTATATTGAAATTTCTTGTAAAGTCATTTTTATTTTTACTTTAACATTTTTAAATCCATCATTCAGAAAAAGGTAATCAATAAAGAAATTAGTTAATATCTATTATAGAAAACTCTACTCCTATTTATCAAGAACTTTTTAAATTTCATTTCTTTGTTGCTGTTGCTCATCGTTTTGTTTTTTGAGGAAGGTATAGTTTTTAACCCCCCTTCTTCCCTAAATTATATTTAAAAAATATTAAAATTTATTTTCTTTTTAAAACTAAATTTCCCTCAGTATTTTCTTAATTTTCTATTTTAAGATGTGATCCTTTCATATCGAACATTATTTCTTGTTCTCATGTAACACTCGACACTACTTGTCTTTTTTTTATTGAATAAACGCTTTAAAATAAGTTAAACCACTAACAGCCAGCTAGGTAAAAAATCGATTTTGCCCTTTTTTAAACAACAGTAAATAAGTATATATATATATATATATATATATATATATATATATATATATATATATACATATATATATATATATATATATATATATATATATATATATTTAAAGGAGGTTAGAACAATAGTCTAAAGAGCTGAGTGTATTTCAATGTAACAGTGAAATTACTAGTTTAATTAAAATACAGGAAAGAGAAAGTGCTCGTTGTAATTTAGATATATAATAAGCTCGATAGGTAAATATCCTAGAGCTAATTCAATATTAAGTAATGTGATTGATAATTTAAAATTTAAAAATCAAATTATAATTAAATTAAAAATCCGTTTCATAAGAAGGAACAACAACAAAATCAATTATCTGTACGATCGTTTCGGAAAACAATGCTTTTTATTGTGGTAGACATCAAGTTATGTACAATAATTACATATAGTTTTTTAATAAGCAAGGTCTCCTCATCAGCAAATTTTGAAGGGTTTTTATTAAATTTAAAAGACACCATAAATAAACCTAGCATTAAAAGTAAGGCAGATGTATCTGAAAAAAATTGAAATAAAAGGTCTGGATTTAAAATTTATAGGAAAATTAATATGGGTTAGAGATAGAAAAGAAATAGAGTAAAATATAGATTTGAATTTAAATTATAAGTTTGCTTTAAGTACCACATTTCAAATATATACATGCATATATATGAAAAAATAGACACACATATATACATATACATAGATATACAGGTATATATATATATAAAAATATATAGAGAAATTTATCTTTTAATTTTTCGCTTTTTGAAATCAGGAACTATGGTTAAAATACTCATTTAGATGTTTGCTATAGCTTTTTACCTTATTGAATGATGAATTTTAAAAGGGGGGGGGACGCCCGTGCAATAAATTATTTCCGTTAGCGTACTTTTGATTTAAAGACGCTACGGTTTATATTTCGAATGTTGTTTGTGCAATTACATGTTGTAAGGGGAGATAATTGTCATATTTTCTTTACTTTATATATATATATATATATATATATATATATATATATATATATATATATATAAATAATGCTGTCTGAAGTCTCTTTTCTGAACAGAATAAACGCTTTAAAATAAGTTAAACCACTAAAAACTTAGCCAGCTAGGTAGAAAGCAAACACTTAGAAAAACGATTTAATCTTTTCTAAAACAACAGTAAACAAGTAAAAAATATTTTTTTAAATATTAGGGGGAGTGTAGTATCTTTTAAAAACAATATCTCTTTCAAGAACGGTCAAAAATGTGTTTTCAATCGATACTTATTCAATAATGGACCAGTTTTTCTACCTAGCAAAAATGGACGAGTTTTCCGCGGACGAGTTTTCCGGGTACTGAGAAAACATTCTGAAGTTTTAATTAAAAAGGAAACTATGTCTACATTTAAACTTATACACGTAACTTAAAAAGAAGAATGGATTGGAACAGTTATTACTGTAATTAACAGAAAAAGAAAAGAAATGATAAAAAACATGCAACAAATAAATGTTACCAAAGGCAAGACTCTTCTACATCTATATATATAAAAGCGAAAATGTATGTATGTATGTATGTTTGGATGTCTGCTAAAAACTTTCGACAGACGTGACGAAAATTCATAAACTCGGTATCACATCGAAGCTCCATCCTTTGCTTGAAAAATATCGAAAAATTGGCCAAAAATGTTAAATTTTTCACCCCGAAATCAACAATTTTCGACAGGAGGGGGGGATCAACAAAAACGGTCCTCTTGTGACAATGACCTGATTTACTTTAAATAGTTGAAAAACCGAACAAATTTCATGTACGTCACGTTAGGTCAGTTGGTTAAGGCCTCGGTTCATTATCTAAACGTTTTGGGTTCGAATTGTGGTGTGAGATTTTTTTTTTTTTGATTTTTTAAATTTAAATATTGAACCAGTGTTATTTAAGCCATTTTTCACGTAATGTTTGTTTTTCTGCTTTTTTTTATTTTTACTTCGCTTATTCTTAGCGACACCCAAAAACACCGGGGTACCCACCGATTCTTTAAATTTTAATATCGAAACAGGCTTATTTAAGCCATTTTTCACATGTTCGTTTTTCTGTTTTCATCATTCGTTTGCCTTACGTTAGTTTTTTTTGTGTTTTTTTATTGTTTGATCGCCGCATAGCGGGGAAAACAGAAACTGGCTTCCGCAACTTGACGTTGTCGCACCTGCTAATTTCGGTTTATAAACGTCAACTTAACACACTTATCAATTCATCTGTTCCTGTGGTTGAGATGGTTAGGTCGCAGGGTTTTTTTTTCCATTTCTTTTCCACCTCCGCGTCAAGCATTCAGGGTTCAAGCCTACCTATATACTAAAACTATTTTTTTCTTTTACACCTCCAAACAACTGGCCAACGTTTTTTTTTTTTTTACAGGGTTGTTTTAATCTACCCCCCACCAACACACACCTCCAAACACCCAGGCAACGCCGGGTACCCCCGCTAGTCTATAAATATAAAAGCGAAAATGTATGTATGTTTGTATGTGTGTTCGCTTTTTCTGTATGTCTACAAAAGGCTTTTTTCAGAAGCGGTTGGTCGCTTCACAACTTTTTAAAACTTTTTATATCACATATAAATCGTAATATCTCACAGTTAACAACGAAGCTCGCCTGTCTATTTAATTTGCTCGATTTCGGGAAGATAAATATTCAACATTTGTCGCTCACCGCATGTGGCTTAGTCTTTTTCCTATAACATCTTAGGAAGCGTTCCCGCAGTAAATGAAACACTATCCCGCAAACAAACTTGACCTCATTAACTCATTAAAACGGGCACCTGCCAAATCGAACTAATTAAATAAATTCAAACGTGTTTCCGTTAGCATCTTGCGGTGGGGCAATCGTTAACGCCATACTTTTTTTTTTCACACTTTAATTTCCAACTTTGCCTCAAGGGTTCGGGTTCGATCCTCATACTTACCTACCAAAACACTTTTTTTTATTTTAACTCCCCCCCCCCCGGAGTTTTGATTTACCCAAAACCACACACACCTCCAAACACCCAGGCAACACCGGGTACCCCTCACTAGTACATGAATAAATTTATTTGTGTTTAAACTTTTTTTAAAGCGTGTTTTTGGTTCAAAACAAACTTAGTGCCTCCTCTTTGAATTAGACTTTGCCCAATAACCTTAGCAGAAGGAGCATTGATAACTGCTCAAAATTGAAAATTAAACCAACGCTGGTAGAAACGCATTGTTAACAATCGATCGAAAATGTTATGCTCTACGAGTATTTTGTTTAATTTTCGATTTTTGTTCGATTAAGCAAGAATGGGCTGGAAATGAGTATCATTTTGCATGAATTTTATGTTTTCCTACGCAAAATTGTAAAATAATTGTTTCTTTTCGCCACATAATCATTTAAAACTGTAGAATCCTATTTTGGGAAAGTGATTTAGCTAAACGGATAATATATTTGCTTCTGCTGCTGCTGCTATTATTATTATTATTAGTAGTAGTAGTAGTAGACGACTATATGTAGAAAGCTTCTTCCTATAATAAAAATAAAGAAAATACAACCTCAACGGTAAATAGCAATCAACTCGGACACAATGTTTGTATATTAAACTACTATTTTTTCTTTAACCAAAACAGCTTTATATCATATGTGGGATATTGATTATGTGATCATGAAATTAAATTCAATTAAAAGCATTTTGGATATTTTAAGCAGGATAGTTTATAAAGCAAATGTGTTATTGTGGTGATTTCTGAAGTGAAAATGATGGACAAATTGTGAAATAATTGAAGGAACATGCTTATTGGAATGAGTTGAAATGCATCAAGTTCAAAAGAGGATAGATAGGGTTACTATAAAAGTAATGACTGGAAATCCTTCGCGATTGTGGCAATTGCTATTCCAAGCATATTTGATGAAGAAAACCGTGAATAAAATGTATCCCATTTCCAGATGTAGCATTGCCTCTCCAAGCCTAATTTAATTTGTTTTTATTAGTTTTTATGGTAAGGAAAATAAATAGAATTCACTTGTCTATTCAATATCAGATTTTAAAAAGCTTTTTGCACCTATTTGATAAACGGCTATATGGTGCATATTAAAGACTTCACACTTTAATATCAAAAGATTTAAAATGCTTGGACTTCTGGCGCTGCTTGACCTTGGTTTTACCTGATCACCACATCCTCTGAAATATTTCATGTTTCCTTTTATTTTGTATGGTTTTGGCATAAGTGAAAAATATATATGAAAATCTCACAAGTTTATCAAAACCTTGGATATGAAGAGCAAATATTTAAAAGTTTGTTAACTTTAAAAAAAAAACAAAACAAAAGAAAACTTATTTACATTTAAAATATACCCCCAAACATATGAGATTCTACTTTTTTAGATGATAATGTATGAATACACTGAAACGTTATTTTAGAATGGGAGTTCATTTAATGTAAAATGATCCGATTTCCGGTACATCCTAACTTTTTAAGCAGTAATTTTTACCACTAATTCTAAGTCCGTTCAGCAAAATCATAAATTACATGTAATTGCTTTATTTTTCTATTTACCACCCAGACTTAGGGTTAGTAGAAGGAAAGGAGTGTTGCTTTTATGACTTTTACCAATCACATATTTTATACTAAAGTTTGATTTGGAACATTAATATTCCCAAGATTTAAAACAAATAAAGTTGATTACATGTCCTTAAAACATTGTCTGATCTTGTGGTGAAAATAGAATAAATCATCAAGCAATAAGTTCTGTATAAAAATTAAACGCAAAATGATCACGTGATCATTTTGCGTTTAATTTTTATACAGAACTTATTGCTTGATGATTTATTATATTTTTACAAGATTTTCAAGCTGTTTAAATGTAATGTCTAAAAATGGAGAATCGTGTTTTTCTTTTTTAGGTGTATTACAATATAAGTTAGATCTTAAAAAATAATAAACGTGGGTTTTCATACATAAGTTTATGCTTATTGGCAAGATAAACTTTATTTATTATTATTCTTTAGAAAAAAATATTTTCCTGATAATCCACACAGAGATTTATCAAAAAAGTTAATTTTGTTTTAAAAACAAAACATCGACTTCAACTCTGTTGTTGGATTTAAAAAATAATAAACATGGTTTTTGATATGTAATTTTATGTTTATTCGCTAAATAAAAATGTACAAATAATTTTTTTTCTGTAGAAATTTGTTTTTATGACTGAATGAAATTTGGAGCACGGGCATACTTTTTGGCATACTTTTTAGCAAATCAAAATGGCGGATTGTAATCTAGCTTGCTGGTGTGCTGGCGTCCCAAAAACCAATTACCGATTATTTTACACTATAAAAGTAATATTTCTCTTTGGAATAGGGATTTAGCTGAATAGGGATTTAGCTGAGAGGGTTAATCTAAAAATTTGTCATTATTATTATTATTATTATTATTATATTTGCATCTCGTTTTTGTTTCCAGCAAAGCAAATCAATTTAATAACCCACAAATTTTTTTATAAAAAAATAAAATTTTAACTTCATTCATATATAGAATTGTGTTCGCTACAACTCTACTTTCAACCGAGTCGTTGTTTGTTTCGTTCACCACACCTCTTCTTTTACACACGTCCGTTCACTTTAGTGACTAAAAATCGTCTGTCCTCCTGCTTTCCTTTCCTCGTTATTTATGGAACCAGGGTACGAGATTCTCCAAGATTCCCTGAGATTCCACAAGACTTTTTTCCACATAAAAGCCTGCGGGTGCCATCTTGATTCTCAATTTGTGCTCTGCAGGCACAAACGCGCAGCCGCTTTAACGGTAAGCCACTTCTTTCTCCACACTCCCCCCTGATCTCATGATCACAGAGACGGCAGGGGGGGGGCGATCGCCGCCGTCGAGTGCTTTCTGCGAAGGGGGACAGTGCTGCTCTCGTCTTTGCGTGCGCTCTCATCCACCGCCTGATGGTCGGGGAAGACTACTGATATCAGAGTCACTGCTTGATAGGGATGGTGCAAACCAAAGTGATGGTCCACTCGTCTCAGAGTCAGAGTCACTCTCATCGTCCACTGGAGGTGGTACATGTGTCGCCAGCCATAGGTCCCTAACGTGACGGGGTACGCCATCAACCTGGACACACTGCTGACTCACCACATCGGTCACTGTGCCCCGTTTATACTTGTCAGTACATCGGTTTCCTGGCGGCTTCATCCAGACAGCATCCCCTTTGGCATATCGATTCTGTTCTATCTCAGTGGCCACAGTTGTATCGGGGTGGATTCCTTTTTCTCGGACACGGTACTGATAGATTGCGTTTGCAGGCGCCGTTCCTGGAGAGATGCCATCCTTCAGCATGAGATTATACCAGTACACAGCTTCTGCGATCATGCACTGCTTCTTGGCTGCAATTGTTTTGATGCTGCGATGGCTTCTCTCAGCTATACCATTGCAAGAAGGCACACACCCCATTCTTGTAAGAACTGCCTCATCTGCAAAAGGCTGGGTCGTTGTCTGTCAGCACTTTATCGGGCGCACCTCTTTCACAGAACACGGATGACAGCTGGCGAATAATGTTGCAAGAGTCCTGGCGCCCGAGGAGTCTCCAGACCGCGAAACGTGTAGGCCCACAATCGATGAGGGTGAGGAAGTGGTTGCCACCATAGTGTGTGATGTCCATGCTCACTCTCTGCCACTTACCATTCACTCTCAACTCCCCTTTCTTTCATCGTGCTGGAGCTGGGTCGATGGATTGGCAGGCCTCGCAACTTTCCACCACTCTCCGGATATCTTTGTTTTCTACTACTCATGATTGCATCTTGACAAAGTACAGTGTCCGCTTGATGCCAGGATGTCCACACTGTCGATCAATGTCCATGATGCGCGCTGCATCCACATTACACACAACTGCTGCACATATGTTTTGTAGATTATCAGAATCTCTCCGAGTACCAGCCAGAAGCCATCGTTGAGGGACTCTTGTCAGAGCATCTGCTCTGTTGAGCGCAGACCTGATCAACACTACGTCCATGGTCAGGTCATACACTGTGATGGTGTCGACCAAGGTGGCAAGCCGTCTTCGAATTAACATCTCACTTGATGCTCGTATCGTCAGCCGTGCTCTTCCACTTAATGCATCGGTTATCCACCAATGAGTGCATGCCGAGTCAGTCATGATATGTAGAACCTTGGCTTGCCATTGAAGCGCCAAGTTAACGCCCTTCAATATGGCATCAAGTTCGGCCAGGTTTATGTGCCTCGAATCATTCTCTGGCCGAAGCCAACAGGCATCTTCAATAATGGAATCATTAACTGCAAGGGCAACTCCAAGGGCTAGTGAACTAGCATCCACCCAGACCGTGAACTCATTCCTGCTGACGCACCACTTTCCCTGAACGGGGTCATCACTGGTCACCCTGGACACAGTCTCTGTCAGCATGCTCCTTAGGGTGACATCGTGTACTGCATCGTCCCATCCCGATGACACGGCTGTTGCACGTCTTTTTATGGCCGCGACGGAAAATGGCCTACCATCTTTCCACAAAGCGAAAACACTGTTCGTCGAGGATGTTTGATGGGACCTTGGGGATGCGACTTCCTCTGCTCCAGCAAAGTCCCTCCTTGCTATTGCGCACGTGCAGGCTGAGAACTTTTGCTCAATCGCACAGACGCTCTGGTACCTTACATGTCAGTCCAAAGCTCTCAAAGTGCATTCTAACTGATTGCGTTGACATGAGGCTCTCATTGACGAATATATCATCGATCTATGAGGATGTTGCCTGTTGCACTGCCTCATCTTGCTGCCGGATAGCATGCATGATTGCTGTCATAATGCCTGGTGCAACATTTAGACCGAACCCTAGCCTGGTTAGACAATATCGGGTTCCTCCAATTTCCACAGTCTGAAATGGCCACAATTTCCTCTCAATGCATATTTGCAGATAGGCCCTGCATAGGTCCAGAGTTGCCATGTTCGATCCCTGCTGTCGCCACTCCCTTAATTTGAGTGCACACACATCAGCCCTTGCCATATATGGGTCGACATGCTCATTCAGCTCACAGTAGTCTAGGACGGGGCAGACCTTTTGTTTGGTCTCTTGTACGATGGCCATCAAGGGAATCAGCCCTCGTGGGGGGCCAAGCTCATCCTCTGGGTATGGAAGAAGCCAGCCATTGTCGATCCACGTTTGCAGTTCTTCTTCGTACTGTTTCCTTAGCCACATGGGTGGGGGATATTCCGATAACCGGTTTCACAAGGATATTGGTGGCTGATCGTTTGACCACTTCCAAGACGCCGTCCATGCATTGGTGTTTCTATCATACTCTGCATGAAAGTCAGGCTCGTCGAGAGTTATGGCAGCACAAACGTGTTCCTCACATCGGGAGAACTGTACCTTGCCGGTTCTGTCCACAGTAATTCCACCCAGTTGTGTAATCAAATCCATACCCAGAAGTAGGTCGTACCCGAGAAGCTCTCCTTCCACAACCAGGGATCGCACGGCTACTGCAGGCCCGTCGTTGATGCTTGCACAGATAATGCTCCCCCCACAAGAGGCTAATGAACCTCCGCCTACAGTTAGTACTGGAATTTTCTCTGCTTTCTAAGTGGCACAGCATATCTTGCTCACGAGAGTCTGGGTGCACCCAGTGTCCACAAGCGCGAGGCGCTCGCTTCCATTAATGTATATGCTTACAGTGGGTAGTGCCCTGCTCAGTGACGATCTGGGGAGAAGACTGGTGCTGTAGCTTCTTCCCCTTACCTGTTTTCCGGACAGGTGCGGGCCAGGTGTCCGTGTTTTTTGCACTTGTAGCACTGCGACCCATCAAGTTGACATGACGAAAGACAATCACGGGCCAAATGGTTGGGTCCTCCACACTTATAGCAGGTTGTAACTGCGCTCAGGTCCTGCAATCCAACCTGTGATGGTTGTACAGCTGCCACTTGGTCTATAGTGTTAGGGCTTTTCTTTAGTATTTCTCGTGCCCGCGCCAATACTTCCGATATGTCCATCTCGTCCACTTTGGATGAGGCACGGAGCAGATCTTCCACACTCTTAGGTAATCCTGCAACAAAGGCGCACACCAAGCCTTTGTCTGACATCCCTCCAAAAAGGACCGATAGCTTTTTTAGTTCAGCCAGATACACATCCACCGTTTCCCCGGGATGTAATTTTTGGGCCATGAATTCCTTCCATGCAGTAACTGGATCTAACGCAAATGCTGTAAAAAGGGCGCGCTTGATGCAGGCGAAATCTGTTTTCTTCTCATCAGCTAACTGCTGGTATACTGCATATGCTCCCTCAGTGAGGCGCATTGGGACCACGCATTCCATACACTTCACTCCACTGAGCTGACATATTAATCCTGCTTTTTCCACCCATTCCTGCACTGAGTGATCAGTGCTACTGCCATCAAACAGGGGAATTAGCTTGGGGTCAAATCCTGACGTCATGCCGAAATAGCTTGTGTTTGTTACAACTCTACTTTCAACCGAGTCGTTGTTTGTTTCGTTCACCACACTCTTTTCTTCTACCTCTTCTTTTACACACGTCCGTTCGCTTTAGTGACTAAAAATCGTCTGTCCTCCCACTTCCCTTTCCTCGTTATTTATGGAACCAGGGTACGAGATTCTCTGAGATTCACCAAGATTCCACGAGACTTTTTTTCCACATAAAAGCCTGCGGGCGCCATCTTGATTCTCAATTTGTGCTCTGCAGGCACAAACACGCAGCCGCTTTAACGGTAAGCCACTTTTTTCTCCACAGCTCAGAATAATTAAAACCCATGCCCACCCCATGTTAAAAATGGTTATCTAAATAGTGACATTATTCATTCATTCATAAAAATCGGAGGAGGTTGTTAAATATTTTGTTCTCACATTGTTTTCTCATTTTGCCTACCAATCGTTGACTATTTTCAACTGTTTATGAAAACTTTCACACAGCATGTTGTACACTAACAACGAACTAATACAACCTGGCTTTGTTTTAAAATCAAAATAAATCTTTTGTTGTCTTACAATTTTCAATCAATTACAAGGCAAACATTTGAGAAAAAAATATATGTAGATATTACCCAGAAATTAGAAAATTTACAAAAAAAAAAAAAAACAACAAATCTCTAATTAAATATTTATTAATGTCAAAAGAATCGGAATCGTATGGAAAAAATTTTGGAATCATCCCATCGCTAATATATATATATATATATATATATATATATATATATATATATATATATATATATACTAGCTGTACCCTGCCATGCGTTGCAGTGGCTCAATTTGGTGTAATGGAAAAATTTAATAAAAAGAGAAAAATGCATGTTTCTTATATTCTTCGTACAGCAATCCACTCCAAAAAGGGAAAAAGAAGGTGAAAATGAAAAAAAATGGTACTGTCGCAGAATTTGATCTGGACCTCGGAAGTTTCTGTCAATCATTTATGGTTTGGACTCGACCAACAATCAGTGGATGAAGCCGAACGTAGCAAAAATGTTGAAACGCTAAATGTTTTTTTTTTTTGTTTTCTGTATACAAAAATGTGAGTTAGTAATTAATATTTGGTTGATGGGGGGGGGGTACTATACACGGATTAGAAAAAGTTGTCGAAAAACAAATAAATGAAAGCATAGGTAAGGTAAGTTATGCTTCCACCTAACTGGATAATTGTTTAGTGTTTTTATGTAATGTAAAATTGTTAATCGGCTCGAAAAACAGAAATGGTCGCGGACTCTGTTGAATACATTAAGTTTGGGAAAGTAAGTTGAAAACTAAAAACTATACAAAACAGTGTCTAAAACCCACCGAATATATGTTACCATGACATAGGCTGGCATAATCGGTGGGTTTCTGACAGTATTTTGTATAGTTTTTTTAGTTTTAACTCACTTTCTCTAACTTAAAGTAATCAACAGTGTCCGCCACCATTTGTAGCTTTCAAATACACCGATAAACAGTTTTTCAAGCCGACTAAATGTTACATTAAATAAAAAGGGTTTATATTACTAAACACATATACAAAAAAGTTGTCAAAAAATAAATATATAACAAATAAATGTTATCAAAGGCAAGAAAAGTAAATGTTCTACCTAACTGGATAAGATTTTAGTGTTTTTATATAATATATAATCGGTTCAAAAACATTCAATGTTTATCGGTATATCTGAAAAATACAAATGGCGGCAGACTGTATCGAACACGTTAAGTTTGGGGAAATTTTGGGAAAATGAGTTTAAACTAAAAAACTATGCAAAATACTGTTAGGAACTCACTCAATATATGTTATCATGACGTAGGCTGGCATATAATCGGTGGTTTTAAAGTTTTGCTTGATACAGGTGACGACTTTTAAAAGTCCCTTTTAGTGATTACCTTGTTTGAGGATATTTGTACAACTAAACGGCAAATTTGCTCCAAAAAATCTGATATTATTTTACTTTAAGGCCCGTTTCACGTTCGTATATAACGAAATATTTTATTGTAGATTTCGGTGTGCTAAAAACGAATCTGCAAACTGTTTCCGTAGCAAAAAGAAAGTTTTCATGATATTCATGAAATTACTTTTTCGAAAAGTGGGTGATCACTTTTCAATGTAAATTTAACTTAGAATGAGCACCCACTTTCTGGCCACCTTCTGTGTGTTTCTTGGCTAAAAAGTTTTTTGTTTGATTTCTTTTGCTTGGTAATAACCCCTGAACTCTGGGACTATTTTCCATTTCGTTTACGCTATGCGTGAGCATAAACGAAAGCTGTTTAGCCAATAAACATGGGAAAAAATCCCCCCTCTCTCAGGTGGCTAGAAAGTGAGTACTCATTTTAAGTTAAATTTACATGGAAAAGTGATCGCCCACTTTTCGAAAAAGTAATTTCTTCATATCATAAAAACTATTTTTTTGCGACGGAAACGGTTTGCAGATTCGTTTTTAGCACACCGAAATCTACGAAAAATATTTTGTTATATATGAACGTGAGATGCACGGCCCTTAATGGAAAATTATATCAAAAATCCGGGGGAAAATAGTTTTCAATAAAAACAGCAAATGAATTTGATAGAAAAAAAATGGATGCTATGTCTTTTTTTATTTTTCTGTGTGTTTCTTGGCTAAAAAGTTTTTTGTTTGATTTCTTTTGCATGGTAATATAACCCCTGAACTCTGGGACTATTTTCCATTTCACAGACATAGCCTTTGTTTATGCTACACGTGAGCATAAACGAAAACTGTTAAATATGCACTCGCGTACCAAACTGCCTTGTCAAAAAACCTTTAAGCCAATAAACACGAAAATAAATGCCCCTTCCTCAGGTGGCCAGAAAGTGGGTGCTCATTTTATGTTAAATTTACATGGAAAAGTGATCACCCACTTTTCGAAAAGTATAGTATATGAACATCAAGAGACAAGAGCCAGCAGAACAACATCAGTCACCCAGCTGGCCAAGCATTTTGGTCAGAGTTGTCTCTCAGATGAGGACGAAACACCAAACAAGTGTGCCACAGAAATAGCAAGAAAGAGCCGGCAGAAATATACCGAGACCTTTCAACAGATGAACCTTAAAGAATGGGAACAACATCAGCGTGCAAAGTATTTTCTGGGGGAACTCTCTCAGGAATACATAGATAAAGAAGGTTCTTTGGACTGGCTCAAAAGAGGATCCCTCCACCACGATCAGGAAAGGGTCATAATGGCTGCCCAAGACCAGGAATTGATGATCAATGCATTCAAGAAGATGGCAGGGATCAGTAATGACAATAAATGCAGGTTCTGCCATACAGAATTGGAAAGTGTTGGTCATCTGATATCAAGTTGCAAAGTTCTTCTAGGGGACGGCTACTATACAGCAAGACATGATGGAGTATGCAAGTACCTCCACTGGACCATCTGTAAAAATTAAGTGTAGCAGCAAGTCCTGGGAACATCAACATGAAAGAACAGTTGAAAATGACTTATATACCATACATTACGACCATGTAATCCCTACAGCCACCTACCTTGAAAATGCTGCTGTCAAACCTGACATAGTTATATGGAATAAGTCAGAGAGAGTTGAAACCTTGATTAAAGTGAGTGTTCCTAATGATGGCGGTCTTAACAGAGCTGAAAGAGAGAAACAGACCAAATACCAAGGTCTCATGTATGATATGAAAAGAAACTGGAACCTAAAGGGAATATCGATCATACCAGTTATCATAGGTGCCACAGGACTTATGAAGAAGAACCTGAAGTCCTACCTAACTAATATTCCTGGTGAACCAAGTGCAAAAGAGATTCAGACAATTGCACTTAAGGGAACAGCGAGGATACTAAAAAGAGCTCTCAGTTGGTTTCAATAAAAAAGCGGGGCAATGTTGGCAGCTGGTTTGGCTGCCCCATACCCAGCATTACAATCTTCAAAGGAAGAAAATAAAAAAAATTTTAAAAAATTATAATCTGAAGAATCTTCAATACTGAGTGCCGAGTAAATATCGGCTGCTTTGCTGACCAAAACCGTCTGTAAAAGTGTTGCCCAGATTTCATAAGGACATTTTAAATTAACTGCAATTTTTTCAAAATGAGGAAAATATTTTTCCACAGATTTTTCGAAAAATTTAGGCACTAGTTTGATATATCTTCCTATGTTAGATGTATTTAATGAACTATTGTCACAATTCTTATTCTGATTTTCCTGTAGTTTCAATTTTTCCTATTCTATCTTTTCTTTTTCCAACTTTATTCTTTCCTTTTCTAATTCCAATTTTTTTTTTTATTTCGAATTTCATCTGTAAACTACTTTGGTAGTCTCTCAGAATATTATCCTAATTTAATAATTCTTTTCCCATCAGTTCCGTAGCTACAATGCTTTTTATTTCCACTTTTTTCATAGTTGTGTTTGTATTTAAACCCAAATATTCTACAAATTGCAATAATTCCGATTTTTAACATTTTTTTAAACACTTCGCCCAGATCGGCTGAACTTAAAAAATTTTCCACTTTAAAAGACGTGTTATATTTTATATTTATGTTTTAAAATAAGTTAATGAATATTATCTAATATTTTTTATTTTATTTCATTTATTTATTTTTTTTAACAATTAAGTGTTAATTTTACGTTTTTGTTTACTAATTAATTTAGTTAGATGACGAGCCCCTACTTTGTTACATTCATATGAAAGATATGAAATATGGTTTTAGGAAAATGATATTTTTCTTTATTTTAAACAATAATAAAATAAACGAAAAGGTTTGTTCACAAATGTTTACAACAATAACAAAACAAACGAAAAGGGTCGGTTAACAAAAGATACAGTTGGTTAGAATTACTACTATCAATACAAAAAGAAATGACGGCTTGGTGAAACTCGGGTCAAAAACCAGGATGAAGAAGTGAAGGATACGAAGGAAAAGGAAGGTAGTCAAAATTAAGAACCGCTAACAGGCCAGACTTCGAGTGACTATTCACTCTATTAATAATGAAATTCAATGACAATAAGATTCCTTTTTATTTTTCTTTTAAATGTTTGGTCAATGAGAAAATTTCAAAATTTTATTTACCACTAATCCAGAAAACAGTTTCTGCAAACTTGTCATGGGTTGAAGGGATGTATTTTCCTTTTTGTGTTTTGGATTCTTTTGACTGGACTTATCTATGAATCAGAGACCGGAGTTACCTTAACAGGTACAAGCTGATAACTGATCTGTTTCCCTCTCCATCTTTATTTATATGGCACCTTAACCCATTGTAGATTATTGCAGAACCCTCTGGGGCCTTCTAGATCATTCTAAACTTTCTATTACTATACTCTGGCTTTTAAACTATTTTGTGAATTAAAAACTTTTGAGATTTGATTATTAAAACTTCCTAGAATACTTTAGCACACATTTTAAACAAACAGTTGATTTTTATTATCATTTTATTGAAATGCTCCCTCGTAACAATATATATATATATATATATATATATATATATATATATGTATGTATAGTAAAAAGTAAAATATATATGTGTCTGCTTGTAGTAATAAATAAATATATAACGATAAATAGTAAGATTGTTCATCTTGAAAACAAAACAGGTTTAAGGTTTCTAAAATTCACACTAGAATTGTCTTTAAGGACTCATGATGTAGTGGATAGCGCACTTGTTAAAATTCAGTTGTAAAAATTACACTTCCAAAGGTTGAAGGTTCAATCCGCAATGCAGATGGCACTCAAAATACAATTGCAAATTACTTATTTCTTCCCATTTCATGGCTGATGGAATGAGAGCATGCTAATCGCTTGGATTAAACAAAAGTGTTCCATTCGAATTTCTCGAGTTTGACAAAATACACGTAAAGAGAGTCAATTGAAATGTTGTGACAATAATACTCAAGATGAGAACAGTAGTTGAAGAATCAAAAAAATATGAAAAAAAAAACATCTCTTATTCCTCACTTCTACTTTACATTATTTTCAATTATCAATCATTTATGGAGATAAAAAATGCAATAATATAAAATAGCATTTTTTAAACCTAATTTAAAAAATAATGCAATTACAAAATTAAATCCAGCATAATGCATTTTGGTTTCTTTTTAAATAAATAAGCTATTTTAATCTTTGCCTAATAGCTGGAGGAAAAAAAAAACAAAAAAACTAAACTAATTTGTAACTTTAAAATTTAAACGGAATTTGGAAGTATTTAAACTGACATATAAAAATGTTTTTTATAGGTTTTAAAATTCTTAAATTCTCATTTAATTAAAAGATTGAAAAGTTTTAAAGTTTTTTACATTCAATTATTTTAATAAATAGGATTAAAAACACATTCATACCTTAACAATAGGTTTAGAGTGTTAATGAATTATTGAATAAAGAATTCAGTACCAATAAAATCTAAGGTTTAAAATCCTATTAAAAATAATTTGGTGACCCTCCCTCTTAAAAAAAATCAAACAAAAAACAAAAAGAAAATGCATATTTTTAAAAGAAAAGAAATACAAAAATAAAAGTAAAAAAAACAACAAAACAACTCCTGGGCAATGCTAGGTTGGCGCAACCTTTTTTCAATTTTTTTTCAAGAGCAATTTACAAAGTGAATGACAAAAAATGCACAACTGCAAGATGAAGAAAATAGCAGGGGAGGCGCGGGATGCAAAAGCCAAAAGCAATACTTTACCTGACATTTGCATAAACCCGAAAATGTTGAAACGGTACTTTACGGTGACATGAAACCTAAAAAGAGAAATGATATAAATGGATAAATAGGAAATAAAAAAACAGAAAAAAATATGAATGAAAATTTCATAGTAAATTTATCAAAATTTAGGATAAAATATATCAAGAGAAAACATTAAAAAGTTAATTGAATTAAAAAAAAAAACATATCTACATTTAAAAGTTAAAATCTAAACCCGAACTCCTAACCAAATCCTAAAGTTTTCAAAATTTGCCATTGAGTTTATTATTTTTGTCAGCTAACAGTAAGCAATTCTAAACTAAAACTTCTCAGCTCGCAATCATATCTTGAGATCATTCAAGAAAATGTTCTATGGTTTTGCATGGTGCCATTTTTTTCCTATTCATCCATTTGTGCCATTTTTTTCCCCTATTCATCCATTTGTGCCATTTTTACTGTGCACCAAGATATAAAGATAGTTACAGGCTTGTATCATGAAATCAATGTTTCATACTGATGTTTAGTTCTGTTATCCTTAATTAATTTTACATTACGTTTTTTTCATACATAATTTTACATTTAGTTTTTGTTATATCCTTACTTTATTTTACATTACGTTTTTTATCCATACATAATTTTACATTACGTTTTTTTTTCATACATAATTTTAGATTAGGTTTTTTATCCATCCATTTTATTTCAGTATTTAATTTATGTATTTCTATTTTATTAAATGCTAGCTTTTTTTCTCGTCCATAAATGTTTATTTATCTACCAAGTTGATTGCAAAAATAGATTACGAAATTGTACTCATTCTTAGTTCGTGAGAGGGGAATCTATCACCATACTTTCCCTTAAACACGTCTGTTGGACTTTTATTAAGTAGAATACTTAATGTTTTTTTTTGTTTTTTTGTTTTTTTAATGGAGAGTAGAAAACGCATTGTGGATGCGTTATCGGCAGCTCCTGTTACTCTCGCATTTTCTTATTTGTCCCTCAGTCCTCATTTTTTAATGAGTGATTTTTCTGACAAAGGGAGAAGAAAAAGCTGTTTTCTAGGTTGGCAGTATTTTGCGTGAACAGTTGGCAGAGATGGCGGAAATTTTCTGTTTCTATGTCTATCCTTGTAGCCATGTCACTAGTAAGGGTGCTGGAGGTAAACGTTTTGTCTGGGCTGACGTTATCCGCCTGATAGTCAGGGACCCGAACCTTGGATTAACCACTAAGGAGGCTGTCCTATCAGCAGGTGCAAAGTACTGGGGCTGCTGTATTGCCATTTGGTGAATGAATTCTGGACAATGCAGTAGCTTCTGGTGGGGCCTCTCGATGCCATACTAGTGGGTAATTGTTACGGCTTTACCTTATCATTAGCTACAAATAAAAAAAAAAAATTCTTTGTTTTTTTTTCTCTCTTAGTTTCTCCTCTCTGTCCTGCTCTAAGTAAATCTGACGACCTAGTCCACAAATTCCAAAATTTCATCATGACAAGTTTCAAGAAAAAATACACAATTAAACCCGGTTCTCCAACTTCCAACGTAGACCCCTACTACCATGTCTCATTCTCCAACATCAGGGGTCTACGTTCTAACCTTCCAGAGGTTGAAACCCAATTACAGGAGACTAAACCAGACCTTTTATTTTTAAGTGAAACTGGCATTGAACAGGCTATTTCCCTAGAAGAGTTCGCAATTAAAGGATACTCTAACTTAACTTCTAAATCTGACCCCCAAGATCGCCATGGACATGGAATATGTGCCTATATTAGGGATAGCTTTCCATGTGGTAGGGACGTCTCCAGGGAAGATCCTAACTTACCCTATATGTGCTTCCGGGTTGCTTTAGCTCACACTACGGCATTTATATTTACTCTCTATCACCCCCATAACAGCGGAGTTACTATCTTTCAAAGCATATCTGAGAAAACTGACCATTTCCTATCTGCTTATCCTTCAGCTAACATTCACGTATGTGGTGACTTCAATGTTCACAACGTCGAATGTTTGACCCACTCAAACAAGACCGATGATGAGGGGAGGTTCTGTCATGATTTCTCCATTGCCTATGACCTCACTCAGATTGTTCAGGAACCCACCCGTGTGCCCGACAATGACGGCCAGTATGCGAGCCTACTAGACCTTTTTCTCACAACTTGCCCTGAACTATGTTCAGTTTCTGTTCTGTCGCCTCTTGGATCTTCCGACCACTCTGTTGTATCAATTAAGATAAAAATGAAATGTAATAAGTCCCCAGACGTACCTCTCCATCGTACAGTATATCGATACACTAAGGCTGATTGGGATAGCTTCCGTACATTTATATCTGATCTACCTCTGCATTCCATGTTTAAAAAGGATGTGTCCTCTATAGTATTAGACCTGACGGAATGGTTAATTGTAGGTATTGAGCGTTTCATACCCTCAAAAAAGTTTCAGCAAAAACCTAACAGCCAGCCATGGTTCTCTCCAGAATGTGCTGCTGCCATTGCGCACAGAAATCACTTTTTCCACTGTTTCCAACGTAATAGATGTATGGAAACTAAAGCCGCTTTCAGGACTGCCAGCAACCATTGTAAGAAAGTAATAAAGAATGCAAGGGAGTTGTATGCTCAATCTGTTAAGTCCAAAGTAGCTGAGCAGCGGCTTGGTTCCCACCAGTTTTGGCAAATTGCAAACAGAATCCTGAACAGAAGCATGTGCTCCATCCCAACTATTATCAATGGACCTGAGGTAATCTCGTCAGCATCAGACAAAGCCAAACTCTTTGTCAAGAACTTTGCAGCTAATTCTACCCTTTGCGATCAAGGCTGCCAACCCCCAATATTTCCTCCTGTATCAGAAAACACGCTATGTGATATACGTATATCTGTACGTGATGTTGCCAAGCTAATCAAAAACATTGATGCCAGTAAAGCAACTGGCCCTGACGGTATTCCAATTAAAGTACTCAAAAAACTTCAACCTGAACTAGCGCCCATACTTACAAAACTGTTTAAACGTTGTCTTAAGGAAAATAGTTTCCCATCTCCCTGGAAAATTTCATCAGTATGCCCTGTATTTAAGAATTCAGGTGATCGTTCATCCCCCTCTCAGTACAGGCCAATAAGTCTCCTGTGCGTCATGAGTAAGTTGCTAGAATCTGTGTTAAATACAGAAGTAATCAACCATCTCAACAAAAATAACCTTCTTAGTGACACTCAATATGGTTTCCGTTCTGCTAGATCTACAGCAGATGTGCTTACAGTTATATCTCATAGGATTAGCAAATCTCTCGATGGAGGCAACCTTTCTAGGGCAATTGCTCTTGACATATCTAAGGCCTTTGATAGGGTATGGCATAAAGGTTTACTTCGTAAGATCTCTAGCTATGGTATTGCTGGAAATGTCTTCTCAATTATTAAATCATTTCTTTCTGATAGGTTCATAAGAGTAGTAGTTGAGGGGCAAAAATCAGAAGCTCACAGTATTAATGCCGGTGTCCCTCAGGGGTTCATCCTGGGCCCAACTCTTTTCCTGATCTACATTAATGATCTTCCAAATCACATCCTTACATCATTTGTAGACATTTATGCTGATGACACTACCATTTATGGTAGCACATCTAAGACAGTAAACAACCAAGTTCTCTCCAATTCTCTCTCCTCTGATCTTGAGCACGTAGTACAATGGGGTAAGGAGTGGCTGGTTACTTTTAATGCATCTAAAACCAAGCTTCTCTCTTTACATCATCAACATTCTGATCCACATCTGGCATCAATTGAAATGAATGGCTCTCGTCTTCAGGAGGCCTCAAGTTTTGACAAGCTTCTTGGCTTGACCATTACTCCTGATCTTAAATGGAACACGTACATCAAATATGTTGCCAAGGCCGCTGGAAAAATGGTGGGATCTTTCTATCGATCCGGTAGATATCTCACTGCTGATGCTATTCTCTATCTATATAAGAGCCAGGTACGTCCAAGGATGGAATACTGTTGCCACATCTGGGCAGGAGCTGCTAGAAAGGACTTGTCCTGCCTTGATAGAGTTCAAAATAGACTTCGTAGCCTCGTAGGAGATGTCCTTTTCTCTTCCTTGCAACCTCTATCTCACAGAAGAGATGTTTCGAGTTTGTCTCTGATGTATCGTTATTTTCATGGAAAGTGTTCGACTGAGCTTCAATCTATGGTCCCCCCTCGCCAAACTTTCACAAGAAACACTCTTCTAGCTGTAAACACTATCAATAATTCCCCCCATTCTTTATCTGTGCCTAAACCTAAACGTAGATTTCATGAACAAAGCTTCTTTCTTAGAACTGCACGCCTGTGGAATTGTCTTCCGTTTTCCTGCTTTCCGGCTGACTACAATATGGTTGTCTTCAAGTCTAACGTAAATAAGTTCTTGATGAGCCGTTCCATATAAGTTATCAAATTTACCAAATTTTCATTATTAATGATTACCATATTGTCCAATTTCTACTGTACATTCTTTAACCCTTATCCTTGAGTGGCCTCTTGGCCTTGATAATGTGGTGATGCCTATGTAAAAAAAAAAAAAAAAATACATAATTTTACATTTAGTTTTTGTTATATCCTTACTTTAAATAAGAATACAGCAAGAAACACGGGGTTATGGGTGAAAGACAAAGGGGTTTATTTACATAACTTGTAACATAAGAGTTACTCGACATATTTTCGTATTCTCTTCCTGTCTTTTTTTCCTTTTGCCTCAGTCACGTGAGAGGGTCAACATATCCATAGTTCATTTCATCTATGAAGGGATGTTAGGTTATTCCATTACATCACCTTCCACCCAAGCTACATGCTTCCATAGAATTTTGCTTCTACCATTTTTTTCCTTTTTAGACTTTGTCCAAAAAATTCACTCCTTTTCCTTTTACTTCTCCTCACCATTTGTGTTTGCCGATTTTTTACTTTTGGAGATTGACTGGATTTCTGAGTTACTGGTACTTCCTTGTTTGGAGGTTGTATATGGAAAGTCTCATATAGCACTTCCATTGGTAACTCTTGGTTTCTGATTGTTTCTATGTCTCAGTTAATGTTTTTTGTTGAAAAAAGTCTGCCCTTTTATAATCTAAACCATTCTTCCAATTCTTCTTGAGATTATGTGTTGCAATATTTTGGTTCTATAGTGGGGTATGATCCCACACAGTCGGACGATTCTATTTATAAACGATGCTGCTAAGAACTGACGAATCAAATTAATTCACGTTCTGCTACCAACCAATCAGAAACCAGAATTGCTTCATAAATATTAAACCTTTTCTGGAGCAATTTCATATGTTCTTTTCCCGGGTTTCAACACGGTAAGAATATTTTGTTCTGTGGAACTGTCTACTACAAACAAGTCACCTCCCAGGACTTGTGTGTAACAGCGAACCATCTGAAACTAGAAATGGCTTACACTTCTAGAGGTTATGGGCCCAGTGTGCATCTTTACTTCGATGGATCCGAATCACAATTCGAATTGTGGCAAGTTAAATTTCTAGGATATCTACGAATTCAAAAGCTACACAAAGTACTACAAACACAACCTGAAAACAGAAACGACCCCGAACTCATTGAAAAGAATGCAACTGTCTTTGCGGAATTAATACAGTGCTTAGATGACTGGTAATGAGACAAGCCCTGGACGATGGCTGCAAAGCATTGAACATATTGAGAGAGCATTATTTATCGAAAAGAAAACCCAAAATTTTTTCTTTATACACTGAACTGACCTATCTAAAATGAATGGAAGCCGAAACTATTACTGATTATATTATAAGAGTCGAGACAACTGCAAATTCTTTAAAAATGTCTGGTGAAGTTATAAGTGACAGTCTGTTAATTTCCATGATCCTTAAGGGATTACCGAGTGATTTCAAGCCATTTACCACCGTGATAACCCAGAAAGAAAAACTCATGACTTTTAGCCAATTCAAGGTAGCACTCAGAAATTACGAAGAAACTGAAAAAAATGATCACAGAAAAAAACGAATCCACAAATATCATGAAATTTAAAAATACACACATAAAAACACCAAAATCGAATGATACCCATGCCAGGAATAAAAAACACAACTTTGCCAAAAGCAAGTTTTTTCCTAAGAAAAGTACAAAAATTATTTGCTATAATTGTGGACGACCTAATCACAAGAGTTTCCAATGTAGATACAGGACTCAAAATGGCGACTACATTAAAAATGTAGAGAGCTCTGTTAGCGAACATACATTTTTATTTTCATGTACATTTGATGCTTCAACAAACAATAATAATTTTCTTGTCGATTGTGGGGCCACGGCACATGTGATTACAAAGGAATTTGATTTTATCAATTTTGATCCCAACTTTAAGCCACAAAATCATTTTGTAGAACTAGCTGACGGGAGTCGAGTCAATGATATCATTTTGAAAAGAGGCAATGCAAAAATCTCGCTAAAGAACAATAAAGGTGAACTGTAATTGTCTGTATTTTTGAGATGAGGTGTTTTCATTGATTGAGATTG
This sequence comes from Euprymna scolopes, assembly GCF_053919585.1. Taxonomy (NCBI): domain Eukaryota; kingdom Metazoa; phylum Mollusca; class Cephalopoda; order Sepiida; family Sepiolidae; genus Euprymna; species Euprymna scolopes. The sequence goes on along the minus strand of NC_136521.1, from coordinate 23,969,253 downwards.
TCGGACTGACTTCTTCATCTTAGTTGTTATTGTCACAACATTTTGACCGTTTTGCCCTCCGGCCTTCGTCAGGTGTTTTGTATCGAACTGGGGAACCGTTTGTTAGGAGTCTCGAACCCAACCCTTTATTATTATTACGGGGGTACCGTGTTCGGACTCCAGCTAGGCTTTGGGATATAGTTGCTGATTCTCTGTTTTGAATGTTACTTTTTTCATTGCCTTCGTTCAGGATTGAACTTAGCACCTTTGGGTAACTGTAAACTTTGATACAACGTCTAGGACCACTCGGCCATATGTCACTAGGACAATTCTTAGTTGGTTTTTGTTAATGTTAGACCTATGTTGTTATTCAAGGTTTTCTCTCTCTATCAGACATGTCCAAATTGCATTCAGCTCTATGCTTGATTTGCTCAGTAGGTTGTTATGTCCGAGCATGTGAGCTGTTTCTTTAAGTTTTCTCACTTTCCAGTGGGTCTCTCTGTTTATTATTTTTACTTCGTCTCATAGGGGGCGATGGTCCCCCCTCTCCATCCAGACATGGTTGGCTATACCCGATTTTTCCGTCTCCCCTTTACTAACCGCTTTTCGGTGTTCTTCCACCCTTACTTTAAGGGGGGCGGCATGGCGGCTTGTAAACCTTTCTGCAACTGCATGGGATGGAGTATATGCAGTTTTTGGTCATGTTCTCCTCCATGCGGGGCTTCACTCGTACCAGGTGTCGTCTGAGTGTTGACTCGCTCTTGAATACCGTCCTGATGTTGTAGGGGGCACATATTCTCTGAATCTTTTCGGAGATGTCTCGTATGTATGGTAGGCAGACCGTTGGAGGTTTTGGGGTTTCATTCTCCTCTCTTATACTATTAACACGTCTGGTGGATAGTATGCTATCAGGGGTAGTTGTTACGACGGAGGGTATTCTTCAACCTGACCATTTCTTGGTGGTATGTAATGGTGTCGCTACTTATTGTCTCTGCTCGATGTTGTAAGCAGCGTGCGATTCCATGTTTGATACTGTATGGGTGATGGGAGTTGAAGTTTAGGTATTGTCCAGTGAAGGTAGGCTTGCGATATACGGATGTCTTAAACCCCCATAATAATAATAAAGGGTTGGGTTCGAGGCTCCTAACAAACGGTTCCCCAGTTCGATACAAAACACCTGACGAAGGCCGGAGGGCAAAACGGCCGAAACGTTGTGACAATAACAACCAAGATGAGGAAGTCAGTCCGACAATCTCAATCAAGGTGAACTGTGTTTCTGTATTCTAGAAAACGCTCTTCTAACCCCAAAATTTAAACAAAATATATTTTCTGTACAAGAAGCCACAAAACAAGGTGCAAATATAAACTTTAGCCCCAATAAATCAAAACTGGTATACCCGAATGGAACTGTATTTGACATTAAAGAAAATGGAAGACTATATTATTTAAATAGCGTAGTTCCATCAAAAACCGCCTGCCATGATCTACAGACATGGCATAAAATTCTTGGACATTGCAATATTCCTGATATCAAAAAGTTGCCGACTGTAGTTGATGGAATGCAAATACAAACATCAGAAACCTTCAACTGCGACGTCTGTACACAAGGGAAAATGACAAACTATCAAAACAAGATACCAGACAAAAAGGCCAAAAAAATCCTATCAATGGTGCATTATGACTTGAACGGTCCCGTAGAATCGATGGCCAGAGAACATTATAGATATGTGTTGAATTTCGTAGATGACCATTCAGTTTTAATAATGGTTTACTTTTTAAAGAACAAATCTGATACCCTGCTAGCAACTAAGAAATATCTAGCCGACATGGCACCCTACGGTGAAATCAAGTGTATTCGCTCTGACAACGGTACGGAATTCACCAATAAAGACTTTGAACTTTTACTAATTAACCATCATATCAGGCATGAAACATCAGCTCCTAGATCGCCACACCAAAACGGGACTGCTGAACGTGCGTGGCAGATACTTTTTGAAATGGCAAGATGCCTACTCATTGAATCAAAACTCCCTAAAAACCTCTGGACGTACGCACTTATGGCAGCAGCCTATATACGCAACAGGTGTTTTAACAAAACACTATCTAAAACTCCATATGAATCTTTCTGTGGTAAAAAAACAAATTTAAGCAGAATGCATATATGTGGTTCAACTTGCTGCGCATATATAGAGAAAAAGAGTAAATTGAATATTAAAGCCAACAGAGGTATATTTCTTGGATATGATAAAAACAGTCCAGCCAATTTAATATTTTTTCCCGAAAAAAATAAAATAAAAAGAATCCAGTGTGTAAAATTCACAGACACGTTTAATTTTACAGACGAAAACCCGTCATATGAAGAGGATGAAATTATATTACCTCAAATAATTAAAACAAACGAAAACAATAAAAATGACGGAGACGAGAGTGTCCATGACGATGATGATGATGATGATAAAGTCGAAAGATATCCCAAAAGAAATAGAAGACGACCCGATTTTTTTGTGGTCGACAATATAAAAGATTATCAAATTGACTATTGCTATTCAATGGAAAATGCGCCAAAAAGCGTCAACGAAGCAATTAATTCAGAACATTGTGATGAATGGAAAATTGCCATGAAAAAAGAAATAGATGCCTTAACCGAAAATGATACCTATACGGTAGTGCCTCTCCCAAGAGATAAACATGTTATTTCTACCAGATGGGTCTTTACAAAAAAGAGTGCAGCATCAAGCGTAGAACAGTACAAAGCAAGATTTGTTGCTAAAGAGTACTCTCAGATTTACGGTAAAGAATACTTTTCTACGTTTTCACCAACCACAAACCTAATGACAATCAGAATTCTACTGCAAGTCGCATCACAATATGACCTAAACATCCATCAAATGGACGTAAAAAATGCTTATTTGAATGCCCCAATAGATTATGAAATTTATATTACCCCTCCAGAGGGATTTATAATGAAAAATAAAAATAGCATGTGGCGACTTAACAAGTCATTATATGGTCTAAAGCAGAGTGCTCAGTGTTGGAACACAGTATTTCATGATTATATTATTAAACAACAATTTAGACAATGCGCTGTAGACCTCTGTTTATATACCCAACACAAAGACGATAAACTACTGATTTTGGTTTTGTGGGTCGATGATATTTTAATCGCATCAAATTGTGACATAATGTTAACTGATGTTAAGAACAAATTAAGTAAAAGATTCAAAATGACCGATCTTGGCAAAATATCTTGGTTTCTGGGGATAGAATTTACTCAAAGCAAAGGACTTGTTACGATGATGCAATCGAGATACATCGACAAAATACTATTAAAATTTGGAATGGGAGAGTGCAAGAAACGCTCTACACCGGTCGAAAATGATATTAATAAAAATATGCACACAGAATCTGAAATAATAAATGACACACAATATCGCAAAATTATAGGTAGTCTTATATATTTAATGACTGCAACCAGGCCCGACATGTGCTGTACAGTAACGGGACTGTCACAGGGATTATCACGACCGACAATGAAGGATTTAAACAAAGCTAAACAGGTTCTGCGTTATTTAAAAGGAACTAAAGAACAGAGGTTAGTGTTTGGAGAATCAAGAGATCCCCTAAAATTAGAAAGTTTTTTTGGATTCAGACTGGGCAAACGACGAAGATCGCAAGAGTGTATCTGGATATTGTTTCAGACTCTCAGAAAATGGGCCTATAATTTCATCGAAATCTAAAAAGCAACAGATTGTATCTCTCTCTACGTGTGAAGCAGAATTTATCGCGATCACACACACGACCCAGGAAGCACTCTACCTTAAAAATATCCTGAAGACTATTTTAGAGCCAGAATTGATTACAAGCCCCGTATTAATTAATTGTGATAATCAAGCCAGCACAGAACACGATAATCAACCAAAGATCCAACCATATGGATATAAAATACCATTTCATAAAAAACGAGATGAAAAAGGAATCCATTATTTTGAATTACATATCATCAGAACAAAATATCGCTGATGTATTTACGAAACCCGCGACAAGGATAAAGCTACAACGTTTTTTCTCAAAACTTGTTGGGGAATTCGACTGAATAATTTTTTTTTTTCACTGCCCTGTATGTATATAGATTTCTATATATCAAAAATACAGACCAGCGAAGTTCCACTTATGAGAAGGCTCTTACTTTTTTGCATGAATATCAGCGGAAAATCCTAGGGGTAATGCTCAGAGTATATAGATTTCTATATATATATATATATATAAAAAAATGGTCCTGGACAAGACGTTAAACTGTATCCATTTTATTTGTATTAACACTTTAACCTACTAATGCGTAACTAATACTTTTGCTTAAAAAAAAAAAAAAAAAAATCTTTGTAATTTTCCTTTTGAACACAATTAAAAATGGCATCTTTTTAAATGCTAAAATACTAAGATCGAAATGATTTTTAATTTTTGTTATATCTAAGTGAATATAAAAATATATATTTATTTTTGAGCAGAACAAACACAAGGGACTTCCCCATTATAAAAGTAGGAAGGATGTTGCAATATTTTGATTCTATAATGGGGTATGATCCCACACAGTCGGACGATTCTATTTATAAACGATGCTGCTAAGAACTGACGAATCAAATTAATTCACGTTCTGCTACCAACCAATCAGAAACCAGAATTGCTTCATAAATATTAAACCTTTTCTGGAGCAATTTCACATGTTCTTTTCCCGGGTTTCGACACGGTAAGAATATTTTGTTCTGTGGAACTGTCTACTACAAACAAGTCACCTCCCAGATCTTGTGTGTAACAGCGAACCATCTGAAACTGTTCTGAAACTCAAAATGGCTTACACTTCTAGAATATGCCTTCTTCCCAAAAACTCTTCCCCGCCCGATAATTTTTGAAGAAAACTTGATCCCCATCATTGTAAGTCTTGTACCTTACATTATCCTTGATACTTTTTTTTACTTTTTCTCTTGGGATTAACCGGTCGAACACCGAACGTACCTTCCTGGCAAGGATAATTTCAGCTGGGGATAATTTAGCATTTGGATTTGGTGTTATCCTATATATTGCTAAGAATTTTTTAATGCTTTTTTCTTCCGTGTCGATGTTATTATTCTTTTTTAACGCTTGTTTAAAAGTATCAACAAATCTTTCTGCTTGTCTGTTTGATCGGGGGTTAAAAGTTGGTGTTGTAATGTGTTCAATGGCCAGTGCCCCACAGTAGTGCTTGAATTCCTGACCTGTGAACATAGTACCATTATCATTAACAATTGTTTTCGGAATTCTGAACTGAGTAAATATCTCGTCCAGCGCTTTTATTGTGTTTGCAGCTGTAGGGTGTTTGTATTTTAAAATTTCTGGCCATTTTGACATACTATCTACGATTACTAGGTAATAATATCTCTTCAGAGGTCCTGCGTAATCGATATGGATGCGTGTCCAGGGTACATCTATTTTAGGCCAAGGTTGCGTCCGTATGGGGGGGAGATCTCGTGGCTAGTTGGCAACCTTTACATAATTTCACCATTTTCTCAATGTCCTGATCCATTCCAGGCCAGTATGTGAATCCTCTCATTAGGGCCTTCATTCTGGAGATTCCAGGATGTCCCATGTGGAATTCCTTTAGGATTTTCTTTTGTAATACTTGCGGTATTACCACTCTGTCTGCGTACATCAGAGTTTCATCACACATAGAAAATGAAAACACTTTTAATCCTTTTCTATTCTTTTCGTCTTGTCCCACTTGTTTTTTTATCTTGTTAATATATTTATCTGTTTTCGCTGCTTTCTTTATTTCCTCAAGTGTAACAGAAAGTTCCCTAACAGTATTTATTAATATATCTTTAGCTCCTATCTTAATATCATCAACGCTCTGATCCCCATCTGGCATCAATTGAAATGGGTGGCTCTCGTCTAGGGGAGACCTCATGTTTTGATAAGCTTCTGGGCTTGACCTTTACTCCTGACCTGAAATGGAACATGTACATCAAGTCAGTTGCCAAGGTCGCTGGAAAAATGGTAGGATCCTTCTACCACTCCAGAAGATATCTCACCCCTGATGCAATTCTCTATCTATATAAAAGCCAAGTACGTCCAAGGATGGAGTTACTGCTGCCACATCTGGGCAGGAGCTGCTAAAAACAGCCTATCCTACCTTGACAGAGTACAAAATAGGCTCTGTGGCTTAATGGGTGATGCCCTTTTCTCTTCCTACAACCTCTCTCCCACAGGAGAAACGTTGCAAACCTGTCTTTGTTTTATCGTTACTACCATGGCAAGTGCTCGTCTGAGCCCCAATCTCTGGTCCCCCCTCACCAATCTTTCACGATAAACACCTGTCTAGCTGAAACCACTGTCAAAAATTTTCCCCACTCTTTATCTGTGCCAAAATAGACTCGATGAACAAAGCTTCTTTCTTAGAAGTGCACGCCTGTGGAACTCTGTTCCGGTTGCCTGCTTCCCACATGACTACAACCTGGATCTCTTCAAGTCCAACATAAATAAATTCCTGATGAACCGCCCCCTTAAGTAAGACACTTTATCAAATCTCCAATACTAATGTATTGTACACGCAATAAACCTTATCCCCGAGTGGCTTCCGGGCCTTTATAAGTGGTAACTACCCTGTAAAAAAAAAAAAAAAATCTGTTAGTTCATTTTCTTCTTTTAGTGCTGCTATAACAGTTTCTTAAAATTCAGTTTTACTGGGGTCAATCTTGACAAACCATCTGCATGTGCAATTTTACTAGATGCTAGGTGTTTCATTTTGAAATTGTAATTGAGCAAAATAATACTCCATCTCTATAATTTATTTGCCCTATGAGTAGGAATCCCTTTTTTTAACCAAAAATCCATAGTAATTGTTTATGGTCCGTTTCCAAGATGAAAGATCTTCCATGAATGAATCTATGAAACTTTCTCATGGCATACACAATCGCCAGGCCCTCTTTTTCGATCGGACTGTACGTTCTTTCAGTGGGTAATAAAACCCTCAAGGCGTGAGAAATTGGTTTAGTAGATCCATCTTTCATTCTGTGTAGAAGCACCGCTCCTAAACCGTATTCACTCGCATCTGCCGCTACAATTAAATCTTTTGGATCGTAATGTGCTAACGCTAGATCTGATAATTCATTCAATGGTGCTGTTAATTCATGCATCTTTGGGGTATAAGAATTATAGTAGTTTGCTAGCCTCAAGAATGATTATAACTTCACTACATTGTCTGGTATAGGCATGTCTCTAATTGCTTCTGTCCTATTTGGGTTAGGTCTTCTATTTTTCCAATCAATTATTTGTCCCAAATATTCAATCTTGTCCGTACTAAAATTACAAATTATAAATATGGTTTTTATGTTCTTCAACATTTTTGCTTCTTATCAAAATGTCGTCTAAATAAGCCATTTCAAAATCCAAGCCTGCTAGCACGGCATCCATAATTTGTTGGAATAAATTTGGTGCTACTTTCAATCCAAACGGCAATCGTTTTAGGGAAAATAATCCTTTATGAGTATTCATTGTCAGGTATTTAGAATAATCTTCGTGGACTTTGACCTGCAAATATGCTTCAGACAAGTCAATTTTTGTGAAAATTTTTCCTCCATTTAACTTAGAAAATATTTCCTCAAGTGTATGGAGTGGATAGTTATGATCCTTTAAGCAATCATTCAGTCCTGTCGAAAAATCTCCGCATACCCTGATTTTTTTAATTTTTATTTTTCACATAAATTGTGGGTGACACCCATTCAAAGTAGTCCACTTTTTTTATTACTCCGATTTCTTTGAGTATATTTAATTCTTTCTCAATTGTTTCTAATGCCAAATACGGAACCTTCCTTTTGGGTTTAAATACTGGTTTCGTTTCATCTTTCAGTTCAAATTTCACTTCCGTTTTAGTGCAACAACCCAGACCTTCAGAAAATACATTTTTAAAATCCTTCTTCAAATCCCCTGTAAAATGTTTTCGACTTGTGATGGTATGAGACGAATGGATTTGCCAATCATTTTTACAATCAACGTCGCAAAATTATTATAAAAATCGTCGAATTTTGGATTCAATCAGTTCGCCATTTGCTATGTCACGGACTGCATTTAATTCTTCGCCACCATCTTGGTTACTGATCTGAACTACGCCGCCATCTTGGTTACTGATCTGAACTATGCCGCCATCTTTGTTCAACATAATATCTCAGAACTTAAGAGGTTACCTACACGACGGACCGCATTTAATTCTTGGTCGCCATCTTGGTTACTGATCTGAACTACACCGCCATCTGTGTTCAACACAATGTCTCAAAACTTAATAGGTTATGCGCCCAGCCACCGTCTTTTCTTTGACGGATCGGAATCTAAATTCCCCAAAGCCACAAGGCAGGTAAAATTTCTGGGATATCTAAGGATTCGAAAACTACACAAAGTCATACAATCTACAACAGAGAATCCAAACGACCCTGGATTTCTCGAAAAAAACGCGATTGTTTTTGCAGAACTGATTCAATGTTTAGACGATAGAAGTCTGTCTCTGATTATAAGAGACGCATTGGACGATGGGAGGAAAGCATTGAACATATTACGAGAACATTATTTATCAAAAGGGAAGCCGAAAATAATATCCCTATATACAGAATTAACCTCTTTGAAATGTAACGAGGATGAAATGATTACCGACTACGTCATGAGAGCAGAAACAATCGCCAATGCCTTAAAACTCAGGTGAAATAATAAACGATAGCTTGTGGATATCAATGACCCTCAAGGGACTTCCAGCCGATTTTAAACCATTTACAACTGTTATAACTCAGAAAGACAAACCCATAAATTTCAGCAAATTTAAAGTGGCATTGCACAGTTACGAATAGACTAATCGTATGCTCGTGGACAATAATAACTCCAGCAATATTATGAAGTTCAAAAATGCTTCTCGAAAGCAGATACAACCAAATTACGCAACTCACCACAACGTATTCTCCAAAAGTAATTTTCCCAAGAAAAAGAATAAAATTATCTGCTATAATTGTGGACGACCCAACCACAAAAGTTTCCAATGTCGATATAAATGCTCTAAAATGGACTCCATTGAGAACTTTGAGGAAGAACATACATTTCTATTCACATGTAACTTTGACAATACCACAAACGGTAAAAACCTCCTTGTAGACTGTGGTGCTACAGTGCACGTTATCACCAAGGAATCTGATTTTATTAATTCTGATTCAAACTTTAATCCTCAAAGTCATTTTGTCGAACTGCCTGTCATGACTTGGAAACCTGGCATAAAATTCTAGGACACTGCAATACAGCTAATATTAAAAAATTAACAAATGTAGTCGAAGGCATGAAAATAATACCTTCAGACGATCTCCCAAATTGTGATGTGTGTGCACAGGGGAAAATGACAAAAGATATAAGCCGAACACCAGACAAAGAAGCTACGAAAATTCTCTCACTTGTGCATTGTGACTTAGCAGGTCCGATCAGCCCGATGGGGAGAAACAATCTAAGGTACGTTTTGAACTTTATTGATGATTTTTCCGGTTTAATTATGGTTTACTTTCTAAAAAACAAATCTGACACTATCCTCGCCACTAAGAAATATTTAGCTGATGTTGCCCCGTACGGTTCAGTAAAATGTATTCGCTCAGACAATGGGACTGAATTTACTAGTAAAGACTTGAACTTCTATTAATTAACCACCGTATTAAACACGAGAAATCGGCGCCGTACTCCTCCTTCCAAAATGGCACAGCTGAAAGGGCATGGCGATCCCTTTTTGAGATGACAAGATGCCTACTTATCGAATCGAAATTAGCGCATAGTTTATGGACATACGCTTTAATGGCAGCAGCATATATCAGAAATAGATCGTTCAATAAGAGGCTGGAAAAACGCTGTATGAAGCGTTTTGCGGTATAAAACCTAAAATGAACAGAATGCATCTATTTGGGTCAGATTGTTTTGCATTTATAGAAAACACCAGTAAACTAAATACTAAAAGCGAAAAAGGTACTTTCGTAGGTTACGATAAATATAGTCCGACATATTTAATCTACTTTGCAGCTAAAAATGCCATAAAAAGGGTTAGATGTGTAAAATTCAATGATACATTATATTTAAAAAATGGCGATCCAGTGAATGAAAAACGTGAAATATTGCCTAGCATTTTAATCGATCACAATGAAAATATTAATAACAATGACAATTACAGTAACAGTACGAAAACAGTAACCAGACACGTCGATATCCAATAAGGGAGTGAAAAAGGCCAGACTTCTTACAAATTGAAAAGATACAAGATTATGCCGTGGATTACAGTTATTCGTTGAACAGCGCACCGGAAAGTTATAATGAGGCGTTTAATTCACAAAACCACCAAGAATGGGAACAAGCTATGGTATCCGAATTGAAAGCTTTATCTAAAAATAACACATACGAAATAGTGGCAAAACCAACAGATAAAAATATAATTTCTTCACGCTGGGTTTTTTCCAAAAAAGTCACAGCTTCTGGCAGTGAAACTTTTAAAGCAAGATTTGTAGCGAAAGGTTTCTCACAAATTTCTGGAGTGGAATATTGTGCAACATTTTCACCAATGACAAATTTAACGACAATTAGAATTTTATTACAACTTGCCACGCAATATGATTTAAAAATACATCAAATGGATGTAAAAAATGCTTATTTAAATGCTCCGATTGACTGTGAAATCTACATTTACCCTCCAATTACCCTCAAATGAAAAATAAAAATTGGATGTGGAAATTAAATAAATCATTATATGAACTAAAACAAAGTGCACACAATTGGAATTTAACACTCCATAATTATTTAATAGAACAGGAATTCAAACAATGTCCCGTAGACGCGTGCATGTATACCAAAAATGTAGGTAATAAATTGTTGATTTTGGTTTTTTGGGTTGACGATATATTACTCGCTTAAAACTGTGACAACACTTTAAGAGATGTTAAAAATGAATTAAATAAAAAATTTAAAATGGCCGATCTTGGACAACTGTCATGGTTCCTCGGTATAAAATTTACCTGTGAAAATGAAACTATAACTATGAACCAATCACGATACATTGAAAAAATTCTGCTCAAGTTCGGAATGCAAGATTGTAAGCCGCGTTCAACTTCCGTCGAAATAGACATAAATAAAAATATAGGGACCGAAACAAAATTCATAGATAACCGAATATACAGGGAAATGGTAGGAAGCCTCATCTACTTGATGACCACAACAAGGCCTGACATATGTTACACTGTAACAAAGCTATCTCAAAACTTATCGAAACCGACAATTAAAGACCTTAATCGTGCAAAACAAATCCTTCATTACCTAAAAGGAACCAAGGAACAATTTTTAAGATTTAAAAAATCCACATATCCTCTAAATTTAGAAGGCTTCTCAGATTCAAATTGGGCTAACTCTGAGGATAGAAAGAGTATAGCGGGGTATTGTTTTAGACTGTCAAAGACTGGACCTATGATCTCTTGGAAAACTAAAAAGCAACAAATTGTTGCACTTTCTACTTGTGAAGCAGAATATGTGGCTCTTACTCATTCTGCGCAGGAGGCAATTTTTCTGAACACCCTCCTAAAATCTATTTTAAAATCAGATCTAAGTAAAAACCCTATAGTAATTCATTGTGATAATCAGAGCAGTATCTTATTAGCAAATAATTCTATGATTCATCAAAGGTCAAAGCATATTGATATCAGATATCATTTTATAAGGGATGAAATAAGAAAAAATCTATTACTCTTACTTATGTGACGTCTGAGAATAATATAGCCGACATTTTCACTAAACCTATAAAAAGAATAAAATTAAGACATTTTATAACCGAACTTTTTGGAATCTAATTATGAATAAATCTCTTTTCAGAAACACAAAAGGAGAAGCATAAACAGTTAAAATCACACCAAAAAAAAAAAAAATTGTAAATTGTCCCAGACACGACGTTAAACTGCGACCATTTCTACCTTACTAACCAAATTAACCAATTAATACCTAACATAATGTTTCCAGTTTTTTGTTACAAAAAAAAAAAAGCCACTTGTTAAAACCCTTTTGTAAACTTCCTATTTTGTCAAATAGTTCTTTTTATATCTTTTTTATTTTGGCAAACATTTGTTAAAACAAAACAAAAATGTATATTTGTGAATTTTTGTGCATATGTTTATATGTATTTGAAAAGTATTCTATTTGTATGTTTATACATATTTAAAAAGTGTTGATTTTTATATGTATCCAAAAAAAAAAAAAAAAATATGGCTTCTTTTTGCACACATTAATTCTTTTTGACCAATGAGAATAAAGACAAATTCCCATAAAAAAAAGAAAAAAAAAACTATTATTTTATTGGCTTATTTTTCCTTGTTCATTTATTTTTTATTTATTTATTTTTCTTTCCTTTTCTCAAGTGAAACCAAAATTAAATCCGAAAGGATTTTTCCCTTATATCAAGAAAGGGTGTCTGTAAAATGTTTTTGACTTGTGATGGGGGGTATAAGACGAATGGATACGCCAATCATTTTTATAACCAACGGCTGTGCTAAACAACCAATCAAAACGTCGCAAAATTATTATAAAAATCGTCGAATTTTGGATTCAATCAGTTCGCCATTTGCTACGTCACGGACCGCATTTAATTCTTTGCCGCCATCTTGGTTACTGATCTGAACTATGCCACCATCTTGGTTACTGATCTGAACTAGGAAGAAAGAAAAAAAAAGGATTTTCTACGAACGTCAAAACAGGAAAAGAAAAAAGAATTGTCATTTTTGTGTGCCGAGAACATTGCAAGATGAAGAAAAACTTTTTTTGCACGAACATTTAATGGTATTTGGCAGTTCAAAGGAAAACTTTAATTTCAACACTTCAAGCTATTTTGGCCGTTATCATGATGAAGATATGACTAAGCAGTGACATGGTGAAGCCATTTACAGGTAAGGGAGATGTAGTGGCATGGCTGAAGAAGTTAAGGTTGGTAGTGAAACTTCAAAAGATAGATGATGTGGCATCGTATCTGGAGGAGGATAGATTGATTGGATTGATACTTGGAGATGAGTGAGATTTGCCAACTAAACGGCGAGTGGATAGAGACACGATTAAAGGAGGCATTCACTGTTGGTGCGTTCACAGCCTATAGAAAGTTAACCATGGTGAAATGGGCTGGTGAGCAGACGATATCAATATCAGACGATTGGTTGGACTGGCTAATTTCAGGGGAGTTGGACTAGAAAGTCTTGCCAAACTGGTTTTTGTCATGGGATTCCGATGCTATTTCCATCGAACACCAGCAGGCACCAAACATTGAGACCCTAACCAGAAGCGATCTAATAGCAAGGGCATGGTTGCTGACATCAACTAGGGATCAAAGCCATTACACCATGAGTCCTTTGAATGGTAAATCTGCTGTTCCTACCGGGAGTAGTCCTGGCACAGAAGTAAACTACTACAGATGCAGCCGCAAGGGTCACATAGTGAGAGACTGCTGAAGATGTGGAACCCACAGCTACTGATGCAACAAGGTTGGACATTGGGCCCAGGAATGTTCAAGAAACATCAGCGCCAGCCTGCTATCCTACCAAGATGTAAATGCGGCGCTCCCAGAGATTGTCATCTATGTTGATGGAATGCGGGGTTCAGCATTAATTGACACAGAATGCTTGCATACAATAATAGATGCAAATTGATGTCGATCCTGGAAGACAACAAAAGTGAACATCTTGGCTGTTGGAGGCTCATCCCACACATGGAAGAAGAGTAGTTACTATTTCAACAAAAGATTGATGCTCTGGTGGTGTGTGGTAAACTGCTGGGATTTGATCTGTTGTTAGGGATGTGATAAAAGCATTGGGAGGCACCAATTTTGGACCTACTGGTGCAATCCGGATCGGCAAAGTCACTACGTGTGCAGCTATCTCTGTCAGTGAACCAGACTTTACTGCTACGTTTGACCATTGGAAATGAGCATGAATCATGGCATGGAATTGGCACATAACTGCCCATCTGAAGGACTGCATAATGGAGTGTCAAAATATCGAGTGGCTGTGAAACTTCAATCAGATTATGTTCAAGAACTCCAAGCATGAATGGATAAGGGTTGGCTTGTGCCATACTCAGATAAAAGACTTGGCTCTCCGAAGGGATTAATTCTGTTGATGGCCGTGATGCAGTGGAATAAGGTGAAGGTGTGGCCACTGATGGACTGCCACAAACTCAACAATCATGTAGATGCATTCACAGTGAATGCAGATGTTTATGTTGCTATGTGCCCGACGCCAAAAAGGAGTAAACATGTCACTGCTTTACGAGATTGTATTTCCAAGTATGAGTCGAAGAGACATACGAGAAGAAGTTAATGGAAATATACTGACACATTTGGGGTTTGGCTTGAACGTGGTACCCCTCAGTATGAAGGCAATTGTTAGTAGGGTACTATTGCAGTAGGAAGGTGTGGACCATATGATATCAGCTTACATCAATGATATCTTTGTCGACGAAGATGTTGTGTCTGCATCTCCAGTCAGGGAACATTTAGCTTGATTCAGAGTAGGATGCAAGGACCCGGAACTGGTTGGGAATGGAACGAGAGTACAGTGTCCTGCGCTGGAAACGAAAGAACCTAATCCCAAAAATTCCCAATATCATAACATGACAAACTGTATTTTCCTTGTGCGGAAAGCTCATAGGGTATCGTCGGGTATCATAGGGTATCTTACATGTGTGGCTGCATCTGGCATGTGGAGTCATAAAAAGAAGAGTCTGTTCAATCACAAACGGCGTGACAGACTCCCTACTCCAACATATGATGTGTGAGACTGTGGACATAGTAAAGCGGAATGATCCAGCTTGTGGGAACTGGTACATGGATGGTCAGGAACTAAACATATGGGTCTATGCCCGCGTGTTAGCAACTGAAGTGGCATACCGTGTTGAGAGGAATTAACTCGTCGCTTCAGTGGTAGACCAATGTGTTGCACATAAAGATTCACTCTGCATGTGTACACAACTGGGTGTCAGACACTCAACGGGAAAGCACGAGTTCACACCAAGGCTGCCGGTGAAATGCTCATTAGAAGATGACTAAATACTCTCAAAGAATCGGTAAAGGAATATGAACTCTCAGTAGCTGTGACATTGGTTCTATCAATTCAACAACGTGGCTGATCAATTGATGTGTGTACCATGACAATTCAATGCCATGAAAAAGGATGCAGGACGAGAGCCACTGATTGGTATAGTGCACGTTGCTGAGCTAGACGTGGTCCAAATCATGACCATTCACAGAAACAGTGGACATCCAGAAGTGTGATGCACCGCTTATTTTGCCTGTGATGACAAAAGCAGCAGTTTTTTTTGTTTTTTGTTTTTTTACAAAGGCATCACCACATTATCAAGGCCAAGAGGCCACTCAAGGATAAGGGTTAAAGAGTGTACAGTAGAAATTGGACAATATAGTAATCATTAGTAATGAAAATTTGGTAAATTTGATAACTTATATGGAACGACTCATCAAGAACTTATTTACGTTAGACTTGAAGACAACCATATTGTAGTCAGCTGGAAAGCAGGAAAACAGAAGACAATTCCACAGGCGTGCAGTTCTAAGAAAGAAGCTTTGTTCATGAAATCTACGTTTAGGTTTAGGCACAGATAAAGAGTGAGGGGAATTATTGATAGTGTTTACAGCTAGAAGAGTGTTTCTTGTGAATGTTTGGCGAGGGGGGACCATAGATTGAAGCTCAGTCGAACACTTTCCATGAAAATAACGATACATCAGTTAGGTTAGCAATATGAATGTACATGAAATACCAATCTATAGATCAAGCGCCAGCTCACTGGGAGAAAGGAAAATTAGAGGTAAGCAGCGATTGGCAATAGTTGGGAATGGACATGCACTACAGTGATTACCATTTCCTAACTATCGCAGATTGTGGCTCGTTGCAATTTTCAGTGTGGAGATAGTTGGCACGGCAGAACTCAGCAACTATAATTCACCAACTGGAAGTGGTCTTTGTGAACGTGGCCCACCTCATGAATTACTGACAGATAATGGCACATCCTTCTGCAGCAATTCAGGACATTTGCAGATGAGGCGTGAATTTGAGATTTTGCTCTGCATATGCTCCGGCTGAGAATGGCATAGCAAAGCAACGGCATCGCACTGTGAAACAGATCATGGCCAGAGGTGGTCAACTAGTACAACATGACTCAAAAAGATGATTCGTCTTTGCTTCACTAGCTAATGCTATATACCGGTATGAGTTCTGGGTAAAAGAAATCAATGTTAGCAGGCCCCGAGCATACTCCCTACCAAATTGGAAACTATGTGTGAGTGAACGCACCAGAAAGTCGTTGTACCACAAACTTTGGCCAGGGTCGGGTAACTGAAATAGTTAGTCCACAGTCTATTTTAGTGGATGCCTCGACATGTGAAGGACCTTCGCCGCCGATACATTGAACTTGTCAAAAGAAGATTCCAACAGCATAACATCTTCGGAAAGCGGGTCAGAAAGTCCGATACCCAATGACAAAATAGAGTCGGAGGATGGTTATGAGGCAGAAGTAGAAGAAGCATATTTCTGATGAACCTCACAATTCTGAAGAAGCACCCAACAAAGACGACCAACACTGGAATGCCGCCTGTGTAATCATGAGATCAGGGAGTTGTGTGACAAAGGTCCAAGGGTGGCATATGTGCATCGTAAAAAGTCACCAACACTCGAACTCAAAACCTGACAAATAGGAAATAAAAAAAGCTACATATGCAAATTAATACATGGTTGAATTTGAATCGAATATAAAAAGTCTTTCTTTCATTGGTGAGGACAGTCTTTCTTTGACTTTGAGTTGTTTGAATGCTTAATTCACATTCCAGTGAGAAGAAAGAGACGTGGATTTTCTACGAATGTCGAAACAAGAAAAGAAAATAAGATTGCCGTTTTTGCGTGTGACAAGGACATCGCAAACTGAAGAAAAACTTCTTTCTTTTTTTTTTGCACAAATATTTAACAGTATTCAGGAGTTCAAAGGCAAACTTTAATTTTAATATTTTAAGTTTTTAAACTGGGAACCTTTCATTG
This sequence comes from Euprymna scolopes, assembly GCF_053919585.1. Classification (NCBI taxonomy): domain Eukaryota; kingdom Metazoa; phylum Mollusca; class Cephalopoda; order Sepiida; family Sepiolidae; genus Euprymna; species Euprymna scolopes. Next base: position 23,952,175 of record NC_136521.1, on the reverse strand, counting down.
TACAATCTAGGAAACCCCAGTTCCAATAAGATTGGCACAGGGTCTGTTAAATATGTAGCCAGACTGTTCTGACAGTATAGGTAATTTTGACAGTGAATATTGTTCTGACACTAGACAACCACTCTGTTATACATGCATCTAGAAAATGTTCTATACATGAGAAATCCAGACTGAATTGGAAAATATAGTGAAAGAAGGTGTCATATGCAATCAGAACTGGTCAGCAGTTTGGTTTATGTGCATAAAGGTAACAGAAAACTCCACGTGTTTTTAGCTCTGAAACACTTACTGCCATTACAAAACTCCTGCAATGGAAAACCTTGCCTTCGGGTGTCAAATATATTTCAAAATTGGATACCAAAAATAGCTGCTAGTTCATCAAACTATGCAGATTCACAACTGTTGATTACATTCAACTTTTGGAAGATTTTGCTTCCAACAGATGCTTTTTGGTTTGGTGATGTCTTAAGATGTGTTTATCCAGAAAATAAACATTATCCTGGAGAAGTGTGCTGGCACTCAGGATGATTGATGATGTCATAATTTTTGGAAAACCTCAAGAAGAGCATGACAAGCACCTGCACAGAAAGAAAGACTTTGTTCCAACTGTGAAAAGTGTGAAAAGTCAATGAGAAGCAAATTCAGGTTTTTGATGCAATCTATGATGAAAATGGTATGCACCTGGATCCCAGCAAGGTAAAAGAAATAAAAGTGTTACTCGGCCTATTAAGCACTCCTGAACATCACATATATGCCACCCTTCATCCTACACTAGTCAGATCTCATTGAATGATTAAAAAAGAAAAGGAAAAAGTAGAATTCCAGTAGACAGAAAATCACCAGAGGAAATGTTACTATCATACTTTGACCCTGCAAAACAAACCATCCTCCAAGTCAAGACATGAAGTAAAGGACTTGGTACCACTCTCCTCTAAGAAGAAAGCCTATAATGTTTACATCAAAACCTTTAACAGACACTGAACAGTGTTATGTCAATATAGAGCAGGAGCTCTTTGCAGTTGCTTTTGGGTGTGGATGCTTTATATGGAAATGCATTTGAGGTGGAAAGTAATCAACTTAAAAAATCTAGTTGCAGTTCTGCTCCACCTCCAAAGCCGTGAGCAAAATGTTGTTTTAGGGAACAACATTAATAAAGATATAAATAACATTCTATAACAACGCATCCTATGTCAGCAGCACCGCAGAGTGCAAACCTCCTAATGCCGCTTGAGATTCCAGTGCGGTCATGGCAGATAGTGGCCATTAATCTATTTCACATTGACGGTCTCAACTTTATGCTCCTTCCTGACCACTATTTCAAGTTCCTATTTGTGAGAATGTTAAAGGAGTTTTCCAATCAGGAAGTGATCAAACTGACAAAGCAAACAGTTGGAGAACCTGGAATTCCAGAGAAAGTTCCACACTCAGCTCAGTCCGCTCCAAGCAATTTGCAAAAGAATGGGGCTTCAAATATCACACATCATCATCCAAGTTTCCACAGTCAAATGGCTTAGTGGAACATTATATCCAGACAGTGAAATCTGCCTTCAAGAAAGCTGCCTCAAGTATTTGTGATTTGGACATGGTATTATTACACTTGCATACAGCTCTACTAGCTCATACCATTCTATCACCAGGTGAACTTCTGTACAAAAAGAAGCTAGCTGAAAACATACCAGTCAAATGCACCAATCAAAAGACCAAGATAATGACATGATTGTATCAGAACTAAGTAAATCAGATGTATCATAATCAATATACAAAAAAAAAAAAAAAATCTGCCCAAATTGTAGCAAAAACAAAAAAAAAAATGGTCTAACAAGATTCAAAGCAAATTTCACTACACGGGTTGTATCAAAAAGTTTGATGAGATGCAGAACACTGTTCATGGTACACAGGTTTGAACGCTTCCCCAACTCCTCCTAGCGAGCTGCTTTTATTGTGTCTAGCATGCCTCATCTGCAGGTGTGTCATGCAACCATGTCAGAACTGTGCAAGATGGAAGGTTTGAAAAGATCACAAACGCCATCTTGGATTTCTTTGATTTTTCTTCTCTTCTCAGCCTGCAGGACAGAAGGACATTTCTGATGTGAGTGTCAATTATTTATCATTTTTACAGCCACACAAAACACAAACGCGTAGTCACTTGCTTCTTTGATGAACATCACACAAACTGCACATAGAACAATCTATGTGTATTTTAAATAAAGTAGTCATCACGCAATTGAGCAGAGAACTAAGGTCGTACATAGTACAACCCCTCCCAGAAAAACTTTCTATTAATATGGTAATTTCATCTGGAACCACATCAAGTTCTGAGCTACACCCAACTGAAATTCCTCAGGAGCCTACCAAAAACTGTACACCTAGTGTAGAGACAACACACAAAAGCAACAGCCATCTCTTAAGCTTTATTATCGAATTGTGTTTTCATCTGTTTTTACATAGTCCAAATCAGTTTGTTTTAATTTGATCTCTACTGTCCTATAAATATTACGAAGATCCAAATGTGTATAAGCTGTTGAAACGAATTTTATAGTAACAAAGTTGCACGTCATTTTTGCATGTTTTTTGAAAAGTAATGGATTTTGGCAATATTAAAGACTGCAACAAACTAATACTTATTGTTTCTATTATGATTAATTTTCATTTACACAAGATGACATAATACATTTTGTAAAGATTTTTCTGCATTTTTAATTATATATGGTGAAAAGAGACCAACACACAAAATAGCAAATTTTCTTATTTTCAACAAACTTTGAACAGTCATAATTTGGTAGCTATTTGAGTTTCTCAAATAAATTTAGTATATTTTTTTGTTTATTTAGTTTATGTTTTGCAAAGATCTATGTGCACACATTAAAGGTTTATATCTACTTTATATCTAATATAATTTTTGTTTGGAAAGAACGAGTTATATTGTTTAAAAAGGTTTGCTCTTTAATATTATACTTTTACAACTTAGCTACAGAGTTTGGAGATTATTGTAGAGACCAGTAGTGGTAATTGTTTTTTTCAACTACTTAAAGATGCAAGACAAATACATCAACAGCAAAGAAAAACAAACACAAGAGTTAAATAGGCAGATAATAAATAGCAGGTTTATTTAGCTGTAAGGGTTTGCTTCTGGAAAAAAGGATTGGCAAGAGTCTCTCATTGGATTAATCCTCAGATGTTGGTTAGATGTCACTGAAGTTGGAGAAGTCATTGTGCAGGTCTAGTTGATCAACGCTGATTAGTTGCACCAAGGTTAGGCCAGATTGAAGCAAGACTTGTTCTGGAAACAAGTTGAATCTTATGAATGTAGTTGAAAAGTTTTCTTGAAAAAAGCAGGCTTGTTTGTATAAAACTAGAAAAATGAATTGCCCTGAAAAGAGCAGGTTTATTATGAGATAAATGATGGTTTAACTTCTGTTAAACATGATGGTTTCCTATCTGTTTAATTAGCTTGGGTGCCCGGAGTTGCCCAGGTGTTTGAAGGTGTGTGTTGAGCAAATAAAAAAAAGTGGTAGTAGGCAGGAAGGCTCGAACCCATACCACAAAGGAGGAAAAGAATGTGAAAAAAAGAAAAAAGTGATGCCTTTGCCGTTGCGTCCATCACCAAACCAGAAGTGGTAAAGGTTTAAATTAAGGTTAGTCAATCTAAAAGAGGGAATGACTTTCAAAAATATTGGCGAAAAAAGCAAACATTCCTGTAGTAAAGTGCCCGGTTGAGGGTGAAGGAATTAATGTTTTTAGTCAATTTTTTGATATTTGTCGGCCAAAGAGTTGAGCATCAAAACGATACTGATCTTGTAAAAATCCGTCAGCTCTATCGAAAGTTTTAGGCAGACATACATACATTTAAACAGACAGGTGAGATTTATATTATAGACTAGCGGGGGTACCCGGCGTTGCCCGGGTATTTGTAGGTGTGTGTATGTTTGGGGGAGGGGGTAGTAACAGAAAAAGAAGTTTTGGTAAGTAGCTAGGATCAAACCTGGAAGGTTGAAGCGAAGGTGGAATAGAAAGTGTGAAAAAAACCTGACAACTTACCACTCGCCCACGAAGGGAGAGTAACTAAAAAAAGTTAAAATTTAACAATTAAAAAGTTAAATTGATAGTTGTGCGATTTTAATGATCCCATCATTGAAGTCTCGCAGTGAACTTTTACTGCGGGGTAGTTATTTTGGTTTTGTTTCCCAACTTTTTGTTTCACCAAAATGTTGCGGGGAAACCAGCTCTCCTTAAAGAGGAGAGTGTCCATATGAATAGCAATTGTCTGATATAAGGAGTTTCCCCCACATTGATCAAACGCCCATTGCTTTCTGGACGTTCCCGGCATGAAGGTCGGGAACCACACCTTCACTTCAGATCAGTTTTGCTTTTATATGAAAAAAATGAACGAACATGTGAGAAGCTGAAATAGCAAGAATTTTATACAAGTCGACGTAAATAAATCTAGACGCGACATGCATTTGCAAATCATACATATTATGATCTAGGCAGTATATAAAGAGTTTTAAGACATAGTAACCCCCCCTTCCCCGCCGTCGAAAAAAACTTTTCTTGGACATACAAAAATGTGCGTGCCGCATTTGCCTTTTATATATATATATATTAGATTATTTGCCTTTTTTTTATATATATATTAGATTATTTGGCTTTATATATATATATATATATATATATATATATATATATATAGATGACATCTGGTTTTATTAAAAGAAGTGGCGACCATTTCAAACTTGGATTTGAAAATGAAGTATGACAAACTGTCTCTGATAAAGATATGTGCACACATCTAAAATTGTAAATATTCACATTGTTAGAACTTACATCTGTGATGTTTTATTCAAGACAATTGGAAACCGTTGAGTTCTTTACACAAATTTCCAATAAGATAATATTATTTAGAAGATTTTAAATGAATGGAATTTATTTTGGTAAAATTATTAAGCCATCCCCTCCCTTCGTTCTAGCCATACTTTCCCAGATTCCTAACTGTTTTTTTAAATTTCAACAAGAAATCTTAACCTAGTAAAGCAAGCAAGGATAAACTGCAAACTGTGGGTAGCATGAGAACCTTGGAACTTTCTGCATAGCAAGGAAATTTCTGTTGAGTTACTAACCACCCCACAAGCTAGTGTAAGGTAAATTTAAATAGTTAAACTCTCACTGAGCGGATTACGTTAACTGTTTATTATCTAATTTGGTATTTTCCATGAGGTAACATATTTATTCTCTGAACTAAACAATGTCTTACTTTTTACACATGTGGTAATTTTTCCTATCTGTACCATGACACTACATTATGGTCAAGTTTGAAATAACACACAGAGCTGCTGAATTGGAACATATAATCTTTGACTAACTCTCTAGGATTTAAAAAAAATTCTGACTCAGCTTCAAATTTCAACTTTTTATTTTAAAATCTTCCAATATTCAGACTGCTGATTTTTTGAGGATTAAAAGATCCAACTCAGATTTTCAGCATTCTTATAATCCAAGTGACTTTCTAAAACCGCTCAGACTATCTCCACAAGATATTGAGTGTGCATATTGAGGGGAGGAGGTCATCATGAATAGTTTAAAATTTTGACAGCAAAGGTAATGTTACCAGTTTCAATATGAACTCACATAATAGAGATAAGAAATGCAAGTCAAGGAAAACAAAAAGATAAAACAAGAAAAAAACAAATAAAATCAAGCCAAAGAGCTGCAAATAGGTATAGAAGATAAAGCTATAGCAATTTTTCGTAAATTGGATTTTTCTTATTTAAAAATGTTTTACAAATTTCAATCAAAAACTAAGAACTCATATCCATGAGAGATTCTATTACAATTAGAGTTGAAATTTGATTTTTCTGGTTAGAAAAAAAAAGAATGCTACTAAAATGTGGAGAACTCACATCCCTGTAAGAGTTCAAATTTAACGATTAAAAGTTAAATTGATAGGTGTGCGATTTTAATGATCCCATCATTGAAGTCCCGCAGTGAACTTTTACCGCGGGGTAGTTATTTTGGTTTTGTTTCCCAACTTTTTGTTTCGCCAAAATGTTGGGGGAAAACCAGCTCTCCTTAAAGAGGAGAGTGTCCATATGAATAGCAATTGTCTGATATAAGGAGTTTCCATCAGATTGATCAAATGCCCATTGCTTTCTGGACGTTCCCGGCACGAAGGTCGGGAACCACACCTTCACTTCAGATCAGTTATGAACGATTCTTTGTATCATTTGTTGTGATAAGAACTACAAATGTAAAATCAAAAAATGCTAATAGAATAAAAAGGTAAGTACCTGTTTTATTGTGCTAAGTGATCGGATGACAGCGCCAATTGCATGAGCCCATTGATCTCTTTCTTCTTCACCTGCTGCTTGTAAATACACTTCATGGTCACCAGAGGGCAAGCAGATTTTAAAAGTTCCCTGTCAAAAATAAAAGAAACATTAGATACTTATGGGAATGAAAAGCACAGAATCAATCAGCAATATTTTATTTGTTTCTTTTACAAATCTAACATATAAAGTTATCTTGCTGGATTTTCAAAATTAGACCCAAATAACATTTAGGCTGAACAAATCAAACTTAGTTTTTGACAAGTCAATTCTCATTTGTTATTATTAAGACAATCATGTATTTGGCTATAAATTTTTAATAATTTTTTGAGTATGACCCAGATAACTAGTAATATGAAATATTTTTGAAAATAATCACACAAACATGTAAATCAACAAAAAGATCGTTTATATTTTCCATTAAAGAATATATTAGTTGTCTACTCTACAACGAAATATTCCCTTTTTCTGGATAAGTTTAAAACTTTACAACCAAAAATAAAACACTAAAATGACTTCACTGCGCCCACGCAACACTGTAAATACAGCAAGTTTATACTATATTTCTAGATACTATTGTAAATTAAGAATTACACCAAAATAAAATGCAACTTTTCTGTAGGCAATTTTTATTTATTATTGTTGCACAGTATAACATAATAACATTCTTTGTTAGAATTTATTTGAAAAATTACTTTATCCAGCCTGGATAACTACTACTACTAAAATCTTTATAAATAATCTAAAAAAAAAACAAAAAAAAAACAGCAAGAGGATAATTTTAAATTGAATAATAGGAGTTGTTTACCTTATGTTTAAAAATGCGTAAAACAGACACTAAAATAATTTCACTACATACTGGGCAATACTGAATAGGTAAAGCTAATAATCTACATAACAGTGTATATTTGTGGTAATTCATGTTCAAATATAACTTTTTAAATTAGCCGGTTTTTTTTTTAACGAGGCTATAATTTTTAGCAATTTTATTCAATTAATGTAATTACGAAACATTAAACTTAGTTGCGTATAGCTAAACCCCTACCACTGCCCTCACTTGCCCTCTCCCCTTTCTATAGAACTCTCCTAAAAAAGGAGGAAGACTTCGTTCTGGTAACATGGCCACTCAATAAAGCTGCTATTATATTTTTAACTTCTGTGTCATCTTCACTCTGATACTAACCCGTGAACGTAACATGGTGGCAGCGGTGTTTATGGAATTAATAACATCCAAGGAGACCGACAAACCATCAAAGAACGTGTAAACAGTATTACTTTTGGTTTTAACTTCTGCTATGTTTTATATTTATCGATCGGTCGCTCCAATTAATGGCTTCCCTTCGCCTCGTGGTCCCTGCTAATCTCTGCAGTCTGTTATTATTGTGATTATTATTATTGATATCGAGTTGCTGTTGCAAGTGATTCTTGCCAAAACTTTCTTTTTTTCTGACTCTTTGCATTGATTAACTTTCAAAACACTTCTGCCTCACGGTGATGTCCTCCGAAGAGAATATGGCTGCTGCATCTAATACCGTTTCATTGACTAACGATATGTCCGGCTTACACATAAGGCCACCAGAACAACTCATATTTAGTGAGAATAAGGCAGACTCCTGGAAAATATTTCATAAACGATAGTCCAACTACTCGTTATTGACTGGTCTGGACTATGAACCACGAGAAATTCAGGTTGCCCTTCTGGAGAACTGCTTGGGCAATGATGCCATGAAAATATACCAGGGCATGCAGTTTGACACCCCGGAGACGGAGAGCACTGTAGAGGACATACTACAAGCACTGGAGGAGTATTCCGTCGGAATTCTCAATGAGAGATTTGCGTTCCGTCAGAGGAAACAGGGTGAGGGAGAGGCTTTCGACAAGTTCTACAACTGTTGAAGCTGTGTAATTTTTGTACCCGGTGCAGTGACTCACTTCTGCGGGACCAGATTGTAGAAGGTGTCCGTGATCAATTAACCAAACAGGAGATACTGAAGATACAGCACCTTACCCTACAAAAGAGTTTTGACTATGCAGAGCGACTGAAATGGCCTCAACCCACAGTCAAGGAATGGGACTGGATACAGCCCAGGTGATGAGGGTACGTGAAACCAGTCAAATGAAGAAAAGAGAATGCCTATTCTGTGGCTACGCACACGTGTCAAAGCGCAACAGATGCCCAGCCCATGGCAAAGTGTGCCATGCATACAATGAGAAGGGACATTTTGAATCCAAGTGTCCCAACAAAGACAGAATGATGTGAAAACAGAGACAGAGCACACGAATGTATGAAAGTAAGAAACGTATTGCACCCTCACCACGAGTACACCAACAGAGGAGGATGAAGAATACACCCACTGGGTGATAAAACCCCAAAAAACAAAACAGGCAAAAGAAGCCTTATGTTTCTGAACAAAAAAGAAGTTGTTTTCCAGATTGACACAGGGACATCCATTAATACCCTCCCTGAAAGGTTTGCAAAGAGGATGCAACCATACAAAGGGGACTTATCAATGTGGAATGGGTCTTTGATGAAGCCACTTGGTGTATGCCGAAGAAAGATAAGAAACCCCAAAACGCAGCAAACCTACTCAGTGGAATTTGTAGTGTTTAGGGATGGAGATGATTGCCAGCCACTGCTTGGCCTGCAGGTGAGCATACAAATGGGCCTTGTGGAGATAAAGTAGAAGAACTTCCATCGTGTCGCAGCAGTCAACATAGAGGAAAGCTACAAGGAAGTGTTCAATGATCAACTGGGCAAGTTGCCGTGTGTTGCCATTCTCCAACTCAAGCCAGACACAATACCAACTATAATGCCCAATTGGAGAGTACCTATAGCTATACGCTCTGAACTGAAGAAGGAGTTAAGTCGACTAACTACATTAGGAGTGATCAGACCAGTAGATAAACCCACTCCATGGGTTAGCCAACTTGTCATAACAAGAAAAAAAAAATGGGACAATGAGAATATGCTTAGATCCTCATGAGCTCAACAAAGCACTCATGCGAGAGCACTACACCATACCAATTCTCGAGGACGTCCTTCATGACATGAGAGATGTCAGAGTATTTACAAAAGTGGACCTCTCATCAGGATATTGGCACGTTGAGCTCAATGACATGCTTTGGCCGATATTGTTGGCGTCGGTTACCATTTGGCCTGAACTCCTCAGCAGAGATATTCCAAAGAAAGCTGAATGAACAGTTCCAAGACATACCTGGAGTTGTTATCATTGTATATGACTTGGTAATCTATGGAAAGACCAAGAAGAACATGACAGACGGCTCCACAAACTACTCCAGAAATGCCAAACAATAGGAAAACAACCCAGAAAAACTGGAGACCAAACTAGATGCGATCACTTTCATGGGGCATCGCATCAGTAAAGATGGCATTGGAGTCGACCCAGAAAAAGTAAGGGCTATTACTGACATGCCAGCACCAGGAAACATTGGGGCTCTCCACAGATTCCTAGGTATGGTGAACTACGTAGGGAAATTTATTCCAAATCTTGCAATAGTGACAAAACCCCTTCAGAACCTCACTAAAAAAGATGTCCCGTGGTCATGGTCAGATTCCCAACAAGCAGCTTTCCACACTATCAAAGAAGCAATCATGAACTCACCTGTCCTTACATACTACAACCCCCACAAGGAGCTGATTCTCAAGAATGATGCATGTGAGTACTGGTTAGGAGCAGCGCTAATACAGGTTGACAAACCAATTGCATTTGCAAGTAGATCCCTATCAGATGCCGAACAAAGATATGCACAAATGGAGGATGAGATACTGGCAGTTGTATACGGCCTAGAGAAATTTCACCATTATAAACATGGGAGAGAAGTAGTAGTTTGGACTGACCACAAGCCGCTCATCTCAATCAGCAAAAAGCCCCTATCAAAGACACCAAAATGGCTACAGAACTTCCTGCTATGGGCCCAGCAATACAACTACACACAACGATATAAGCCAGGGAAAGATATCCCATTAGCAGATACGCTGTCACAAGCACCAACGAGCAAGCCAGAGTTGGAAGAAATAATGGCAGTGAATAATCTGACAATGCAGCCGATACAAGACCACAGGCTCGCAGAGATTCGCCAAAAGACAGTTGAGGACTCCAACATGAGAGCACTGGCAGAAGTAATCGCTAAGGGGTGGCCGCATAATAAGGAAAGCCTACTCAACTCTATCAAACTGTTCTTTGATTACAGAGATGAACTCACGGTACAAGATGGATTAATACTGTGATGACAGAGAATAGTCATACCGCATGCTATGCGGAGTGAGATGAAACAAAAAGCACATGCCAGCCACCTCGGCATAAATACATGTCTGCAAAGAGCAAGGGACCTCATATTTTGTGCCAGGAATGTCTAAAGAGATTAGATAATACATCGAAGCCTGTGGCACCTGTGCAACCTATGCAGACCGCCAGCCAGCAGAAGCACAGATCATAGCACCAGTGCTGGAAAAACCTTGGCAACAAGTAGCAGCAGACATCCTATCATGGGGAGGGAACAACTATCTGATCACAGTAGACAAACATAGCAATTTCTTTGAAATTGACAAACTAGATATGCCCACATCAGAAGCCATGATTGAATGCATGAAAGCGCATTTCGCATGGAATTTCAGAGGTACTGACATCTGACAATGGTCTTCAATTTTCGTTTTACACATTCAGAAAATTTGCAAGGAAATGGTTATTCATACACGAGACGATATCGCCAGGCAACAGCCAAGCAAATGGTGCTGCTGGAGCAGCAGTAAAAATCGCCAAACGCCTCTTCTGAAAATGCAAAGCGTCAGGAGAAGATCCATTCTTGGAACTGTTCAACCTACGCAACGCACCAACTGAAGGACTAAGCATCAGCCCAGCACAAAGACTCCTTGGTAGAAGGACAAGATCAATGGTACCAACTGTCGAATTAAAGCTCAAGCCCCGTTACCCACATTCAACTGATGAAGCATTGAGGAAACAGGAGAGGAGGATTAGGCACCATAAGACGGGAAAAGAGCTAAAAGGCCTCAACGTGGGTGATAATGTTCGAGTCCAGCCACACAGTCCTTACACAAGAGAGTGGAGGGAAGCAACAGTCCGAAAACGAATGACGGGTAGGTCCTATGAAGTGGAAGACAGAGATGGACAACAATACTGCCGAAACAGGCGATTCCTGCGCAAAACGCCTGAGTCAAAACATTCCTTCCCAGGACACCACCAAGCAACACACAGCTGATGATCACCATCAGTCCCAAATACAGCCTGACAATCCCATATTACAAAAAGAAAGGATCACACAGGAAAATGAATCGATTGAAGAAAGCATTTGTGAAAGGAATGACAACCAACAGCTGACCACGCGCTCAGGACGAATTATTCGAAAACCTGCACGCTACAACGAATGAACAATTCACCCTTCTCGATGTCACCGTTCAAAACCATATCCCTACCCCTTCCCCCTTAGAAGAAAACAAAATGAACAAACACCCTTCCTGACGGAGGCATATCAACCCTTTTCAGGTTATTTAATGCCGAATCCGGTGATTTTGAAGAAAAATTTTTGAATAGAATATATTTGTTTTTTGCAAGTCAGTTTCTATTTAACCCATAGTTGAGACCCTAACAGGTACTATCACTCCGGGTCAGAGTGGACCTGGGAGCAATGGCAATTAAAGGGTGACTCCACACTCCCCAGAGCCCGCAAACTGGGGCCTCACCATCGGATATAGTTTAAGGTTATATCCAGGACCCTCTGACGGAGGGAGATGTTGCGTATAGCTAAACCCCTACCACTGTCCTCACTCCTTTCTATAGAACTCTCCTAAAAAAAGAAGGAGGACTTTGTTCTGGTAACATGGCCGCTCAATAAAGCTGCTATTATATTTTTAACTTCTGTGTCGTCTTCACTCTGATACTAACCCGTGAACGTAACAAACTTAAAAAAATCTAATTTAAAAATAGAGGTAAATAGGACTGGCGTGTAACAGTGGGAATAGGACATTACGGCATGGCTGATTTGGCAGAAGGACAATTCGAATCGACCAAGCCAGTCAGCATTTTTAAATATATTTTATAATTTTTCCTTATAAAAACTAAAAATAATATGAAAATATATCACTACGAAAAATCAGGGTTTGCAAAACTCTTTTTGGTTAATTATTTTCTAAATTTTTTAAGGATTAAAAACTTAAAAAATATTTTTAAGTTATTTTTTTTTAATCAAGAGAACAATATGAAAATATAGTTTCATTAATGACAGAGTGTTGTCTGTGTTTGTGTAGTTTTAAATAAACAAGGTTATTTTTAAGTTATTTTTTTTTAATTAAGAAAAACAAAATGAAATTATAATCTCGCTGTTGACGACTGAATGTTGTTCAAAGTCTTTTATTTTCATACCATTTTAACTGTTTTTAAGGAAAAATAATGTTTTTGCAAAACTCTTTTTGGTTAATTATTTTATGATTAATTTTTTAAGAATTAAAACCTTTAAAATATTTAAAAGAACAATATAAAAATATACTAATTTAGATGAAAATATAATCTCATTAATGACTGAGTGTTGTTATTCGTTTTTGTGTTTTAAATAAACACGGTTATTTTAGAGTTCTTTTTTTTTTTAAATAAAATTAAAAAAATTTTTTAAATTATTTTTAGTTCAATTTTACCCAAAGAAAAAAATATCTTCGTTTACTGGATTAATTTCAAACATATAAAAGAACTTTACCTACAAAACGCTAATTTGATGCTGAATCATCCCCTGCATAATCAGCCACGCTACGCACATAACCCTGTAAGAGGCATTTTAAAAACATGCATTATTTAGTACCAATTATCTATTTCATTGTTAGAAGAAAAATGAATTCGAAAGTATTTATTAGGTTTAAATTTCAACATTTTGGAAAATATCTTAATTATTTTATAGCAATGAATTGAACTCTCTATACAAAAACAAATAATTTCTTACAATAAGGTGACATACCCACATCCTTACTATAGTCGATAGATTCAGCAGATTGCCGACAGCAATACCAGTGAAAGACATATCAGCCGCAACAATAGCCAGAGCGATTTTACAAGATTAGATAGCGATTTTCGGAGTGCCCTCCGTAATCACAACGGACAGGGGTTCACGGTTTCAATCAACTCTTTTCGCTGAATTCAACTATTTGTTGGGAACAAAGCACATTAAGACTACTGCCTACCATCCTTGCTAAAACGGTATGGTGGAATGATTTCATAGACAATTAAAAGCATCTTTGGCTATGAACGGAAACAAATCGGACTGGTCAGACAATTTGCCACTCATTCTCTTAGCAATTCGCAACACTGTGAAGGAAGATTTGCAGAGCACACCTGCAGAATTAGTTTTCGGATCAACACTGATTTTACCAGGACAATTCTGTGAAAACAATACAGACATTTCCCCAACGACAACTTTTGTGACGGACTTAAAACACAAAATGTCACAATTAAAATTTACTCCAACCAAAAAGTCAGACACAAACATTTTCATTCCAAGTGATATTTACACATGTAAATACGTTTTTATCAGGAACGACGCAGTAAAAAACCCCACTATGTCCAAATTATTCCGGACCTTATTTAGTTCTCAACAGGAGTAAAAAGTATTTTACGATATTAAAAAGAGAAAAAAAAAAGACACTATAGCAATAGACAGACTTAAACCTGCATTCATAGACGAACAATTACACGTTTCTCCTACTCCAATACAAGAACATACACACTCAGAAACGGACAAAGAAATTACAAAAAACAACACACCACAAACAACAACAAAAACTGGTCGAAAAGTTCATTGGCCAAAACATTTCAAACAATATATAACTTATTAAAAAAAAAAAAAAAAAAACATACATGAAAAACAAAAACGAAATACGTTTCTCTTGTATATATATATTTTTTTTCCCCCCAGGAGGGGGAGTCTTGTTCGAACATGTTTTCCCTCACATATACACACCCACATGTACGCACGTGTGCGCACACACACACACATATACACAGCCTCATACACACACTCACATTCATGCGCATACACACACCCGAGCTGTGACGTCACTTCCTTTTAAGTGAAAAGCCAGACATGCGCAGTCAGAACACTAACTCCAGTATAAAAGTCAACAAAACCTATTCACTTCCCCTTTTTCATCCGGACCAGCGTTTGAGCTGCTTAGTCGACAAACCGACCGCGTGCTCTAACGTCACTATTTTCCCTTCGCCTTGGTCCATCAAAACAGACATGCGCGCGATGCTCTACTGAGCTAAACCCTCTCTTTCTACAGGCCGGCTTGCAACTTCGCGTTTCTCTATTGCATTCCTCCTTTCCTTCTACGCGCGTAGTCGTCAATGGCTGAATGAACACATGTACATAGAAGACTTTCATTTCTCAACATAAAATAAACGACATGTTTATTTTATTCCAGCATTTGAGTTATTGGTTTCCTTCATTCAATTCGTTTCATTATTTTTTCTTGTAGCGAGTTGGGGTATTTTATATCCTGGTCCGCAACAAGATCAACAAGGAAAACAAAATTCAAATTGAAAAGACACCTAGGCAATGTGAGATAATGAAACTAATAACATATAAACCATTTGGTATTTTCATTCTTAAAAAACTTTTAAAATATCTATTATTTTTAGCTCAGGATGTAAAAAAATTAAATGGTTGCAATAATCATAAAAATTAATAATAAAAAATAATAATAGTAAACCATATTGTTCTTTAAAAAATGAATGCAATAATGCTAAGGTGACATGTGCTCCGAGGGTAAACAGGAAACTATTGGTAATGCCAAAACGGTAAAAATGAAACTATTGCTACTGCCTAAAATGGTAAAAATGAAACTATTGCTAATGCCAAAACGGTAAAAATGAAACTATTGCTACTGCCAAAACAGTGAAAATGAAAATATTCCGACTGCCAAAAGCGGTAAAAATGAACCTATTGCTAATGCCAAAACCGTAAAAATGAAAGTATTGTTAATTTCGAAACGGTAAAAATGACTAAAAACTGTACAAATACAAAAAATGCAAAAACAGTAAAATTTAACCCATTGCTAATGCTAATACGGTAAAAATGAAACTATTGCTAATGCCTAAACAGTAAAAATGAAACTATTGTTAATGCATAAACGGTAAAAATTAACCCATTGCTAATGCCAAAACGGTAAAAATGAAACTATTGCTAATGCCGAAACGGTAAAAATGAAACTATTGCTCATGCCAAAACGTAAAAATGAAACTATTGCTAATGCCAAAACGGTAAAAATTAACCCATTGCTAATGCAAAAACGGTAAAAATGAAACTATTGCTGAAGCCAAAACGGTAAAAATTAAACTATTGCTAATGCAAAAACGGTAAACAATAAACTATTGCTAATGCCAAAACGATAAAAATGAAACTATTGCTTATGCCAAAACGGTGAAAATTAAACTATTGCTAATGCCAAAGAGATAAAAATGAAACTATTGCTAATGCCAAAACAGTAAGAATTAAACTATTGCTACTGCCAAAACGGTAAAAATGAAACTATTGCTAATCCCAAAACATTAAAATTTAAACTATTGCTAATGCCAAAACGGTAAAAAAATAAATTATTGCTACTGCCAAAACGGTAAAAATGAAACTATTGCTAATGCCAAAATGGTAAAAATGAAACTATTGCTAGTGCCAAACCAGTAAAATTTAAATTATTGCTACTACCAAAATGGTGACAATGAAACTATTGCTAATGCCAAAACAGTAAAAATGAAACTATTGCTAATGCCAAAACAGTAAAAATTTAAACTATTGCTAATGCCAAAACAGTAAAAATGAAACTATTGCTAAATGCCAAAACAGTAAAAATGAAACTATTGCTAATGCCAAAACAGTAAAAATGAAACTATTGCTAATGCCAAAACGGTAAAAATTAAACTACTGCTAATGCCAAAACGGTAAAAATTAAACTACTGCTACTGCCAAAACGGTGAAAATGAAACTATTACTAATGCCAAAACGGTAAAATGAAACTATTGTTAATTTCGAAACGGTAAAAATGATTAAAAACGGTAAAAATGAAAAAAAATGCCAAAACAGTAAAAATTAACCTATTGCTAATGCCAAAACGGTACAAATGAAACTATTGCTACTGCTAAAACGGTAAAAATTACTATTACTACTGCCAAAACAGTGAAAATGAAAATATTCCGACTGTCAAAAGCGGTAAAAATTAACCTATTGCTAATGCCAAAACTGTAAAAATGAAAGTATTGTTAATTTCGAAACGGTAAAAATGACTAAAAACGGTAAAAATACAAAAACTGCTAAAACGGTAAAAATTAACCTATTGCTAATGCCAAAACGGTAAAAATTAACCCATTGCTAATGCAAAAACGGTAAAAACGAAACTATTGTTAATATCCAAACGGAAAAAATTAAACTATTGCTAATGCCTAAACGGTAAAAATTAAACTATTGCTAATGCCAAAACGGTAAAAATTAAACTATTGCTAATGCCTAAACGGTAAAAATTAAACTATTGCTAATGCCTAAACGGAAAAAATTAAACTATTGCTAATGCCTAAACGGTAAAAATTAAACTATTGCTAATGCCAAAACGGTAAAAATGAAACTATTTCTGAAGCCAAAACGGTAAAAATGAAACTATTGCTAATGCCAAACCAGTAAAATTTAAACTATTGCTAATGCCAAAGAGATAAAAATGAAACTATTGCTAATGCCAAAACGGTAAAAATGAAACTATTGTTAATTTCGAAATCGTAAAAATGATTAAAAACGGTAAAAATGGAAAAAATGCCAAAAAAGGTAAAAATGAAACTATTGCTAATGCCAAAAAAGGTAAAAATGAACCTATTGCTAATACCAAAACGGTAAAAATGCAACTATTGCTAATACCAAAACGGTAAAAATGAAACTATTGCTAATGTCAAAACAGTAAAAATGAAACTATTGTTAATGCAAAAACGGTAACAATGAAACTATTGCTAAAGCCAAAACGGTAAAAAATAAACTACTGCTAATGCCAAAACGGTTAAAATGAAACTATTGCTAATGCCAAAAAAGGCAAAAATGAACCTATTGCTAATGTCAAAAAGGTAAGAAATAAACTATTGCTAATGCCAAAACGATAAAAATGAAACTATTACTAATGCATAAACGGTAAAAATTAAACTATTGCTAATTCCAATGAGGTAAAAATGAAACTATTGCTAATGCCAAAACAGTAAAATTTAAACTATTGCTACTGCCAAAACGGTAAACATTAAACTATTGCTACTGTGAAAACAGTAAAAATAAAACTATAGCTAATGTCAAAACAGTAAAATTTAAACTATTGATAAAACCAAAACGGTAAGAATGAAACTATTGCTAATGTGAAAACGGTAAAAAATAAACTATTGCTAATGCAAAAACGGTAAAAAATAAACTATTGCTAATGCAAAAACGGTAAAAATGAAACTATTCCGAGTAGCACTAGCTCACACTACGGCATTTATATTTACTCTCTATCGCCCCCATAACAGCGGAGTTACTATCTTTAAAAGCATATCTGAGACTATTGACCAAGTTCTATCAGCATATCTTTCAGCTAACATTCACGTATGTGGAGACTTCAATGTTCACAATGTGGAATGGTTGACCCACTCAAACAAGACCGATGATGAGGGGAGATTCTGTCATGATTTCTCCATTGCTTATGACCTCACTCAGATTGTTCACGAACCCACCCGTATGCCCGACAATGACGGCCAGTATGCAAGTCTCCTAGACCTTTTTCTCACAACTTGCCCTGAACTATGTTCAGTTTCCGTTCTGTCTCCTCTTGGATCTTCTGACCACTCAGTTGTATCAATTAAGATAAAAATGAAATGTAATAAGTCCTCAGACATACCTCTCCATCGTACAGTATATCGATACACTATGGCTGACTGGGATAGTTTCCGTACATTTATATCGGATCTTCCTCTGCGTTCCATGTTTAAAAAGGATGTGTTGTCTATAGTATCAGACCTGACAGAATGGTTAATCCTAGGTATAGACAACTTCATACCCTCGAAAAAGTCCCAGCAAAAACCTAACAGCCAGCCATGGTTTTCTCCAGAATGTACTGCTGCTATTGCGCACAGAAATCACTGTTTCCACTGCTTCCAACGTAATAGATGTATGGAAACTAAAGTCGCTTTCAGGACTGCAAGCAACCATTGTAAGAAACTAATAAAGAACGCAAGAGAGTTGTATGCTCAGTCTGTCAAGTCCAAAGTAGCTGAGCAGCAGCTTGGTTCCCACCAGTTTTGACAAATTGCAAACAGAATCCTGAACACAAGCGTGTGCTCCATCCCAACTATTATCAATGGACCTGAGGTAATCTCGTCAGCATCAAACAAAGCCAAACTCTTTGCCAAGAACTTTGCAGCCAATTCTACCCTTTGCCACCGAGGCCGCCAACCCCCAATATTTCCTCCTGCATCAGAAAACACTATGTGATATACAAATATCTGTATGTGATGTTGCCAAGCTAATCAAAAACCTTGATTCCAGTAAAGCAACCGGCCCTGACGGTATTCCAATTATAGTACTCAAAAAACTTCAACCAGAACTAGCACCCATACTTACAAAACTATTTAAACGTTGTCTTAAGGAGAATTAATTCCCATCACCCTGGAAAATCTCATCAGTATGCCCTGTATTTAAGAATTCAGGTGATCGCTCATCCCCCTCTCAGTACAGGCCAATAAGTCTCCTGTGCGTCATGAGTAAGTTGCTGGAATCTGTGTTAAATACAGAAGTAATCAACCATCTCTGCAAAAATAACCTTCTTAGTGACACAATATGGTTTCCATTCTGCTAGATCTACAGCAGATGTGCTTACAGTTATATCTTATAGGATTAGCGAATCTCTCGACGGAGGCTACCTTTCTAAGGCAATTGCTTTTGACATATCAAAGGCCTTTGATAGGGTATGGCATAAAGGTTTACTTCACAAGATCTCCAGCTATGGTATAGCTGGAAATGTCTTCTCAATTATTAAATCATTTCTCTCTGATAGGTTCATGAGAGTAGTAGTTGATGGGCAAAAATCAGAAGCTCACAGTATAAATGCTGGAGTCCCTCAGGGGTCCATCCTGGGCCCAACTCCTGATCTACATTAATGATCTTCCAAATCACATCCTTACATCATTCGTAGACATTTTTGCTGATGACACTACCATCTATGGTAGCACATCTAAGACAGTAAACGACCAGGTTCTCTCCGATTCTCTCTCCTCTGATCTTGATCAAGTTGTACAATGGGGAAAGGAGTGGCTGGTTACTTTTAATGCATCTAAAACCAAGCTTCTATCTTTACATCATCAACGTTCTGATCCCCATCTGGCATCAATTAAAATGAATGGCTCTCGTCTTGGGGAGGCCTCAAGTTTTGACAGGCTTCTGGGCTTGACCTTTACTCCTGATCTTAAATGGAATACGTACATCAAATCTGTTGCCAAGGCCGCTGGAAAAATGGTAGGATCCTTCTATCGATCCAATAGATATCTCACTGCTGATGCAATTCTCTATCTATATAAGAGCCAGATACGTCCAAGGATGGAATACTGTTGCCATATATGGGCAGGAGCAGCTAGAAAAGACTTGTCCTGCCTTGATAGGGTTCAAAATAGACTTCGTGGCCTAGTGGGAGATGTCCTTTTCTCTTCGCTGCAACCTCTATCTCACGGAAGAGATGTTGCGAGTTTGTCGTTATTTTCATGGAAAGTGTTCGACTGAGCTTCAATCTATGGTCCCCCCTCGCCAAATTTCACAAGAAACACTAGACTAGCTGAAAACATTATCAATAATTTTCCCCACTCTTTATCTGTGCCTAAACCTAAACATAAATTCCATGATCAAAGCTTCTTTCTTAGAACTGCACGCCTGTGGAATTGTCTTCCGTTTTCCTGCTTTCCAGCTGTCTATAATATGGTTGTCTTCAAGTCCAACGTGAACAAGTTTCTGATGAGCCGTTCCACTTAAGTTAACAAATTTACCGAACTTCCATTACTATCGATAACTATATTGTCCTTTTGACTACTCTACACTCTTTAACCCTTATACTTGAGTGGCCTATCGGCCTTGATAAG
Organism: Euprymna scolopes; assembly: GCF_053919585.1. Classification (NCBI taxonomy): domain Eukaryota; kingdom Metazoa; phylum Mollusca; class Cephalopoda; order Sepiida; family Sepiolidae; genus Euprymna; species Euprymna scolopes. The sequence goes on along the minus strand of NC_136521.1, from coordinate 23,931,711 downwards.
TGGTGACGCCTATGTAAAAAAAAAAAAAAAAATGTGAAAACGGTAAAAAATAAACTATTGCTAATGCCAAAACGGTAAAAATTAAACTATTGCTAATGCCAAAGAGGTAAAAATGAAACTATTGATAATGCCTAAACGGTAAAAATAAAACTATTGCTAATGTCAAAAAGGTAAGAAATAAACTATTGCTAATGCCATAACGGTAAAAATGAAACTATTGCTAATGCATAACCGGTAAAAATTAAACTATTGCTAATTCAAAACAGGTAAAAATGAAACCATTGCTAATGTCAAAAAGGTAAGAAATAAACTATTGCTAATGCCAAAACGGTAAAAATAAAACTATTACTAATGGCAAAACAGTAAAATTTAAACTATTGCTACTGCCAAAACAGTAAAAATGAAACTATTGCTAATGCCAAAAACGGTAAAAATTAAACTATTACTAATGCCAAAACAGTAAAATTTAAACTATTGCGACTGCCAAAAGCGGTAAAGATGAACCTATTGATAATGCCAAAAACGTGAAAATGAAAGTATTGTTAATTTTGAAACGGTAAAAATGACTAAAAACGGTAAAAATGAAAAAAATGCCAAAACGGTAAAAATGAAACAATTGCTAATGTCAAAACGGTAAAAATGAAACTATTGCTAATGCCTAAACGGTAAAAATGAAACTATTGCTAATGTCAAACAGGTAAGAAATAAACTATTTCTAATGCAAAAACGGTAAAAATTAAACTATTGCTAATGCCAAAGAGGTAAAAATAAAACTATTGATAATGTCAAAAAGGTAAGAAATAAACTATTGCTAATGCCAGACGGTAAATGAAACTATTGCTAATGTCAACATGGTAAATAGGAACTATTGCTACAACAAAAACGGTAAATGGTACAAAATCAGTAAATGGAACTTTTGCTAAAATAAAATCGGTTAATGCAAATATTGCTAAAATAAAATCGGTAACTGGAACTATTGCTAAAACAAAAATGGTGAATAGAGCTTTAGCTAAAACAATAGCGGTAAATGAAACTATACCTAATTCATGAATGATAAATGGGACTTTTGCTAATGCATAAACGGTAAGAAATAACATTGCTAATGCATAAACGGCAAAAAATAACATTGCTAATGCATAAACGGTAAAAAAATAACATTGCTAATGCATAAACAGTAAATAAATAACATTGCTAATGCATAAACGGTAAAAAATAACATTGCTAATGCATAAACGGTAAAAAAATAACATTGCTAATGCATAAACGGTAAAAAATAACATTGCTAATGCATAAACGGTAAAAAAATAACATTGCTAATGCATAAACGGTAAAAAAATAACATTGCTAATGCATAAACGGTAAAAAAATAACATTGCTAATGCATAAACGGTAAAAAAATAACATTGCTAATGCATAAACGGTAAAAAAATAACATTGCTAATGCATAAACGGTAAAAAAATAACATTGCTAATGCATAAACAGTAAAAAAATAACATTGCTAATGCATAAACGGTAAAAAATAACATTGCTAATGCATAAACGGTAAAAAAATAACATTGCTAATGCATAAACGGTAAAAACTAGGTACGGGCAAAAATGAGAGGACCTAGTTTTGAAAGCTGATTTATCATAATTTTTTTGTAGATTTCCAAATATTTTATAATTGTATTTGAAAGATTAGAGACTAAAGTTAATTTCCTAAAGGAAAAAAATATTTGTACACGTGAAAAAAAAGTTATGAAAATGTTTTCATGGCAAGCTAACCAATTCAGCTAAATTTTTAAGTTAAGAAATTCATTGTAAAAATCCTTTAAAAGATTAATATTAGTTTTCTTGGTCTATTTCAAAGATAATTAGTAAAGTAAAGTCCTCAGATATTGAATGAAATTAAAAAAGAAACACCTTGTTTATACAAAGTACAGCTCAATTAGCCCGCAAAAAGCAAGTAATTATGCCGTTCGGCAAAACACAACCAATAACAGGTTGTAAACATGAATATACACGCATATACGGAAGGCCAACATTTCAGCGAATCAAAACGCTGTTTCAAAATGAAGTCATGATTGTAAAAGGAGGTAGGGGTGTAAGATTTCTTATATTTTTTTCACCCAGACGATCATCTGTATATTCCTATTCTAAACGTTTTTATTAATTTTTATCAATTTTAATTTAATTAATTTTTATGTTCCTGTTTATAAATTAATTTTTTTTTTTTAATTATTGTTCGAGATTATATAAAAATTATTTTACGCCAAAAGTTTCACATTCTTACGAGCAAGGAAATTATTAAAATCTTGCATATAAAAATTATACGAAATCTGTAATTTAAAAAAAAAGTAGAAATATTTTTTGCTATTATAATTGTTTTTGTGTGAAAATATTCAATAAACAATGCTTAATTCAATGGTAATATCGGTAGTTCGAGAAATTCATTTTTCTTCAAGTTATATTGAATTCATTAATACAGACTTTAGGGCTTTTTTCGTAATGTTCCTGTAAAAATTAGTTTTTTTTTTATTGTTACAAATTACGATGCTTTATTTATATAAAAAAGGCAAAAATAAATTCTTGTGTTTTTTATTTACTACTGAAAACCATAACTTTAGTAAAGGTATTTTTTGTTTAAACAAAATAATACATTTTCACTAAGATTTAAATAAAAATAATTAGTTCATTATATTTCGCGATAATTATTTGATAAATATTGAAAATTTCATTAAAAATGGTTAATCCCCTGATTTTGGTGAATTTTTAAGTAAAGGGAGGGAGTCTAAATGTTTATACATTTTGAGCATCGGCATTCATTTTGCCCGTACCTAGTAAAAACATAACATTGCTAATGTATAAACAGTAAAAAAATAACATTGCAAATGCATAAACGGTAAAAAAATAACATTGCTAATGCATAAACAATAAAACATAACATTGCTAATGCATAAACGCTAAAAAAAAATATTGCTAATGCATAATCGGCCGCTGGAACTATATCTACTGCATAAACGGTAAAAAGAACCAATACTTAAAGGAAAATGTTGAAATGAAACTATTGCCAAAAAAAAAAAATAAATGAATAAAAAATTAGTAAATGGAGCTATTGCTAATACCAAAAGTTAAATGGAAGTAGTGCTAATGCCAAAACGGAAAATGGTTAGTTCATTATATTCCGCGATCATTATTTGATAAATATTGAAAATTTCATTAAAAATGGTTAATCCCCTGATTTTTGGCGAATTTTTAAGTAAAGGGAGGGGTCAAAATGTTTATACATTTTGAGCATCGGCATTCATTTTGCCCGTACCTAGTAAAAACATAACATTGCTAATGGATAAACAGTAAAAAAATAACATTGCAACTGCATAAACGGTAAAAAAGAATAGCATTGCTAATGTATAAACGGTAAAAAATAACCTTACTAATGCATAAACGCTAAAAAAAAAATATTGCTAATGCATAATCGGCCGCTGGAACTATATCTACTGCATAAACGGTAAAAAGAACCAATACTTAAAGCAAAATGTTGAAATGAAACTATTGCCAAAAAAAAAAAAATAAATAAATGAATAAAAAATTAGTAAATGGAATTATTGCTAATACCAAGTTAAATGGAAGTATTGCTAATACCAAAACAGAAAATGGTTCTATTCTTAATTTCTAAACAATAAATAGTACTATTGCTAATTTCTAAACAATAAATAGTACTATTGCTAATTTCTAAACAATAAATAGTACTATTGCTAATTTCATCACGTTAAAGGGAACTATAGCGATTGCCTAAACGGTGAAAAAAAAAGTGCCAGAGGAAAACATGCAAAAACGAAACTAATGCTTAAACAAAAACTGTAAATAGAATAATTGCTAAAACAAAAACAGTAAATATAAAGATCACTAAAAACAATAACGCTAAATCGAACTATTTCTAATGCATAAACGGTAAATGGAACTATTGCTAATGTCTTAACGGTATAAGAGAGTATAGCTTAAACAAAAACGGTAAATGGAACCATTACTAAAACAAAAACGGTAAATGGAACTATTGCTAAAAAAAAACAAACAAAAAACAGTCAATAGAACTTTTTCTGAAACAAAAACGGTAAATGGAATTATTGCTTTAATTAAAACAGTAAATAAAACTAGATCAATAACAAACACAGTAAATGGATCTATTGATGAAACAAAAACGGTAAATAGAATTTAATTAATACAAAACTATGTCACAATGATAATTAAAACTATTGTTAATGTAAAAACGGTAAATGGAATTATTGTTAATGTAAAAACGGTAAATGGAATTATTGCTAATGTAAAAACGGTAAATGGAACTATTGTTAATGTAAAAACGGTAAATGGAATTATTGTTAATGTAAAAACGGTAAATGGAACTATTGTTAATGTAAAAACGGTAAATGGAATTATTGCTAATGTAAAAACGGTAAATGGAACTATTGTTAATGTAAAAATGGTAAATGGAAATATTGCTAATGTAAAAACGGTAAATGGAACTATTGTTAATGTAAAAACGGTAAATGGAACTATTGCTAATGTAAAAACGGTAAATGGAACTATTGTTAATATAAAAACGGTAAATGGAATTATTGTTAATGTAAAAACGGTAAATGGAATTATTGCTAATGTAAAAACGGTAAATGGAACTATTGTTAATGTAAAAACGGTAAATGGAACTATTGTTAATGTAAAAACGGTAAATGGAACTATTGCTAATGTAAAAACGGTAAATGGAACTATTGTTAATGTAAAAACGGTAAATGGAACTATTGTTAATGTACAAACGGTAAATGGCATTATTGTTAATGTAAAAACGGTAAATGGAATTATTGCTAATGTAAAAACGGTAAATGGAACCATTGTTAATGTAAAAACGGTAAATGGAACCATTGTTAATGTAAAAACGGTAAATGGAACTATTGTTAATGTAAAAATGGTAAATGGACCTATTGCTAATGTAAAAACGGTAAATGGAACTATTGTTAATGTAAAAACGGTAAATGGAATTATTGCTAATGTAAAAACGGTAAATGGAATTATTGCTAATGTAAAAACGGTAAATGGAATTATTGCTAATGTAAAAACGGTAAATGGAACTATTGTTAATGTAAAAATGGTAAATGGAACTATTGTTAATGTAAAAACGGTAAATGGAACTATTGTTAATGTAAAAATGGTAAATGGACCTATTGCTAATGTAAAAACGGTAAATGGAACTATTGCTAATGTAAAAACGGTAAATGGAATTATTGTTAATGTAAAAACGGTAAATGGAACTATTGTTAATGTAAAAACGGTAAATGGAACTATTGTTAATGTAAAAACGGTAAATGAAATTATTGTTAATGTAAAAACGGTAAATGGAATTATTGCTAATGTAAAAACGGTAAATGGAACTATTGTTAATGTAAAAACGGTAAATGGAACTATTGTTAATGTAAAAACGGTAAATGGAACTATTGCTAATGTAAAAACGGTAACTGGAATTATTGTTAATGTAAAAACGGTAAATGGAACTATTGCTAATGTAAAAACGGTAAATGGAACTATTGTTAATGTAAAAACGGTAAATGGAACTATTGTTAATGTAAAAATGGTAAATGGACCTATTGCTAATGTAAAAACGGTAAATGGAATTATTGCTAATGTAAAAATGGTAAATGGAACTATTGTTTATGTAAAAACGGTAAATGGAACTATTGTTAATGTAAAAACGGTAAATAGAACTATTGTTAATGTAAAAATGGTTGATGGACCTATTGCTAATGTAAAAACGGTAAATGGAATTATTGCTAATGTAAAAACGGTAAATGGAATTATTGTTAATGTAAAAACGGTAAATGGAACTATTGTTAATGTTAAAATGGTAAATGGAATTATTGTTAATGTAAAAACGGTAAATGGAATTATTGCTAATGTAAAAACGGTAAATGGAATTATTGTTAATGTAAAAATGGTTAATGGACCTATTGCTAATGTAAAAACGGTAAATGGACTTATTGTTAATGTAAAAACGGAAAATGGAATTATTGTTAATGTAAAAACGGTAAATGGAACTATTGTTAATGTAAAACTGGTAAATGGAATTATTGTTAATGTAAAAACGGTAAATGGAACTATTGTTAATGTAAAAACGGTAAATGGAACTATTGTTAATGTAAAAACGGTAAATGGAACTATTGTTAATGTAAAAACGGTAAATGGAACTATTGTTAATGTAAAAACGGTAAATGGAACTATTGTTAATGTAAAAACGGTAAATGGAATTATTGTTAATGTAAAAACGGTAAATGGAACTATTGTTAATGTAAAAACGGTAAATGGACCTATTGCTAATGTAAAAACGGTAAATGGAACTATTGTTAATTTAAAAACGGTAAATGTAACTATTGCTAATGTAAAAATGGTAAATGGAACTATTGTTAATGTAAAAACGGTAAATGGAACTATTGTTAATGTAAAAACGGTAAATGGAATTATTGTTAATGTAAAAATGGTAAATGGACCTATTGCAAATGTAAAAACGGTACATGGAACTATTGTTAATGTAAAAACGTTAAATATAATTATTGTTAATGTAAAAATGGTAAATGGAACTATTGCCAATGTAAAAACGGTAAATGGAACTATTGTTAATGTAAAAACGGTAAATGGAACTATTGTTAATGTAAAAATGGTAAATGGAACTATTGCCAATGTAAAAACGGTAAATGGAACTATTGTTAATGTAAAAACGGTAAATAGAATTATTGTTAATGTAAAAACGGTAAATGGAACTATTGTTAATGTAAAAACGGTCAATGGAATTATTGCTAATGTAAAAACGGTAAATGGAACTATTGTTAATGTAAAAACGGTAAATGGAACTATTGTTAATGTAAAAACGGTAAATGCAATTATTGTTAATGTAAAAACGGTAAATGGAACTATTGTTAATGTAAAAACGGTAAATGGACCTATTGCTAATGTAAAAACGGTAAATGGAACTATTGTTAATGTAAAAACGGTAAATGGAACTATTGTTAATGTAAAACCGGTAAATGGAACTATTGTTAATGTATAAACGGTAAATGGAACTATTGTTAATGTAAAAATGGTAAATGGAACTATTGCTAATGTAAAAACGGTAAATGGAAGTATTGTTAATGTAAAAACGGTAAATGGAACTATTGCTAATGTAAAAACTGTAAATGGAACTATTGTTAATGTAAAAACGGTAAATGGAACTATTGTTAATGTAAAAATGGTAAATGGACCTATTGCTAATGTAAAAACGGTAAATGGAACTATTGTTAATGTAAAAACGGTAAATGGAACTATTGCTAATGTAAAAACGGTAAATGGAACTATTGTTAATGTAAAAACGGTAAATGGAACTATTGTTAATGTAAAAATGGTAAATGGAATTATTGTTAATGTAAAAATGGTAAATGGAATTATTGTTAATGTAAAAACGGTAAATGGAACTATTGCTAATGTAAAAACGGTAAATGGAACTATTGTTAATGTAAAAACGGTAAATGGAACTATTGTTAATGTAAAAACGGTAAATGGAACTATTGTTAATGTAAAAACGGTAAATGGAATTATTGTTAATGTAAAAATGGTAAATCGAATTATTGCTAATGTAGAAACGGTAAATGGAATTATTGTTAATGTAAAAACGGTAAATGGAATTATTGCTAATGTAAAAATGGTAAATGGAATTATTGTTAATGTAAAAACGGTAAATGGAACTATTGTTAATGTAAAAACGGTAAATGGAACTATTGTTAATGTAAAAACGGTAAATGGAATTATTGTTAATGTAAAAACGGTAAATGGAATTATTGCTAATGTAAAAATGGTAAATGGAATTATTGTTAATGTAAAAACGGTAAATGGAACTATTGTTAATGTAAAAACGGTAAATGGCATTATTGTTAATGTAAAAACGGTAAATGGAACTATTGTTAATGTAAACACGGTAAATGGAACTATTGTTAATGTAAAAATGGTAAATGGACCTATTGCTAATGTAAAAACGGTAAATGGAACTATTGTTAATGTAAAAACGGAAAATGGAACTATTGTTAATGTAAAAACGGTAAATCGAACTATTGTTAATGTAAAAACGGTAGATGGAACTATTGTTAATGTAAAAACGGTAAATGGAACTATTGTTAATGTAAAAACGGTAAATGGAACTATTGTTAATGTAAAAACGGTAAATGGAATTATTGTTAATGTAAAAATGGTAAATGGAATTATTGCTAATGTAGAAACGGTAAATGGAATTATTGTTAATGTAAAAACGGTAAATGGAATTATTGCTAATGTAAACATGGTAAATGGAATTATTGTTAATGTAAAAACGGTAAATGGAACTATTGCTAATGTAAAAACGGTGAATGGAACTATTGTTAATGTAAATGCGGTAAATGGAACTATTGTTAATGTAAAAACGGTAAATGGAATTATTGCTAATGTAAAAACGGAAAATGGAACTATTGTTAATGTAAAAACGGTAAATCGAACTATTGTTAATGTAAAAACGGTAGATGGAACTATTGTTAATGTAAAAACGGTAAATGGAACTATTGCTAATGTAAAAACGGTGAATGGAACTATTGTTAATGTAAAAACGGTAAATGGAACTATTGTTAATGTAAAAACGGTAAATGGAATTATTGTTAATGTAAAAACGGTAAATGGAATTATTGCTAATGTAAAAATGGTAAATGGAATTATTGTTAATGTAATAACGGTAAATGGAACTATTGTTAATGTAAAAACGGTAAATGGAACTATTGTTAATGTAAAAACGGTAAATGGAACTATTGTTAATGTAAAAACGGTAAATGGAACTATTGCTAATGTAAAAACGGTAAATGGAACTATTGTTAATGTAAAAACGGTAAATGGAATTATTGTTAATGTAAAAACGGTAAATGGAACTATTGTTAATGTAAAAACGGTAAATGGAATTATTGTTAATGTAAAAATGGTAAATGGAATTATTGTTAATGTAAAAACGGTAAATGGAACTATTGTTAATGTAAAAACGGTAAATGGAACTATTGTTAATGTAAACACGGTAAATGGAATTATTGTTAATGTAAAAATCGTAAATGGACCTATTGCTAATGTAAAAACGGTAAATGGAACTATTGTTAATGTAAAAACGGTAAATGGAACTATTGTTCATGTAAAAACGGTAAATGGAATTATTGTTAATGTAAAAACGGTAAATGGACCTATTGCTAATGTAAAAACGGTAAATGAAATTATTGCTAATGTAAAAACGGTAAATGGAATTATTGTTAATGTAAAAACGGTAAATGGAACTATGTTAATGTAAAAATGGTAAATGGAATTATTGTTAATGTAAAAACGGTAAATGGAATTATTGCTAATGTACAAACGGTAAATAGAATTATTGTTAATGTAAAAATGGTTAATGGACCTATTGCTAATGTAAAAACGGTAAATGGACTTATTGTTAATGTAAAAACGGAAAATGGAATTATTGTTAATGTAAAAACGGTAAATGGAACTATTGTTAATGTAAAACTGGTAAATGGAATTATTGTTAATGTAAAAACGGTAAATGGAACTATTGTTAATGTAAAAACGGTAAATGGAACTATTGTTAATGTAAAAACGGTAAATGGAACTATTGTTAATGTAAAAACGGTAAATGGAATTATTGTTAATGTAAAAATGGTAAATGGACCTATTGCCAATGTAAAAACGGTACATGGAACTATTGTTAATGTAAAAACGTTAAATATAATTATTGTTAATGTAAAAATGGTAAATGGAACTATTGCCAATGTAAAAACGGTAAATGGAACTATTGTTAATGTAAAAACGGTAAATGGAACTATTGTTAATGTAAAAATGGTAAATGGAACTATTGCCAATGTAAAAACGGTAAATGGAACTATTGTTAATGTAAAAACGGTAAATGGAATTATTGTTAATGTAAAACCGGTAAATGGAACTATTGTTAATGTAAAAACGGTAAATAGAATTATTGTTAAAGTAAAAACGGTAAATGGAACTATTGTTAATGTAAAAACGGTCAATGGAATTATTGCTAATGTAAAAACGGTAAATGGAATTATTGCTAATGTAAAAACGGTAAATGGAACTATTGTTAATGTAAAAACGGTAAATGGAACTATTGTTAATGTAAAAACGGTAAATGGAATTATTGTTAATGTAAAAACGGTAAATGGAATTATTGCTAATGTAAAAACGGTAAATGGAATTATTGTTAATGTAAAAATGGTTAATGGACCTATTGCTAATGTAAAAACGGTAAATGGACTTATTGTTAATGTAAAAACGGAAAATGGAATTATTGTTAATGTAAAAACGGTAAATGGAACTATTGTTAATGTAAAACTGGTAAATGGAATTATTGTTAATGTAAAAACGGTAAATGGAACTATTGTTAATGTAAAAACGGTAAATGGAACTATTGTTAATGTAAAAACGGTAAATGGAACTATTGTTAATGTAAAAACGGTAAATGGAATTATTGTTAATGTAAAAATGGTAAATGGACCTATTGCCAATGTAAAAACGGTACATGGAACTATTGTTAATGTAAAAACGTTAAATATAATTATTGTTAATGTAAAAATGGTAAATGGAACTATTGCCAATGTAAAAACGGTAAATGGAACTATTGTTAATGTAAAAACGGTAAATGGAACTATTGTTAATGTAAAAATGGTAAATGGAACTATTGCCAATGTAAAAACGGTAAATGGAACTATTGTTAATGTAAAAACGGTAAATGGAATTATTGTTAATGTAAAACCGGTAAATGGAACTATTGTTAATGTAAAAACGGTAAATAGAATTATTGTTAAAGTAAAAACGGTAAATGGAACTATTGTTAATGTAAAAACGGTCAATGGAATTATTGCTAATGTAAAAACGGTAAATGGAACTATTGTTAATGTAAAAACGGTAAATGGAACTATTGTTAATGTAAAAACGGTAAATGGAATTATTGTTAATGTAAAAACGGTAAATGGAACTATTGTTAATGTAAAAACGGTAAATGGACCTATTGCTAATGTAAAAACGGTAAATGGAACTATTGTTAATTTAAAAACGGTAAATGTAACTATTGCTAATGTAAAAATGGTAAATGGAACTATTGTTAATGTAAAAACGGTAAATGGAACTATTGTTAATGTAAAAACGGTAAATGGAATTATTGTTAATGTAAAAATGGTAAATGGACCTATTGCCAATGTAAAAACGGTACATGGAACTATTGTTAATGTAAAAACGTTAAATATAATTATTGTTAATGTAAAAATGGTAAATGGAACTATTGCCAATGTAAAAACGGTAAATGGAACTATTGTTAATGTAAAAACGGTAAATGGAACTATTGTTAATGTAAAAATGGTAAATGGAACTATTGCCAATGTAAAAACGGTAAATGGAACTATTGTTAATGTAAAAACGGTAAATAGAATTATTGTTAATGTAAAAACGGTAAATGGAACTATTGTTAATGTAAAAACGGTCAATGGAATTATTGCTAATGTAAAAACGGTAAATGGAACTATTGTTAATGTAAAAACGGTAAATGGAACTATTGTTAATGTAAAAACGGTAAATGCAATTATTGTTAATGTAAAAACGGTAAATGGAACTATTGTTAATGTAAAAACGGTAAATGGACCTATTGCTAATGTAAAAACGGTAAATGGAACTATTGTTAATGTAAAAACGGTAAATGGAACTATTGTTAATGTAAAACCGGTAAATGGAACTATTGTTAATGTATAAACGGTAAATGGAACTATTGTTAATGTAAAAATGGTAAATGGAACTATTGCTAATGTAAAAACGGTAAATGGAAGTATTGTTAATGTAAAAACGGTAAATGGAACTATTGCTAATGTAAAAACTGTAAATGGAACTATTGTTAATGTAAAAACGGTAAATGGAACTATTGTTAATGTAAAAATGGTAAATGGACCTATTGCTAATGTAAAAACGGTAAATGGAACTATTGTTAATGTAAAAACGGTAAATGGAACTATTGCTAATGTAAAAACGGTAAATGGAACTATTGTTAATGTAAAAACGGTAAATGGAACTATTGTTAATGTAAAAATGGTAAATGGAATTATTGTTAATGTAAAAATGGTAAATGGAATTATTGTTAATGTAAAAACGGTAAATGGAACTATTGCTAATGTAAAAACGGTAAATGGAACTATTGTTAATGTAAAAACGGTAAATGGAACTATTGTTAATTAAAAAACGGTAAATGGAACTATTGTTAATGTAAAAACGGTAAATGGAATTATTGTTAATGTAAAAATGGTAAATCGAATTATTGCTAATGTAGAAACGGTAAATGGAATTATTGTTAATGTAAAAACGGTAAATGGAATTATTGCTAATGTAAAAATGGTAAATGGAATTATTGTTAATGTAAAAACGGTAAATGGAACTATTGTTAATGTAAAAACGGTAAATGGAACTATTGTTAATGTAAAAACGGTAAATGGAATTATTGTTAATGTAAAAACGGTAAATGGAATTATTGTTAATGTAAAAACGGTAAATGGAATTATTGCTAATGTAAAAATGGTAAATGGAATTATTGTTAATGTAAAAACGGTAAATGGAACTATTGTTAATGTAAAAACGGTAAATGGCATTATTGTTAATGTAAAAACGGTAAATGGAACTATTGTTAATGTAAACACGGTAAATGGAACTATTGTTAATGTAAAAACGGTAAATGGACCTATTGCTAATGTAAAAACGGTAAATGGAACTATTGTTAATGTAAAAACGGTAAATGGAACTATTGTTAATGTAAAAACGGTAAATGGAACTATTGTTAATGTAAAAACGTTAAATGGAACTATTGTTAATGTAAAAATGGTAAATGGAATTATTGCTAATGTAAAAACGGTAAATGGAACTATTGTTAATGTAAAAACGGTAAATGGAACATTTGTTAATGTAAAAATGGTAAATGGAACTATTGTTAATGTAAAAACGGTAAATGGAACTATTGTTAATGTAAAAACGGTAAATGGAACTATTGTTAATGTAAAAACGGTAAATGGAATTATTGTTAATGTATAAACGGTAAATAGAACTATTGTTAATGTAAAAACGGAAAATGGAACTATTGTTAATGTAAAAATGGTAAATGGAACTATTGTTAATGTAAAAACGGTAAATCGAACTATTGTTAATGTAAAAACGGTAGATGGAAATATTGTTAATGTAAAAACGGTAAATGGAACTCTTGCTAATGTAAAAATGGTAAATGGAACTATTGTTAATGTAAAAACGGTAAATGGAACTATTGTTAATGTAAAAACGGTAAATGGAACTATTGTTAATGTAAAAATGGTAAATGGAACTATTGTTAATGTAAAAATGGTAAATGGAACTATTGTTAATGTAAAAATGGTAAATGGACCTATTGCTAATGTAAAAACGGTAAATGGAACTATTGTTAATGTAAAAACGGTAAATGGAACTATTGCTAATGTAAAAACGGTAAATTGAACTATTGTTAATGTAAAAACGATAAATGGAACTATTGTTAATGTAAAAACGGTAAATGGAATTATTGTTAATGTAAAAATGGTAAATGGAATTATTGTTAATGTAAAAACGGTAAATGGAACTATTGCTAATGTAAAAACGGTAAATGGAACTATTGTTAATGTAAAAACGGTAAATGGAACTATTGTTCATGTAAAAACGGTGAATGGAATTATTGTTAATGTAAAAACGGTAAATGGAATTATTGCTAATGTAAAAATGGTAAATGGAATTATTGTTAATGTAAAAACGGAAAATGGAACTATTGTTAATGTAAAAACGGTAAATCGAACTATTGTTAATGTAAAAACGGTAGATGGAACTATTGTTAATGTAAAAACGGTAAATGGAACTATTGTTAATGTAAAAACGGTAAATGGAACTATTGTTAATGTAAAAACGGTAAATGGAATTATTGTTAATGTAAAAATGGTAAATGGAATTATTGCTAATGTAGAAACGGTAAATGGAATTATTGTTAATGTAAAAACGGTAAATGGAATTATTGCTAATGTAAACATGGTAAATGGAATTATTGTTAATGTAAAAACGGTAAATGGAACTATTGCTAATGTAAAAACGGTGAATGGAACTATTGTTAATGTAAATGCGGTAAATGGAACTATTGTTAATGTAAAAACGGTAAATGGAATTATTGCTAATGTAAAAACGGAAAATGGAACTATTGTTAATGTAAAAACGGTAAATCGAACTATTGTTAATGTAAAAACGGTAGATGGAACTATTGTTAATGTAAAAACGGTAAATGGAACTATTGCTAATGTAAAAACGGTGAATGGAACTATTGTTAATGTAAAAACGGTAAATGGAACTATTGTTAATGTAAAAACGGTAAATGGAATTATTGTTAATGTAAAAACGGTAAATGGAATTATTGCTAATGTAAAAATGGTAAATGGAATTATTGTTAATGTAATAACGGTAAATGGAACTATTGTTAATGTAAAAACGGTAAATGGAACTATTGTTAATGTAAAAACGGTAAATGGAACTATTGTTAATGTAAAAACGGTAAATGGAACTATTGTTAATGTAAAAACGGTAAATAGAATTATTGTTAATGTAAAAACGGTAAATGGAACTATTGTTAATGTAAAAACGGTAAATGGAATTATTGTTAATGTAAAAATGGTAAATGGAATTATTGTTAATGTAAAAACGGTAAATGGAACTATTGTTAATGTAAAAACGGTAAATGGAACTATTGTTAATGTAAACACGGTAAATGGAATTATTGTTAATGTAAAAATCGTAAATGGACCTATTGCTAATGTAAAAACGGTAAATGGAACTATTGTTAATGTAAAAACGGTAAATGGAACTATTGTTCATGTAAAAACGGTAAATGGAATTATTGTTAATGTAAAAACGGTAAATGGACCTATTGCTAATGTAAAAACGGTAAATGGAATTATTGCTAATGTAAAAACGGTAAATGGAATTATTGTTAATGTAAAAACGGTAAATGGAACTATTGTTAATGTAAAAATGGTAAATGGAATTATTGTTAATGTAAAAACGGTAAATGGAATTATTGCTAATGTAAAAACGGTAAATGGAATTATTGTTAATGTAAAAATGGTTAATGGACCTATTGCTAATGTAAAAACGGTAAATGGACTTATTGTTAATGTAAAAACGGAAAATGGAATTATTGTTAATGTAAAAACGGTAAATGGAACTATTGTTAATGTAAAACTGGTAAATGGAATTATTGTTAATGTAAAAACGGTAAATGGAACTATTGTTAATGTAAAAACGGTAAATGGAACTATTGTTAATGTAAAAACGGTAAATGGAACTATTGTTAATGTAAAAACGGTAAATGGAATTATTGTTAATGTAAAAATGGTAAATGGACCTATTGCCAATGTAAAAACGGTACATGGAACTATTGTTAATGTAAAAACGTTAAATATAATTATTGTTAATGTAAAAATGGTAAATGGAACTATTGCCAATGTAAAAACGGTAAATGGAACTATTGTTAATGTAAAAACGGTAAATGGAACTATTGTTAATGTAAAAATGGTAAATGGAACTATTGCCAATGTAAAAACGGTAAATGGAACTATTGTTAATGTAAAAACGGTAAATGGAATTATTGTTAATGTAAAACCGGTAAATGGAACTATTGTTAATGTAAAAACGGTAAATAGAATTATTGTTAAAGTAAAAACGGTAAATAGAACTATTGTTAATGTAAAAACGGTCAATGGAATTATTGCTAATGTAAAAACGGTAAATGGAACTATTGTTAATGTAAAAACGGTAAATGGAACTATTGTTAATGTAAAAACGGTAAATGGAATTATTGTTAATGTAAAAACGGTAAATGGAACTATTGTTAATGTAAAAACGGTAAATGGACCTATTGCTAATGTAAAAACGGTAAATGGAACTATTGTTAATGTAAAAACGGTAAATGTAACTATTGCTAATGTAAAAATGGTAAATGGAACTATTGTTAATGTAAAAACGGTAAATGGAACTATTGTTAATGTAAAAACGGTAAATGGAACTATTGTGAATGTAAAAATGGTAAATGGAACTATTGCTAATGTAAAAATGGTAAATGGAACTATTGTTAATGTAAAAATGGTAAATGGACCTATTGCTAATGTAAAAACGGTAAATGGAACTATTGTTAATGTAAAAACGGTAAATGGAACTATTGCTAATGTATAAACGGTAAATGGAACTATTGTTAATGTAAAAACGGTAAATGGAACTATTGTTAATGTAAAAATGGTAAATGGAATTATTGTTAATGTAAAAATGGTAAATGGAATTATTGTTAATGTAAAAACGGTAAATGGAATTATTGTTAATGTAAAAACGGTAAATGGAACTATTGTTAATGTAAAAACGGTAAATGGAATTATTGTTAATGTAAAAATGGTAAATGGAATTATTGTTAATGTAAAAACGGTAAATGGAACTATTGTTAATGTAAAAACGGTAAATGGAACTATTGTTAATGTAAACACGGTAAATGGAATTATTGTTAACGTAAAAATCGTTAATGGAATTATTGCTAATGTAAAAATGGTAAATGGACCTATTGCTAATGTAAAAACGGTAAATGGAATTATTGCTAATGTAAAAACGGTAAATGGAATTATTGTTAATGTAAAAACGGTAAATGAAACTATTGTTAATGTAAAAATGGTAAATGGACCTATTGCTAATGTAAAAATGGTAAATGGACCTATTGCTAATGTAAAAATGCTAAATGGAATTATTGCTGATGTAAAAACGGTAAATGGAACTATTGTTAATGTAAAAATGGTAAATGGAACTATTGTTAATGTAAAAACGGTAAATGGAATTATTTCTGATGTAAAAACGGCAATTGGAACCATTGTTAATGTAAAAATGGTAAATGGAACTATTGTTAATGTAAAAATGGTAAATGGAACTATTGTTAATGTAAAAACGGTAAATGGAACTATTGTTAATGTAAAAATGGTAAATGGAACTATTGTTAATGTAAAAACGGTAAATGGAACTATTGTTCATGTAAAAACGGTAAATGGAATTATTGTTAATGTAAAAACGGTAAATGGAATTATTGCTAATGTAAAAATGGTAAATGGAAGTATTGTTAATGTAAAAACGGAAAATGGAACTATTGTTAATGTAAAAACGGTAAATGGAACTATTGTTAATGTAAAAATGGTAAATGGAACTATTGTTAATGTAAAAACGGTAAATGGAACTATTGTTAATGTAAAAATGGTAAATGGAACTATTGTTAATGTAAAAACGGTAAATGGAACTATTGTTAATGTAAAAACGGTAGATGGAACTATTGTTAATGTAAAAACGGTAAATGGAACTATTGCTAATGTAAAAACGGTAAATGGAACTATTGTTAATGTAAAAACGGTAAATGGAACTATTGTTAATGTAAAAACGGTAAATGGAATTATTGTTAATGTAAAAATGGTAAATGGAATTATTGCTAATGTAGAAACGGTAAATGGAATTATTGTTAATGTAAAAACGGTAAATGGGATTATTGCTAATGTAAAAATGGTAAATGGAATTATTGTTAATGTAAAAACGGTAAATGGAACTATTGCTAATGTAAAAACGGTAAATGGAACTATTGTTAATGTAAAAACGGTAAATGGAACTATTGTTAATGTAAAAACGGTAAATGGAATTATTGTTAATGTAAAAACGGTAAATGGAATTATTGCTAATGTAAAAACGGTAAATGGAATTATTGTTAATGTAAAAACGGTAAATGGAACTATTGTTAATGTAAAAACGGTAAATGGACCTATTGCTAATGTAAACACGGTAAATGGAACTATTGTTAATGTAAAAACGGTAAATGGAACTATTGTTAATGTAAAACCGGTAAATGGAACTATTGTTAATGTAAAAACGGTAAATCGAACTATTGTTAATGTAAAAACGGTAGATGGAACTATTGTTAATGTAAAAACGGTAAATCGAACTATTGCTAATGTAAAAATGGTAAATGGAACTATTGTTAATGTAAAAACGGTAAATGGAACTATTGTTAATGTAAAAACGGTAAATGGAACTATTGTTAATGTAAAAATGGTAAATGGAACTATTGTTAATGTAAAAATGGTAAATGGAACTATTGTTAATGTAAAAATGGTAAATGGACCTATTGCTAATGTAAAAACGGTAAATGGAACTATTGTTAATGTAAAAACGGTAAATGGAACTATTGCTAATGTATAAACGGTAAATTGGACTATTGTTAATGTAAAAACGGTAAATGGAACTATTGTTAATGTAAAAATGGTAAATGGAATTATTGTTAATGTAAAAATGGTAAATGGAATTATTGTTAATGTAAAAACGGTAAATGGAATTATTGTTAATGTAAAAACGGTAAATGGAACTATTGTTAATGTAAAAACGGTAAATGGAATTATTGTTAATGTAAAAATGGTAAATGGAATTATTGTTAATGTAAAAACGGTAAATGGAACTATTGTTAATGTAAAAACGGTAAATGGAACTATTGTTAATGTAAACACGGTAAATGGAATTATTGTTAATGTAAAAATCGTAAATGGACCTATTGCTAATGTAAAAACGGTAAATGGACCTATTGTTAATGTAAAAACGGTAAATAGAACTATTGTTCATGTAAAAACGGTAAATGGAATTATTGTTAATGTAAAAACGGTAAATGGACCTATTGTTAATGTAAAAACGGTAAATGGAACTATTGTTAATGTAAAAACGGTAAATGGAACTATTGTTAATGTAAAAACGGTAAATGGACCTATTGTTAATGTAAAAACGGTAAATGGAACTATTGTTAATGTAAAAATGGTAAATGGACCTATTGCTAATGTAAAAACGGTAAATGGAACTATTGTTAATGTAAAAACGGTAAATGGAACTACTGTTAATGTAAAAATGGTAAATGGAACTATTGTTAATGTAAAAATGGTAAATGGACCTATTGCTAATGTAACAACGGTAAATGGAACTATTGTTAATGTAAAAACGGTAAATGGAACTATTGTTCATGTAAAAACGGTAAATGGAATTATTGTTAATGTAAAAACGGTAAATGAAATTATTGCTGATGTAAAAATGGTAAATGGAATTATTGTTAATGTAAAAACGGAAAATGGAACTATTGTTAATGTAAAAACGGTAAATGGAACTATTGTTAATGTAAAAACGGTAAATGGAACTATTGTTAATGTAAAAACGGTAAATGGAACTATTGTTAATGTAAAAATGGTAAATGGAACTATTGTTAATGTAAAAACGGTAAATGGAACTATTGTTAATGTAAAAACGGTAGATGGAACTATTGTTAATGTAAAAACGGTAAATGGAACTATTGCTAATGTAAAAACGGTAAATGGAACTATTGTTAATGTAAAAACGGTAAATGGAACTATTGTTAATGTAAAAACGGTAAATGGAACTATTGTTAATGTAAAAATGGTAAATGGAATTATTGCTAATGTAGAAACGGTAAATGGAATTATTGTTAATGTAAAAACGGTAAATGGAATTATTGCTAATATAAAAATGGTAAATGGAATTATTGTTTATGTAAAAACGGTAAATGGAACTATTGCTAATGTAAAAACGGTAAATGGAACTATTGTTAATGTAAAAACGGTAAATGGAACTATTGTTAATGTAAAAACGGTAAATGGAATTATTGTGTGATGTAAAAACGGTAAATGGAATTATTGCTAATGTAAAAACGGTAAATGGAATTATTGTTAATGTAAAAACGGTAAATGGAACTATTGTTAATGTAAAAACGGTAAATGGAACTATTGTTAATGTAAAAACGGTAAATGGAATTATTGCTAATGTAAAAACGGTAAATGGAACTATTGTTAATGTAAAAACGGTAAATGGAACTATTGTTAATGTAAAAACGGTAAATGGAACTATTGTTAATGTAAAAACGGTAAATGGACCTATTGTTAATGTAAAAACGGAAAATGGAACTATTGTTAATGTAAAAATGGTAAATGGAACTATTGCTAATGTAAAAACGGTAAACGGAACTATTGTTAATGTAAAAACGGTAAATGGAACTACTGTTAATGTAAAAATGGTAAATGGAACTATTGTTAATGTAAAAATGGTAAATGGACCTATTGCTAATGTAACAACGGTAAATGGAACTATTGTTAATGTAAAAACGGTAAATGGAACTATTGTTCATGTAAAAACGGTAAATGGAATTATTGTTAATGTAAAAACGGTAAATGGAATTATTGCTAATGTAAAAATGGTAAATGGAATTATTGTTAATGTAAAAACGGAAAATGGAACTATTGTTAATGTAAAAACGGTAAATGGAACTATTGTTAATGTAAAAACGGTAAATGGAACTATTGTTAATGTAAAAACGGTAAATGGAACTATTGTTAATGTAAAAATGGTAAATGGAACTATTGTTAATGTAAAAACGGTAAATGGAACTATTGTTAATGTAAAAACGGTAGATGGAACTATTGTTAATGTAAAAACGGTAAATGGAACTATTGCTAATGTAAAAACGGTAAATGGAACTATTGTTAATGTAAAAACGGTAAATGGAACTATTGTTAATGTAAAAACGGTAAATGGAACTATTGTTAATGTAAAAATGGTAAATGGAATTATTGCTAATGTAGAAACGGTAAATGGAATTATTGTTAATGTAAAAACGGTAAATGGAATTATTGCTAATGTAAAAATGGTAAATGGAATTATTGTTTATGTAAAAACGGTAAATGGAACTATTGCTAATGTAAAAACGGTAAATGGAACTATTGTTAATGTAAAAACGGTAAATGGAACTATTGTTAATGTAAAAACGGTAAATGGAATTATTGTGTGATGTAAAAACGGTAAATGGAATTATTGCTAATGTAAAAACGGTAAATGGAATTATTGTTAATGTAAAAACGGTAAATGGAACTATTGTTAATGTAAAAACGGTAAATGGAACTATTGTTAATGTAAAAACGGTAAATGGAACTATTGCTAATGTAAAAACGGTAAATGGAACTATTGTTAATGTAAAAACGGTAAATGGAATTATTGCTAATGTAAAAACGGTAAATGGAACTATTGTTAATGTAAAAACGGTAAATGGAACTATTGTTAATGTAAAAATGGTAAATGGACCTATTGCTAATGTAAAAACGGTAAATGGAACTATTGTTAATGTAAAAACGGTAAATGGAACTATTGTTAATGTAAAAATGGTAAATGGAACTATTGTTAATGTAAAAACGGTAAATGGAACTATTGTTAATGTAAAAATGGTAAATGGACCTATTGCTAATGTAAAAACGGTAAATGGAACTATTGTTAATGTAAAAACGGTAAATGGAACTATTGTTAATGTAAAAATGGTAAATGGAACTATTGTTAATGTAAAAATTGTAAATGGAACTATTGCTAATGTAAAAATGGTAAATGGAATTATTGCTAATGTAAAAACGGTAAATGGAATTATTGCTAATGTAAAAACGGTAAATGGAATTATTGTTAATGTAAAAACGGTAAATGGAATTATTGTTAACGTAAAAATGGTTAATGGAATTATTGCTAATGTAAAAATGGTAAATGGACCTATTGCTAATGTAAAAACGGTAAATGGAATTATTGCTAATGTAAAAACGGTAAATGGAATTATTGTTAATGTAAAAACGGTAAATGGAACTATTGTTAATGTAAAAATGGTAAATGGACCTATTGCTAATGTAAAAATGCTAAATGGAATTATTGCTGATGTAAAAACGGTAAATGGAACTATTGTTAATGTAAAAATGGTAAATGGAACTATTGTTAATGTAAAAACGGTAAATGGAATTATTGCTAATGTAAAAACGGCAATTGGAACCATTGTTAATGTAAAAATGGTAAATGGAACTATTGTTAATGTAAAAATGGTAAATGGAACTATTGTGATGTAAAAACGGTAAATGGAACTATTGTTAATGTAAAAATGGTAAATGGAACTATTGTTAATGTAAAAACGGTAAATGGAACTATTGTTCATGTAAAAACGGTAAATGGAATTATTGTTAATGTAAAAACGGTAAATGGAATTATTGCTAATGTAAAAATGGTAAATGGAATTATTGTAAATGTAAAAACGGAAAATGGAACTATTGTTAATGTAAAAACGGTAAATCGAACTATTGTTAATGTAAAAACGGTAGATGGAACTATTGTTAATGTAAAAACGGTAAATGGAACTATTGCTAATGTAAAAACGGTGAATGGAACTATTGTTAATGTAAAAACGGTAAATGGAACTATTGTTAATGTAAAAACGGTAAATGGAATTATTGTTAATGTAAAAACGGTAAATGGAATTATTGCTAATGTAAAAACGGTAAATGGAATTATTGTTAATGTAAAAACGGTAAATGGAACTATTGCTAATGTAAAAACGGTAAATGGAACTATTGTTAATGTAAAAACGGTAAATGGAATTATTGCTAATGTAAAAACGGTAAATGGAACTATTGTTAATGTAAAAACGGTAAATGGAACTATTGTTAATGTAAAAATGGTAAATGGACCTATTGCTAATGTAAAAACGGTAAATGGAACTATTGTTAATGTAAAAACGGTAAATGGAACTATTGTTAATGTAAAAATGGTAAATGGAACTATTGTTAATGTAAAAACGGTAAATGGAACTATTGTTAATGTAAAAATGGTAAATGGACCTATTGCTAATGTAAAAACGGTAAATGGAACTATTGTTAA
Organism: Euprymna scolopes; assembly: GCF_053919585.1. NCBI lineage: Eukaryota > Metazoa > Mollusca > Cephalopoda > Sepiida > Sepiolidae > Euprymna > Euprymna scolopes. Next base: position 23,908,841 of record NC_136521.1, on the reverse strand, counting down.
TGTAAAAACGGTAAATGGAACTATTGTTAATGTAAAAATGGTAAATGGAACTATTGTTAATGTAAAAATTGTAAATGGAACTATTGCTAATGTAAAAATGGTAAATGGAATTATTGCTAATGTAAAAACGGTAAATGGAATTATTGCTAATGTAAAAACGGTAAATGGAATTATTGTTAATGTAAAAACGGTAAATGGAATTATTGTTAACGTAAAAATGGTTAATGGAATTATTGCTAATGTAAAAATGGTAAATGGACCTATTGCTAATGTAAAAACGGTAAATGGAATTATTGCTAATGTAAAAACGGTAAATGGAATTATTGTTAATGTAAAAACGGTAAATGGAACTATTGTTAATGTAAAAATGGTAAATGGACCTATTGCTAATGTAAAAATGCTAAATGGAATTATTGCTGATGTAAAAACGGTAAATGGAACTATTGTTAATGTAAAAATGGTAAATGGAACTATTGTTAATGTAAAAACGGTAAATGGAATTATTGCTAATGTAAAAACGGCAATTGGAACCATTGTTAATGTAAAAATGGTAAATGGAACTATTGTTAATGTAAAAATGGTAAATGGAACTATTGTGATGTAAAAACGGTAAATGGAACTATTGTTAATGTAAAAATGGTAAATGGAACTATTGTTAATGTAAAAACGGTAAATGGAACTATTGTTCATGTAAAAACGGTAAATGGAATTATTGTTAATGTAAAAACGGTAAATGGAATTATTGCTAATGTAAAAATGGTAAATGGAATTATTGTTAATGTAAAAACGGAAAATGGAACTATTGTTAATGTAAAAACGGTAAATCGAACTATTGTTAATGTAAAAACGGTAGATGGAACTATTGTTAATGTAAAAACGGTAAATGGAACTATTGCTAATGTAAAAACGGTGAATGGAACTATTGTTAATGTAAAAACGGTAAATGGAACTATTGTTAATGTAAAAACGGTAAATGGAATTATTGTTAATGTAAAAACGGTAAATGGAATTATTGCTAATGTAAAAACGGTAAATGGAATTATTGTTAATGTAATAACGGTAAATGGAACTATTGTTAATGTAAAAACGGTAAATGGAACTATTGTTAATGTAAAAACGGTAAATGGAACTATTGTTAATGTAAAAACGGTAAATGGAACTATTGCTAATGTAAAAACGGTAAATGGAACTATTGTTAATGTAAAAACGGTAAATGGAATTATTGTTAATGTAAAAACGGTAAATGGAACTATTGTTAATGTAAAAACGGTAAATGGAATTATTGTTAATGTAAAAATGGTAAATGGAATTATTGTTAATGTAAAAACGGTAAATGGAACTATTGTTAATGTAAAAACGGTAAATGGAACTATTGTTAATGTAAACACGGTAAATGGAATTATTGTTAATGTAAAAATCGTAAATGGACCTATTGCTAATGTAAAAACGGTAAATGGAACTATTGTTAATGTAAAAACGGTAAATGGAACTATTGTTCATGTAAAAACGGTAAATGGAATTATTGTTAATGTAAAAACGGTAAATGGACCTATTGCTAATGTAAAAACGGTAAATGGAACTATTGTTAATGTAAAAACGGTAAATGGAACTATTGTTAATGTAAAAACGGTAAATGGACCTATTGTTAATGTAAAAACGGTAAATGGAACTATTGTTAATGTAAAAATGGTAAATGGAACTATTGCTAATGTAAAAACGGTAAATGGAACTATTGTTAATGTAAAAACGGTAAATGGAACTATTGTTAATGTAAAAACGGTAAATTGAACTATTGTTAATGTAAAAATGGTAAATGGAACTATTGTTAATGTAAAAATGGTAAATGGAACTATTGTTAATGTAAAAACGGTAAATGGAACTATTGCTAATGTAAAAACGGTAAATGGAACTATTGTTAATGTAAAAACGGTAAATGGAACTATTGCTAATGTATAAACGGTAAATGGAACTATTGTTAATGTAAAAACGGTAAATGGAACTATTGTTAATGTAAAAATGGTAAATGGAATTATTGTTAATGTAAAAATGGTAAATGGAATTATTGTTAATGTAAAAACGGTAAATGGAATTATTGTTAATGTAAAAACGGTAAATGGAACTATTGTTAATGTAAAAACGGTAAATGGAATTATTGTTAATGTAAAAATGGTAAATGGAATTATTGTTAATGTAAAAACGGTAAATGGAACTATTGTTAATGTAAAAACGGTAAATGGAACTATTGTTAATGTAAACACGGTAAATGGAATTATTGTTAATGTAAAAATCGTAAATGGACCTATTGCTAATGTAAAAACGGTAAATGGAACTATTGTTAATGTAAAAACGGTAAATGGAACTATTGTTAATGTAAAAACGGTAAATGGAATTATTGTTAATGTAAAAACGGTAAATGGACCTATTGCTAATGTAAAAACGGTAAATGGAACTATTGTTAATGTAAAAACGGTAAATGGAACTATTGTTAATGTAAAAACGGTAAATGGACCTATTGTTAATGTAAAAACGGTAAATGGAACTATTGTTAATGTAAAAATGGTAAATGGAACTATTGCTAATGTAAAAACGGTAAATGGAACTATTGTTAATGTAAAAACGGTAAATGGAACTACTGTTAATGTAAAAATGGTAAATGGAACTATTGTTAATGTAAAAATGGTAAATGGACCTATTGCTAATGTAACAACGGTAAATGGAACTATTGTTAATGTAAAAACGGTAAATGGAACTATTGTTCATGTAAAAACGGTAAATGGAATTATTGTTAATGTAAAAACGGTAAATGGAATTATTGCTAATGTAAAAATGGTAAATGGAATTATTGTTAATGTAAAAACGGAAAATGGAACTATTGTTAATGTAAAAACGGTAAATGGAACTATTGTTAATGTAAAAACGGTAAATGGAACTATTGTTAATGTAAAAACGGTAAATGGAACTATTGTAAATGTAAAAATGGTAAATGGAACTATTGTTAATGTAAAAACGGTAAATGGAACTATTGTTAATGTAAAAACGGTAGATGGAACTATTGTTAATGTAAAAACGGTAAATGGAACTATTGCTAATGTAAAAACGGTAAATGGAACTATTGTTAATGTAAAAACGGTAAATGGAACTATTGTTAATGTAAAAACGGTAAATGGAATTATTGTTAATGTAAAAATGGTAAATGGAATTATTGCTAATGTAGAAACGGTAAATGGAATTATTGTTAATGTAAAAACGGTAAATGGAATTATTGCTAATGTAAAAATGGTAAATGGAATTATTGTTAATGTAAAAACGGTAAATGGAACTATTGCTAATGTAAAAACGGTAAATGGAACTATTGTTAATGTAAAAACGGTAAATGGAACTATTGTTAATGTAAAAACGGTAAATGGAATTATTGTTAATGTAAAAACGGTAAATGGAATTATTGCTAATGTAAAAACGGTAAATGGAATTATTGTTAATGTAAAAACGGTAAATGGAACTATTGTTAATGTAAAAACGGTAAATGGAAATATTGTTAATGTAAAAACGGTAAATGGAACTATTGTTAATGTAAAAACGGTAAATGGAACTATTGTTAATGTAAAAACGGTAAATGGAATTATTGCTAATGTAAAAACGGTAAATGGAACTATTGTTAATGTAAAAACGGTAAATGGAACTATTGTTAATGTAAAAATGGTAAATGGACCTATTGCTAATGTAAAAACGGTAAATGGAACTATTGTTAATGTAAAAACGGTAAATGGAACTATTGTTAATGTAAAAATGGTAAATGGAACTATTGTTAATGTAAAAACGGTAAATGGAACTATTGTTAATGTAAAAATGGTAAATGGACCTATTGCTAATGTAAAAACGGTAAATGGAACTATTGTTAATGTAAAAACGGTAAATGGAACTATTGTTAATGTAAAAATGGTAAATGGAACTATTGTTAATGTAAAAATTGTAAATGGAACTATTGCTAATGTAAAAATGGTAAATGGAATTATTGCTAATGTAAAAACGGTAAATGGAATTATTGCTAATGTAAAAACGGTAAATGGAATTATTGTTAATGTAAAAACGGTAAATGGAATTATTGTTAACGTAAAAATGGTTAATGGAATTATTGCTAATGTAAAAATGGTAAATGGACCTATTGCTAATGTAAAAACGGTAAATGGAATTATTGCTAATGTAAAAACGGTAAATGGAATTATTGTTAATGTAAAAACGGTAAATGGAACTATTGTTAATGTAAAAATGGTAAATGGACCTATTGCTAATGTAAAAATGCTAAATGGAATTATTGCTGATGTAAAAACGGTAAATGGAACTATTGTTAATGTAAAAATGGTAAATGGAACTATTGTTAATGTAAAAACGGTAAATGGAATTATTGCTAATGTAAAAACGGTAAATGGAACCATTGTTAATGTAAAAATGGTAAATGGAACTATTGTTAATGTAAAAATGGTAAATGGAACTATTGTTAATGTAAAAACGGTAAATGGAACTATTGTTAATGTAAAAATGGTAAATGGAACTATTGTTAATGTAAAAACGGTAAATGGAACTATTGTTAATGTAAAAATGGTAAATGGACCTATTGCTAATGTAAAAACGGTAAATGTAATTATTGCTAATGTAAAAACGGTAAATGGACCTATTGCTAATGTAAAAACGGTAAATGGACCTATTGCTTATGTAAAAACGGTAAATGGAACTATTGCTAATGTAAAAACGGTAAAGGGACATTCCATGTCACGTGTGTTACAGTTCGGAAGGGTTTTCAGCGATAACATTTAAAATCGCCCTTATAATACTTTACTCTTTTCTTTTTGGCTTGTTTAGTCTTAAGGCATTACTCTTTCATGTAGTACATGAAAACAAACCCATACCTATAACCATTTTTTTATGATAGTCTTGTTTCTAGCGTCACATTCAGATGGGAAGGATATTTTAAACATTGTTAAACACTGTATAAACTCTGTGAATTGTGCCTTTATTTTTTTATAAAAATGATTTTTTCTAAATTGTTATGGAGTCTTCTAATTATTACAATAGTCTTTTAGTAAATTTTTATTCAGTGAACCCATGAGAATAAAGGTATTTGTTGTCACGTGTGTGACACCTTAGCGTTATGTGCATTACCCTTGCGAAAGCTCATTGATTTCCAAAGTTCTGTGAAGTGGGGAAATACTCAAATTTGGCAACGAATCAGAATAAAGTATTTTCTTAATCTTAATTTTTGTCCTAAGTGAATTGGTCATTTGGTTTGGACCGTACAGCCCCTTAAAGTCCAGACTTTATAGCATAAACAATTTTCATTAAAAAAATTTCAAACATGCACAGGTTAGTGTAAAAACCTTTATTTTTCATGTATGTATCACAAAAATATATCAAGTAATTTTCTGGAAAACTGTTTGAACGCATACATAAGAATTTTGGAGTAGAAATCTTTAGGACAGCCTTCATTTTTCCAGCAGCAGCAAGCACCAATAATCCCCGTTGGTGACTTAGTGTAAAAAATCGACAAGGCCAGCTTAGTTTTCCATCCGGTTGATAAAAAAATTTATTTTCTTAACATTTGAATATTTTAACTTGTGATGAAAAGAAAAATTAAATATTTTAATTATTTATTTTTCCTTCGATTATTTATTTTTAACATTTAGACAAGGACCTATTTAAAATAAGAACATTTCAAATCAACAAAGCTGAAAAGTACTGGTTACCAAATGTTGCTGTTTGAAATTATCAGCAAATAAAACAATGCATTACTTTTGTTATAAAATTTGAAATGAATTGATTAAGTATTTTTAACACAGGTGTCGCTCATGTAAATTCGTAACAAAATGTCTGTTTACAAAGTGGTTTACAGCAATGAATTACATTTTTTAATTTTTATTTTTAATAATTTAGAAAACATTACAAGTGTGTGATTACAAAAAGAAAATGTATATTCACTATTGTATAGCTTTTGAACGAAGTTTCTTGATTTATTTTTGTACCAGAAAGCCTCAACTTTATGATGTTCTAACATTTGAATGAAAAGTCACGTGTTTTGTTCAAATTTCATGGTTATATATGTCCAGAAAATTCACAAAATATATATAGCAATTATGTATATATAGATGTGTGTGTGTGTGTGTGTGTGTGTGTGTGTGTGTGTGCGTTCAGCAATGTACTATTTTAGTGTTTTTTTTTTTTAATGTTTAATTAAAACAAAAAAGTGGAATAGAAAGTTTATTTCCTAGTGAAATTTTTTCAATTATAGATACTGATATAGAAGTATCAGTAATGAAGTATTCCAGTACCAGAATGGTACTGGCCAAAAAAAAAAAAAAGCTGATATAATTGCATACCGGCTCGAGAATGTGATCAGAAAACCAAGTCCACCAATGATAGATATTGGAAGAAATCAGGATGTGCTTTATTATTTTCAACACAAAATTTCTCAATAAATAAATCTTTTATAGCATCGTATGAGTATGTTATTTATTATGTTTAAATCCATTGATTATTGAAGATTTTGAAGTGATATTTTGGAATGTAACTCATGTGACGTCACGTGTGTTACACAAATTCAAAGTGTTCTTTCGAGAAGAAAATATATATAGATTTTTTTTGCTATTATTTTGTTTGCAGTAATTTTCCTCAGGCGTTTTATTTAAGAATGAGAAGAAAAAAAAGTCGATTAAGCGTCATGTGTGTTACATGGGCATATGAAAATTTAATGTAAAAATGATTAAGAACAGAAACTCAGGGCCTCAATAAATGGAACTATTGCTAAAAAAAGATCAGTAAATGGAACCATTGCTTAGAAAAAAAACGATAAATGGAACTATTGCTAAAAAGAAAATGGTAAATGGAACTATTGCTAAAAAAAAATGGTAAATGGAACTATTGCTAAAAAAAAAAATGGTAAATGGAACTATTGCTAAAAAAAACGATAAATGGAACTATTGCTAAAAAACAAAATGGTAAATGGAACTATTGCTAAAAAAAAACGATAAATGGAACTATTGCTAAAACAAAAATGGTAAAGTGGAACTTTTTCTAAAAGAAATAGTAAATGGATCTATTGTTAAAAAATCAGTAAATGGGACCATTGCTAAAAAAAAAACGATAAATGGAACTATTGCTAAAAAAAAAACGATAAATGGAACTATTGCTAAAAAAAAAACGATAAATGGAACTATTGCTAAAAAAAAACGATAAATGGATCTATTGCTAAAAAATCAGTAAATGGAACTATTGCTAAATAAAAAATTAAAAAAAACGGTAAATTTTTGCTGTTTGTGCATTTTTTGCTCTATCGAATCGTTTCATTTGTGACCATTTTTAACCCATTCGATCACTTTTTTGTAGGCTTTTCAACAGCAGGGACAAAATTCAAATCCGCACGATTTTATTGTTTCAGTTCCAACAAGACTAAAAAACTGCCGAGACAGCTTGTGATATTAATGATTTGTTTTGTCCAGGAACCACTAACAGATGTGTGGCTCAATGGTGGTTCACAAAATTTTGCAATGGTGAAGAGAGCCTCGAAGATGAAGACAGCCACGGCCAGTCGACTGCAGTTCATAACAAACATTTGAAAGACTTAGCTGAAGCTGATCCTTGCAAAACCACACCAAATGCCAAAACGGTAAATGGAACTTTGCCTAATGCCAAACGGTAAATGAAACTATAGCTATGTCAAAACGGTAAATAAAACTATAGCTATGTCAAAACGGTAAATAAAACTATAGCTATGTCAATACGGTAAATAAAACTATAGCTATGTCAAAACGGTAAATAAAACTATAGCTAATGCCAAAAACGGGTGATAGACGGACCTATTGCTAAAGCGCAAAGGGAGAAATTGTAAAGTAATGGTAATATAGTTGTTTAGGCACTTCGTTTTCCTTTTACAGTCTTTTCTTGGAACTTCCTGACACACAGTTAACATTATCTAGGCAAACTGATGTCTTCTTTTCTTTACGGTCAAATTTAGAAGATAAATAAATTTTTATAAAAATTAATAAAAATGTTAATGTTTATCTTCATGAATTAATGAGAAAATTTTAACAATAAAATGTTGAATTTTTTTCATATATAGTGCAGGGAATTTTGTGATGCAATAGTGAGGTCGCAAGGTGTATAATGTATTTGCAAGGTAAATTGAGCCTCGTGTTTATTTCTCCTAAAAAAAAAAAAGCATAACAGAATGTGAGAAAATAAATATCGAATGAAAATTACGAATATCATATGGGTAAAAAAAAAAAAAAAAATTAAAAATTGTCATTTTTTGACTACAGGACACAAGGTTTTGAGTCAATTGTTAATTGTAGAAATACAACCCCTTCCACACAAATGTTAAAGACTTACATGTTGGTTGTACGAAACATTTTCTCTACAAATTCCCTCCTCCGGCCCTCTTGTAAGACAAGCCTTAGTGATTCTCTGAGAATGCAATATGATCAAAGAAGGATAGAATGTGACATGAAAGAACAAACTCCGTCACAGAATTGAAAAATGTCAGGCGAAACAAAAGTCGAAACTGGAAACTTTCGAGAAAAAGGGGTGTGTGGAGAAATAGAAATGACGAGTGCTTAAACGAGATAAGGAGCAAAGAAAACAAGAAAGGTAGAAATTATGTCAGATAGAAGATGATAAAAACAATGATAGAGAGGACAAGAAAGACAATAAAAGAAACAAACTGAGAGAGAGAGAGAGAGAGATAAGTTACGAGAAAAATAGTATACGAATGAGAGAGAGAAAAAGAAATGTAAAAAAAGGAGAGAAAAGTGAAAAAGAAAGAGTAAGAAAAAAACGATGGGTTGAGAGACAGTAAAAAACGAGATGAAAAAATAGAGAGAGAGAGAGAAAAAAAAACGACGGGGGGGGGGGAAGAGGGAGAAAATGAGTGAGAGCAAAAAACGAGAAAAAAAAGGAGCAAAAAGCGAGAGGGAAAAAAGAGAGTGAGAGAGAGGGTGAAAGAAAGAGACCAAACAAAGAGGGGAATAAAGAGACCAAAATACGAGGGAAACAGACAGAGACAGAGAGCAAAAAGAGGGAAAGAGAGAGAGAGATAGACCAAACGAGGGTAGAGATGGAAAAAGAGGGAAAGCAAATGAGGGAAAGAGAAAGAGAGTGCGAACGAGGGAAAGAGAGAGCGAACGTAGGAAAGAGAGAGCGAACATAGGAAAGAGAGAGAGCAGACATGGAAAAGAGAGAGAGAGAGAGCGCCAACGAGGTAAAGAGAGAGAGCGAATGTGGGAGAGAGAGAGAGAGAGAGAGAGAGCCAACAAGAAAAAGAGAGAGCAGACGTGGGAAAGAGAGAGTGAACGTTGGAAAGAGAGCGCGGACGTGAGAAAGAGAGAGCGAACGTGGGAAAGAGAGAGCGAACATGATAAAGAGAGAGTGAACATGAGAAAGAGAGAGCAAACGTGGGAAAGAGAGAGCAAATGAGGGAAAGAGAGAACGAACGTGGGAAAGACAGAACGAACGTGGGGAAGAGAGAGCGAACGTGGGAAAGAGAGAGCGAACGTGGGAAAGAGATAGAATGAACGTGGGAAAGAGAGAGAGCGAATGTGGGAAGAGAGAGCGAACCTAGGAAGGGAGAGCGAACGTAGGAAAGAGAGAGGCAAACGAGGAAAAGGGAGAGCGAACGTGGTAAAGAGAGAGAGAGAGCGAACGATGGAAAGAGAGAGCGAACGTGGAAAAGAGAAAGAGAGAGCAGACGTGGGAAAGAGAGAGCGGATGTGGGCAGAGAGAGCGAACGTGGGAAAGAGAGAGCGAATGCAGGAAAAAGAGAGCAAACGAGGGAAAGAGAAAGAGAGAGCGGACGTGGGAAAGTGAGAGCGGATGTGGGAAAGAGAGAGCGTACGTCGGAAAGAGAGAGTGGACATGGGAAAGAGAAAGAGAGAGCCTACGTGGGAAAGAGAGAGCGGGCGTGGGAAAGAGAGAGCAAACGAGGGAAAGAGAGGGCGGAGGTGGGAAAGACAGAGTGGACGTGGAAAAGATAGAGCCAACGTGGGCAAGAGAGAGCAAATGAGCGGAGAGAAATGAGAGCGGACATGGGAAAGAGAGAGCGGACGTGGAAAAGAGAAAGAGAGAGCGAACGTGGGAAAGAGAAAGAGAGAGCGAACGTGGGAAAGAGAGGGCAAACGTGGGAAAGTGACAGAAAACGAGGGAAAGAGAAAGAGAAAGCGGACGTAGGAAAGCATAGACGTGGGAAAGAGAGATCGGCCATGGGAAAGAGAGAGCGGATGTGGAACAGAGAGAGAGAGAGCGGACGTGGGAAAGAGAGAGCAAACGAGGGAAAGAGAGAGCGGACGTGGGAAAGAGAGGGCAAACGAGGGAAAGTCAAAGAGAGAGAGAACGTGGGAAAGAGAGAGCAAACGAGGGAACGATAAAAAGAGAGCAGATGTGGGAGGGAAAGAGAGAGCGGATGTAGGAAAGAGTGAGCGTACGTGGGAAAGAGAGAGCGGACATAGGAAAGAGAGAGCGAACGTGGGAAAGATAGAGCAAACGTGGGAAAGATAGAGCAAACGTGGGAAACATAGAGCGAACGTGGGAAAGATAGAGCGAACGTGGGAAAGATAGAGCGAACGTTGGAAAGAGAGAGCGAACGTGGGAAAGAGGGAGCTGACGTGGGAAAGAGAGAGCGAACGTGGGAAAGGGAGAGCAAACGAGGGAAAGGTAAAGAGAGAGCGAACGTGGGAAAGAGAGAGCGAACGTGGGAAAGTGAGAGCGGACGTGGGAAAGTGAGAGCAGACGTGGAAAAGAGAGAGCAGACGTGGAAAAGAGAGAGAGAGAGCGAACGTGCGAAATAGAAAGAGAGAGCGAATGTGGAAAAGAGAAAAAGAGAGCGAACGTCGGAAAGACAAGGCGGACGTGGGAAAGAGAAGGAAAACGAGGGAAAAAGAAAGTGAGAGCGAACGTGGGAAAGAGAGAGCAGATGTGGGAAATAGAAAGAGAGAGTCGACGTAGGAAAGAGAGAATGACGTGGGAAAAAGAGAGAAAATGAGGGAAAGAGAGGCTGGAGTAGGGAAAGACATAGCGGACATGGAAAGACAGAGCGGACGTGGGAAAGAGAGAGCAAACGAGGGAAAGAGAAAGAGAAAGCGAACATGGGGAAGAGAGATAGGACGTGGGAAAGGGAGAGCGAATGTGAGCAAGAGGGAGAATGAATGTGAGAAAGAGAGAGCGAACGAGGGAAAGCGAGAGCGAATGATGGACAGAGAAAGAGAGAGCGGACGTGGGAAAGTGAGAGCGGACATGGGAAAGGGAAAGAGAGAGCGAACGTTGAAAAGAGAAAGAGAGAAAGAATGTGGGCAGAAGAAAGAGAGTGCAAACGTGAAAAAGAGAGAGCGAACGTGGGAAAGAGAGAGAGTACGTGCGAAAGACCGATCAGACATGGGAAAGGGAGAGCGGACGTGGCAAAGAGAGAGCAGACAAGGGAAAGAGAGAGCGAACGTGGGAAAGAGAGAGCGAACAGTGGGAAAGAGAGAGCGAACGTGGGAAAGAGAGAGCGAACGTGGGAAAGAAAGAGAGAGAGCGGATGTAGCAAAGAGAGAGCGGACGTGGGAAAGAGAGAGCGAACGTGGGAAAGAAAGAGAGAGCGGATGTAGCAAAGAGAGAGCGGACGTGGGAAAGAGAGAGCAGACGTGGGACAGAGAAAGAGAAAGCGAACGTGGAAAAGGGAAAGAGAGAGCGAATGTGGGAAAGACAGAGCGGACGTGGGAAAGAGAGGGCAAACGTGGGAATGAGAGAGCAAACGAGGGAAAGTGAAAGAGAGAGCGGACGTAGGAAATAGAAAGAGAGAGTAGACATGGAGAGCGGACGTGGGAAAGAGAGGGCGGACGTGGGAAAGAGAGATAGTAAATGAGGGAAAGACAGAGAGCCGACGTGATAAAGAGAGAGCGAATGTGGGCAAGAGAGATAGCAAACGATGCAAAGAGAGAGAGTGCACGTGGGATAGAGAGAGTAAACGGTGGAAAGAAAGAGTGAACGTGGGAAAGAGAGAGCGAACGTGGAAAGAGAGAGCGAACGTGGGAAAGAGAGAGCGAACGAGGGAAAGAGAGAGTGAACGTGGGAAAGAGAGAGTGAACGAGGGAAAGAGAGAGCGAACGAGGGAAAGAGAGAGTGAACGTGGGAAAGAGAGATAGCAAACGAGGGAAAGAGAGAGCGAACGATGGAAAGAGAGAGCAAACGAGGGAAAGAAAGAGTGAACGTGGGAAAGAGAGATAGCAAACGAGGGAAAGAGAGAGCGAACGATGGAAAGAGAGAGCGAACGAGGGAAAGAAAGAGTGAACGTGGGAAAGAGAGAGTGAACGTGGGAAAGAGAGAGCGAACGTGGGAAAGAGAGAGCGAACGAGGGAAAGAGAGAGTGAACGTGGGAAAGAGAGAGTGAACGAGGGAAAGAGAGAGTGAACGTGGGAAAGAGAGAGTGAACGTGGGAAAGAGAGATAGCAAACGAGGGAAAGAGAGAGCGAACGAGGGAAAGAGAGAGTGAACGTGGGAAATAGAAAGTGAATGTGGGAAAGAGAAAGTGAACGTGGGAAAGAGAGATAGTAAACGAGGTAAAGATAGAGCGAACGATGGAAAGAGAGAGCAAACGAGGGAAAGAGAGAGCGAACGAGGGAAAGAGAAAGCGAACGTGGAAAGAGAGAGCAAACATGGGAAAGAGAGATAAAACATGGGAAAGAGAGAGTGAACGTGGGAAAGAGAGAGTGAACGTGGGAAAGAGAGAGTGAACGTGGGAAAGAGAGATAGCAAACGAGAGAAAGAGAGAGCGAACAAGGGAAAGAGAGAGTGAACGTGGGAAAGAGAGAGCGAACGATGGAAAGAGAGAGCGAACGATGGAAAGAAAGAGTGAACGTGGGAAAGAGAGAGCAAACGAGGGAAAGAGAGAGTGAACGATGAAAGAGTGAGCGAACATAGGAAAGAGAGAGCGAACGATTGAAAGAAAGAGTGAACGAGGGAAAGAGACAGCGAACGAGGGAAAGAGACAGCGAACGAGGGAAAGAGACAGCGAAGGAGGGAAAGAGAGAGCGAACTAGGGAAAGAGAGAGTGAATGTGGGAAAGAGAGAGAGAACATGGGAAAGAGAGAGCGAACGAGGAAAAGAAAGAGTGAATGATGGAAAGAAAGAGTGAACGTGGAAAGAGAGAGCAAACGTGGGAAAGAGAGAGTGAACATGGGAAAGAGAGAGCGAATGAATGAAAGAAAGAGTGAACGTGGGAAAGGGAGAGCGAACGTGGGAAAGGGAGAGCAAACGAGGGAAAGAGAGAGCGAACGAGGGAAAGAAAGAGCGAACGTGGGAAAGAGAGAGCGAACGTGGGAAAGAGAGAGCGAACGTGGGAAAGAGAGAGCGAATGTGGGAAAGAGAGAGCGAATGTGGGAAAGAGAGAGCGAACTAGAGAAAGAGAGAGTGAACGAGGGAAAGAGAGAGAGAGTGAACGTGGGAAAGAGAGAGCGAATGTGAGAAAGAGAGAGCGAACCTGGGAAAGAGAGAGCGAACGTGGGAAAGAGAGAGCGAACATGGGAAAGAGAGAGCGAACGATGGAAAGAGAGAGCGAACGTGGGAAAGAGAGAGCAAACGAGGGAAAGAGAGAGCAAAGAGAGAGCAAACGTGGGAAACAGAGAGCGAACGTGGGAAAGAGAGAGCGAACGTGGGAAAGAGAGAGCGAACGTGGGAAACAGAGAGCGAACGTGGGAAAGAGAGAGTGAACGTGGGAAAGAGTGAGAGTGAACGTAGGAAAGAGAGAGTAAACTTGGGAAAGAGAGAGTGAACGTGGGAAAGAGAGAGTGAACGTGGGAAAGAGAGAGCAAACGAGGGAAAGAGAGAGTGAACGAGGGAAAGGGAGAGAGAACATGGGAAAGAGAGAGCTAACTAGGGAAAGAGAGAGCGAACGATGGAAAGAAAGAGTGAACGTGGGAAAGAGAGAGCAAGCATGGGAAAGAGAGAGCGAACGTGGGAAAGAGAGAGCGAATGAGGGAAAGAGAGTGAACGTGGGAAAGAGAGAGAGAGTGAACGTGGGATAGAGAGTGAGAGAGAGCGAACGTGGGAAAGAGAGTGAGAGAGAGCAAACGTGGGAAAGAGAGAGCGAACGAGAGAAAGAGAGAGCGAACATGGGAAAGAGAGAGCGAACGTGGTAAAGAGAGAGCGAACATGGGAAAGAGAGAGCGAACATGGGAAAGAGAGAGCGAACGTGGTAAAGAGAGAGCAAACGAGGGAAAGGGAGAGCGAACGTGGAAAAGAGAGAGCGAACGTGGAAAAGAGAGAGCGAACGTGGGAAAGAGAGAGCGAACGTGGGAAAGAGAGAGCGAATGTGAAAAGAGAGAGCGAACAAGGGAAAGAGAGAGCGAACGTGGGAAAGAGAGAGCAAGCATGGGAAAGAGAGAGTGAACGTGGGAAAGAGAGAGCGAATGAGGGAAAGAGAGTGAACGTGGGAAAGAGAGAGAGAGTGAACGTGGGATAGAGAGTGAGAGAGAGCAAACGTGGGAAAGAGAGTGAGAGAGAGCAAACGTGGGAAAGAGAGAGCGAACGAGAGAAAGAGAGAGCGAACATGGGAAAGAGAGAGCGAACGTGGTAAAGAGAGAGCGAACATGGGAAAGAGAGAGCGAACATGGGAAAGAGAGAGCGAACATGGGAAAGAGAGAGCGAACGTGGTAAAGAGAGAGCAAACGAGGGAAAGGGAGAGCGAACGTGGAAAAGAGAGAGCGAACGTGGGAAAGAGAGAGCGAACGTGGGAAAGAGAGAGCAAACGTGGGAGGAAAGACAGAGCGAACGTAGGAAAGAGAGAGCGAACGTGGGAAAGAGAGAGCGAATGTGGGAAAGAGAGAGCGAATGTGGGAAAGAGAGAGCGAAGGTGGGAAAGAGAGAGCGAACGTGGGAAAGAGAGAGCGAACGAGGGAAAGAGAGAGCGAACGTGGGAAAGAGAGAGCGAACGTGGGAAAGAGAGAGCGAACGTGGGAAAGAGAGAGCGAACGTGGGAAAGAGAGAGCGAACGTGGGATAGAGAGTGAGAGAGAGCAAACGTGGGAAAGAGAGTGAGAGAGAGCGAACGTGGGAAAGAGAGAACGAACGTGGGAAAGAGAGAGAGAGAGAGAGAGAGAGAGAGAGAGAGAGAGAGCGAACGTGGAAAAAGAGAGCGAACGTGGGAAAGAGAGAGAGAGAGAGAGAGAGAGAGCGAACGTGGGAAAGAGAGAGAGAGAGTGAACGTGGGAAAGAGAGAGAGAGAGAGAGCGAACGTGGGAAAGAGAGAGAGAGAGCGAACGTGGGAAAGAGAGAGAGAGGGAGAGCAAACGTTGGAATGACAGAGCGAACGTGGGAAATAGAGAGCAAACGAGGGAAATAGAGAGCAAACGTGGTAAAGAGAGAGTGAACGTGGGAAAGAGAGAGCGAACGTGGTAAAGAGAGAGAGAGAAGCAACAAGGACTAGAATATGCGACAGAGTGAAATAGATAAAGAAAATGAGAATATTAATAGAAAATATAATTGAAGGTTGAGGAATCTAAACATAGAAAGGTAAAGCAGAGAGTAGTATGGAAATTTCGAGAATTTTATATATAAGCTCCGTGGGTGGTATTAAAGTTCAGCCTATTTAATTGGGTCTAATTTGTTCTAATATTCCAACATTTTATCAACAACGATTGACATTTTATATTGGCAAATAAACAAAATGTTTTAACTTAATTTTCAATCACAAACATTATTGTATTTCAGAAAACTATGGTGATGGCGACATTACTTTTATCAACTTTGTCAATTTAGGAGAACATTCCACCCATTTCTGAAAAAAGTATATTACAAAAATAATTGATGGAAGCAACCCCGACATTCTCAGGCAGCATAAAATCGAATAAAGTACATATAATATGTCGCCAATTCTGCTACAAAGAAAGTAATCTTCCTTTAACAGGCTAGAAACTTCTCGCACATATCAGAATTCTATATTTCTATAAAGTCATCATTTACTTCTGAACAAAGTACTGTTTTCAAATCGGTCTTGATGCAGCCTTTCCCTCTTGGATGCAGAAAAGTATTTATAATCTAATAAACCCCACACTGTCAATTTCTAGCCTGTGTCGCATCACTGCAGAGTTGCATCTCTGTATTTTCCACTTCCACACTTGCCTCTCCCCATTCAATAAAAAATATCTTCAGCCCGCTTTCCAAAGTCCCTAGATATTGAAAGATTTTCGACTCTGCTAATTTCTTTCTCTGGACTGCTTACCTTTGGACTTTCCTTCCTGCCGACATGTATACCAACATGAACAAATGTACACAAACATCTGATTGCTTAACTCCCCACTCAGACTGCACTGCTATAAATCTGGCTCATATCACAATAGCCTCTTATACTGACAATGTGTCTTGTTTGGGTTGAATAAAAGTTTTTAAAAAATAAAAAGACTGTATTACGTGTTGGAATTGGAATTTAAGAATCAGCTACTTTTTTTCTGGAGTGCAAAGATCTCTTCTACGAAGTTTACAGATATTATCTTTTTGACAAAGCCTTGCTATGCAGATACCGAGTTAATAGATTTTCTTGGTTGAACTATTCTAATAATGGAGTTTTAGTTGCATATGCAGATGAAAAGCTTTTATGTAAAGTTGGGTATGTGCATTATGACAGATTTGAAAACAGTACTTTGTTCACGAGTGTGGCTTTATCTATATATATATAAAAATGTAATTCTTGTTTCGTTATAAGCGAATAAAACCATATTTCTACATTACCAATTTATTTTAAATTTTCAGACAACCCATCTTTAGAGTCGAGGGATGTTTTTATGTTATTAAAATAAATTTACCTCGCGAATTATTGAAATATTAAATAAAATAAATATATTTTCGTAACCGTTAGTGCAAAGCTGTTTTGTTGATAAAACTGAACTTCTGGTTCGATTCATTTCACAGCCACGAATTCACAAAACGAAGTAGATTTCATTTTCTGTTTACTCGATAAGTAAAAAAAAACAAAAAAAAAACATAATTCATTTGTTTATCTTCCAAATTTTTTAATTTAAACATTTTTTCTTTAAGGCAAAAAAAAAAAACTTTGTCGCTTGCTTTTTGAGTTTTTTTTTGTTTTTTGTTGGTTTTTCGATATAAGATTGGTTGGTAAATGTACAGTTTTTTTTTACGGATTGGTAACTTGCTTAAATAATATTTAGTGCTAATGCAAAGAGTGGTCCGCGCTATTTTTTAAATCGTATTTCCAGGTTTAATTAAAGTTTTATTATATGTTTTTTTATTCAATTGTAAGGTTAAAATACAGATTAGGTACAAAACACCCTCCCCTCCGCATGTTAAGAATGGCTTTTTAAATAACGTTATTATTTCAACACGGATCACTCTCTGCATGAGTACTGTACTTTCACCTAACAATTTAATAAACAAAACATGGTACTTATGCAGAGAAAGTACCATAATAATATAATAATAGAATAATAACGTTCTTTAGAACGCCATTCTTAACATGGGGAGGACGTTTTGTTACTATTCTATACTTTCACCTAACAATTTAATAAACAAAAGATGGTACTTATGCAGAGAAGGTACCGTGCTGAAATAACGCTATTAAGAAAGCCATTCTTAACATGGGAAAGGGAGAGTGTTCTGTAACTATTTTATATTTTCACTAAACAATTTAATAAACAAAAGATAGTACTTATTCAGAGAAGGTACCGTGCTGAAATAATACCGTTATTTAGAAAGCTATTCTTAACATGGGGAGGGAGTTTTGCATCTATTCTATACTTTCACCTAAACAATTTAATAAACAAAAATAGATAGTACGTATGCATAGAAAATACCGTGCTGAAATAATGTAATTTAGAAAGACGTTCTTAACATGGTGGTGGTATTTTGTAACAATTCTGTCCTTTCACCTAACAATTTAAAAACAAAACATGGTACTTATGCAGAGAAGCTACCCCGCTGAAATAATGACGTTATTATTTAGAAAGCCATTCTTAACATGGGGATAGGGGTATTTTGTAACTATTCTGGACTTTCACCTAACAATTTAATAAACAAAAGTTAAACTTAAGCAGACAAGGAACAGTACTGAATCATTAACATTATTTAGAAAGCCATTCTTAACATGGGGAAGGGAGGGTGTTTTGTACCTATTCTGTACTTGAACCTTACAATTGAATAAAAACATATAAAACTTTAATTAAACGTGGAAATACGATTTAAAAAAATAGCGGGGATCACTCTCTGCATTAGCACAAAAAATAAATAAATAAATAAATAATCCCATATTTTAAAAATGTAAATTCATTTATGTACTTACAAATTTTTTAATTTTAAATTCCTTTATTTATGTTAAGGCTTTTCACTCATGAAACATTACGTTTTAATTGTTTAGTTTCTTTTCACGGCATTGTTTGCATAAAAAAGTTTGTTTTAACTTTTTCTAAACTGTTTCATTTTTACGACATGCCTCAACATATTATAAACACCCTAACATCCCAATGTTAAAAAAAAACAAAAAAAACACACCCTTCCATAAACCTCGAAAGCCGTTCTTAATATGGGGAGGTTGGGAGTGTTCATTCCGAAAGCTGTTTTAACATGGGGAAGTTTATAATATGCTGGGGCGAGCCGTAAAATTAACGAAGTTGCTATTTATTATTTATTGCAAAAATTGCTTGAAATTTATTTATTTGACAAAAAAAATTACATTTTGGTATTCCTTGGACGTTGAGTTCCATGGCGACCAGCAGAAAAAAAAATAATAGTCGCTCCCTTAGTCCCCCACCCCACCCCGCACGTAACATCTTTTATTTACTGACGTTGCCGTAACTAAACGATTATTTGTCACATTTACAAATATTTATTTATTTATTTGGAAAAAAGTTTTACTTTTTATGAATATTAAAAGAAAAATGGGTACTCATACAGAGAGTGATCCATGCTGAAATAATAACGTTATTATTTAAAAAGTCATTCTTAACATGGGGAGGGTGTTTTGTACCTATTCTGTACTTTAACCTTGCAATTGAATAAAAAAAACGTATCATAAAACTTTAATTAAACGTGGAAATACGATTTAAAAAATAGCGCGGATCACTCTCTGCATTAGCACTGAAAAATGTTACTAAACATTTATTAATAATTTCTCACTTTTACAAACATTTGATTTTAAATTTCTTTTTAAATGACGACTTTTATCAGTTACATTTTCTAAATATTCCTCCCCCCCCATGGTGTTTATTCCGAGATCCATTGTTAACATGGAGAGGTTGAGGGTGTTTATTCTGAAAGCTGTTCTTAACATTTGTGGAGGTGGGCCTAATGTAAAATAAATAAATATATAAATTAAAAAAAAAGACTAAATCATTTACTGATAACTTCTCACTTTTACAAATATTTTTTAATTTACATGCGCAGATGAACAAATTGTTGAATAGTGCGAAAACAAAACATTTTTGTAATAAACTTTGGGATAATTTTTTCCACCTCCACAATTTTCTTTTTTAAATGACGACTTTTATTGATAAATAAATTTACTTCTCCGCAACTTTTATTGATAAATAAATCTACTTCTCTGCCACGGGCACTGACCCCTCCTTTTTTTTTTTTGTAATAGTATTTTCGGGTGGGTATGCTGACAACAAATATCAGTTAAATTTTGCAAATAGCCCCCCCCTCCAAAAGTAGTGTTTATTCCGGAAGTTGTTCTTAAGATGAGGAGGTTGGGGGTGATTATAAGGTGGACCTAATCTAAAAAAAAGACAAAAAAAAAAAAAAAGAAGTTTTTTATGCGCACATAAGCAACTATTTTTTTATTATTTATTTTTGTACTTTTTTTATGTAAAAATTAGTAAATTTCAATGAATAGAATAATAAATCATTTATCATTAATATGTGTTTTTGGTTTTGTGTTGAATGAAACTTTTTTTTTTTCATTACAACAATAATGAACCAATTTAAATCTTCCGGCATGCGTTTAAGGGTTACGAAATTATCAATAAATCGTTTAGTTACTAAGCCAACGTCAGTAAATAAAAAAAATGTTACGTGCGCATGCATTAGCCTTGACTAGGGATGGGGGAGGCTAACGGAGCGACCATTAAATAATTATACTGGTCGCCATGGAACTCAACGCCCAAGGAGTACCTAAAGTGGAACTTATGCACTTATGTTATCATGCTATTTTTTAAAATAGTATTTTCATGTTAAGTTCAAATTTTACAATATGTTTTTCTTTTATTAATTTGTTAAGTGAAAGTACAGATAACCCGGTCGGTTTCTAATGTGAGGAAAATTTAGCCCCCCCCCCCAAAAAAAAGGGGTACTCTGGGTAATAACAAAACATTAAAATTACCTCAGTCTCGAAAGATTTCTTCTCTACTGAACGAGGAAAAAAACGGTGAAGTGTAGTTCACCTTCTGTTTCTCTCCCCCTCTCTTAATATCTCTCTCTATCCATCTCTCCCTTTCCCTCTCTCAATCTATCTTTCTCTCTATATCACCCTCTCCATCTCTCTTTGAGTCCCTTTCTCTCTCTAACTCCCTCTATCTCTCTCCTTTCCTCTGTCTCATCCCTCTCTGTTTCTAACGCTCCCCCTCTCTCTTTATCTATCAATCCCTTTATCTCTCTATCTCCTTCTCTTTCTCTATTTTCATCTCACTTTCTCTTTTCTATCTATATATCTTCCTCTCTGTCTGTCCATCTCTAATCCCTCATCCTATTTTAGTCTCCTAAATTAATTACAGTGAATAAGGCATTGTCAAAACATGGATAAATCCTATTTTAGTCACCTAATTTACTGACTGTGAGAATAGAAGTTATTTGGAAATTACTGCTACCTTGAACAGCACCAGAAGTAACTGGTAAAACCTTTCTAATTAAATTGATTTTGGCAGCAACAAAATGACATAGCCTTAGCCCTTGCTGCATGAGGAATACCTGCGACCTTGCTGCCAAGTAGAAGAATTATTTATTCTACTTTAAAACATTCCATTTTTCAAAAATCTCATGTTCGACATCTCCAAAACATCCAATATGGGTAAAAATATTGCAGAAATGCAAACTTATTGTTTAGGATGAATGCACAATGGTATGCAAAAAATCACTTGAGGCTCTTGGTCGATCCTTGCAAGATTTACGTGGCAATGTTAGACCATTTGGGAATGCAGTAATATTGCTTGCAGGAGATTTCAGACAAATGTTACCTGTTATTCTTCAATCAACACCAGCAGATGAAATAAATGCTTGCCTCGAATACTCTACTTTTTTGTTCCATGTGAAGACATTAAACTTAACTCAAAATATGCATGTCCAATTGCAGACTGTTCGATCCGCACAAAAACTTTTGCATCACTTGTGGGAAATTGGGTACGAAAAAGTGCCAGCTGATTAGAGTTAAGGGCAAAATTCTTTGACTTTTAACTTCTGTAGTTTTATTTCATCAAAAGAATAGTTAGTTTAAAGATTTATGCAGATATTCAAATTATAAGAATTCCATTTGACTGAGTGAATGCGCTATTCTTGCAGGTCAATACAAAGATGCCCATGAACTTAACGCTATTATTCAATGTAATATTCCAAGTGAGGTAGTCAAATACAAATCTATCAAATCTGTTGTGAAAGCAGATAAAGTGGTTAATTATCCAACAGCTACATTTGCCAGGGATGCCACCGCATGTATTGCAACTGAAATTTGGTGTACTAATTATCATGTTGTGAAATATAAACCAATCCAAGCTTTGCAATGGCACATAGCTTGCAGTAAAAAAAATTAACAAACAATATCATAGAAACAACAATCTTAACAGGACCTTTCACAGATGAATATATCTTCATTCCATGCATTCCTATGATTCCACCGGATACATCATTACACTTTAGGAAATTGCACTTTCCAATTTTATTGTCATTTGCAATAACCATCAACAAAGCACAGGGAACAATCTTTACAATTGTGGGTCTTACAGTTACACACTGACTGTTTTTTCACATGGACAATTTATGTTACGTATTCAAGATTCACCAAACCAGAAAATCTCTATATCAGCTAAGAAAATGGAACAACAAAAACTGTGTACCCATGCAAAATGGAAATTTAAACCTATAAGAAACATGCTTTTTCTCATTTTGGAACTTTTTCTATTGCGCCAATTTGAGCCACAGCAACGCGTGGCAGGGTACAGCTAGTAGAAATATAGAATTCTGACACATGTGAAAAGTTTCTAGCCTACCTTCTTTGTACCGGCCCTGGCAACATATTTATTCTCACTTTCACATTTTTATATATTTGTTTATATGTTTATATACTTGTTTGTAAAACATTCACTCCTAAAGTTTTGTATAGATAGGATGGTTACTTTATGGAATTAGTGGATAAACATAGAAACAAACTATTTAATATGAGGATATGCATCAAATCTTTAAATCCATCTTGAATCTTAAAACTGTGAAAACAAATACATACTTTTTTTTTTACATGGGGGTCACCACTTATCAAGGCCACTCAGGGATAAGGGTTATTTTTTTTTATTCTATTTTTTTTTTTTACACAGTGATCATCACTTATCAAGGCCCGAAAGCCACTCAGGGATAAGGGTTATTGCAAGTACATTACGTTAGTGTGGAGATTTGATGAAGTGTTTACTTAAGGGGGCGGTTCATTAGGAATTTGTTAACATTGGACTTGAAGACATCCAAGTTGTTGTCCGGTGGGAAGCAGGCAGACGGAACAGAGTTCCACAGGCGTGCAGTTCTAAGAAAGAAGCTTTGTTCATGGAATCCGCGTTTTGATCTAGGCACAGATATAGAGTGGGGGAAATTTTTCACAGTGGATTCAGCTAGACGGGTGTTTTTCGTGAAAGATTGGCGAGGGGGGACCAGAGATTGGAGTTCAGACGAGCACCATCCATGGAAATAACGATAAAACAAGGATAGGCTTGCAACGTCTCTTCTGTGGGAGAAAGGTTGCAGGGAAGAGAAAAGGGCATCCCACACTAAGCTACAAAGTATATTTTGTACTTTGTCAAGGCAGGATAGGCTGTTTTTAGCAGCTCCTGCCCAGATATGGCAGCAGTACTCCATTCTTGGACGTACTTGGCTTTTATAAAGATAGAGAATTGCATCAGTAGTGAGATATCTTCTGGAGCGGTAGAAGGATCCCACCATTTTTCCAGCGTCCCTGGCAACAGATTTGATGTACGTGTTCCATTTTAGATCAGGAGTAAAGGTCAAACCCAGAAGCTTGTCAAAACATGGAGCCTCTCCAAGACGAGAGCCATCCATTTCAATTGATGCCAGATGGGGATCAGAGCGTTTATGATGCAAAGATAGAAGCTTGGTTTTGGATGCATTAAAAGTGACCAGCCACCTCTTCCCCCATT
The DNA here is from genome assembly GCF_053919585.1 of Euprymna scolopes. Classification (NCBI taxonomy): domain Eukaryota; kingdom Metazoa; phylum Mollusca; class Cephalopoda; order Sepiida; family Sepiolidae; genus Euprymna; species Euprymna scolopes. The sequence goes on along the minus strand of NC_136521.1, from coordinate 23,885,476 downwards.
GTACCACGTGCTCAAGATCAGAGGAGAAAGAATCAGAGAGAACATTGTCATTTACAGCCTTTGATGTGTTGCCATAGATGGTCGTGTCATCAGCATAGATGTCAACGAATGATTTAAGTATGTGTTTTGGGAGATTATTGATGTAGATCAGGAAAAGAGTTGGACCCAGGATGGACCCCTGAGAGACTCCAGCATTAATACTCTGGGCCTCTGATTTCTGCCCATCAACCACTACTCTTATGAACCTATCAGAGAGAAATGATTTAATGATTGAGAAAACATTTCCAGTAATACCGTAGCTGGAAATCTTGTGAAGTAGGCCTTTATGCTATACCTTATCGAAGGCCTTCGATATGTCAAGAGCAATTGCCCTGGAAAGGAAACCTTTGTCAAGAGATTCACTAATCCTGTGTGATATAACCGTTAGCACATCTGCTGTAGATCTTGCAGAGCGGAAACCATATTGCGTGTCACTAAGAAGGTTGTTTCTGTTGAGGTGGTTGACTACTTCTTTATTTAATATGGATTCCAACAACTTACTCATGACACACAGGAGACTTATTGGTCTGTACTGAGAGGGAGATGACTTTTCACCTGAATATTCCTTTATCTTTGAACTTAACAACTTCTACCCCTTTGCCAAATCATCAATGGAAATAGCTTGAAATATTTCAATATTGGTATGCATAGAAAGAGCTTGATGAGCTAAGAAAGAATCTTTTTAAATTTTTAAAATCTGATTAAAATTAAGGAAGTTATGGCTATTTTTGTGCCTCACACGTTTGGATATTTTTCCCTCTTTAAGACCATATGCGTTTCGTCACATTTTTTACACTACTTTTTCAGTAAAAATGTCATATCTTTGTTAAAACACAAGACTAAGAAATGAAATTTACCATATAAGTGTATTTTTGTACAAGGAATCAGAATATGAAACTGAAAATCTCCCAAAGTTTATGGTTTCCAAATAATCTGCAGTAAATGTGCATAAATATGCAGCAATTCCTTAAAAATGCCATGTATCCATAAACAGAAAAGAAGTTGGAGAACTCAAAGTTGAATTGTAATGTGCTTTATGTACAAAAAACTTAGATCTAAACATAAGACCATTTAAAAATGAATATATTGCAATATTTCTTTGGTATTATTGTAGATTAACACCTTCTGTTTAACCCCACTCAACTCCTTCTGACTACCCCTCCAAAATGTGATTCTACCTTTCTAGGAAATTATGTATAAAATGCCATGAAAAACTTTAATGAAAGATAAACAAATTATTTTAGAATTGAATGTAAAATAATTTCCTATTACAGGTCATTCTAGCATTTTAGGGCAGTTAACTGTTTTTTTTTTTCTATGGGAAAATATGCATGCTTTTTTTTTTTAAGATGATTATGTGTAGTTTTAAGAGGGTTTCTATGCAATGAGAATATGGGGAGGGTTGCCATTCGGACTTTGAATTAATTGTAGGGCTAAGGAAAATTATGTGTGAACATACTGAAAACTTGACAGAGACAAAGCTAACAAAAACAATATTAGAGGCGGGGAGCGGTTAGTTTCACAAAAATTTAATGTAAAATAATTCACCATTTCCTGGCCATTCTAGCATTTTAGGACAGTTAACCAATTTATTTTTATGTGTATTTTTCTTTAAGGAAGGATCTATTTTTTGTTTGTTTGTTTTAGATGCTTGTATGTGGTTACAGAGGTATTTTGTTGGGAGGGGGCTTGCCACTCGAACTTAGCGTTATTGTTAGGGTTAAAGAGTGTTTTAGGAGGAGACTTGCCACACATAATTTGGATTAGAGGTGAAGTTAAGAGAGCTTTTTTTCAAAGAGAGCGTTCATCACTCATATTTACTGTTAGCGGTTCATAATTATTGGGTTTTGAAAATGTTATGGATTAAATTTGGAATATCACATTACTCTTAAATATGTAAACTTATGTAAATAAGGATATGAAACTTTACAAGAATTAGGACAAACAGACAAAAATAAGTTTTATTTAAAACAAGTGACAGTACTCTATCAGAAAATGTGACTTTTGGTAACGTACCAAGTATTTTTTGCCCAGCCATTTAAATATCAAAACGTTAAGTTTGGGGAAAAGAGTTAAAAATAAAAAAGTAGCCAAAATACTGCTAGAAACTCGCTCAATATATGTTACCGTGACATAGGCTGACATATATTCGGTGAGTTTTTAACCGTATTTTGTATAGTTTTTTAACATTTTTAACTCCTTTTCTCAAACTTACCGTGTCAAAGAGAGTCGGGCCGGGCGCCATTTTTAATTTTCCAATACATCGGTAAACACTGTACGTTTTTCGAGCTGAATAAACATGTTACATTAAATAAAAACACTAGAAAATTATCTAGTTAGGTAGAAAAGTAACTTATCTTGCCTTTGATAACATTTATTTGTTATATATTTGTTTTTTGACAACTTTTTCGAATCTATGTATAAACGAGATTTTGATACTTATTTTGATTTTGAAAAAAAACATTTGTGGCTGTTCGCAGTAAAACATTGTTTTAATTCGCTGTTCAAAACTAATTTAAAGAATAAAAGTGCATGCAAGCTATATATCTACAAAAGTTTATTTTGTTTTTTTAACCATGTTTTTAAATTTGACGAGAAATGTGAGAAATTGCAACAGATTCATAATGCCGAATTGGTTGGGATTGTTGTTATTATACATTCTGAAAACCGAATAGTTCTAAACTAATGTTATTCTGATAACAAAATAGCTCTAATTAAACATAAGAACATTTATATTCATATTTTCATGTTTTTCTTAATTCGTTCTTGAATAAAAATTAAAGAACGCGTGCTGTTTACACTGTGCTATTGCTGATTCTACAGGCTGGAGCTGCTGCTGCTGCTAGTAATACTAACTTCATTTGACCAAATTCGAGAAATAGAAACAATTTTTTTTTCGGGTAGGTCCTTTTAAATTATCAATTACCGTGGTCCTACTCAACATAAAATAATACTTTTAATTGATAAAGATAGTAAAAAGATTGATTTACTTACTACTGGGTGTCCGAAGAATTTTTTTTCAAAATGTTCGATACTAGTCATATTAAAGTCTTATTTTTAACACAACAAAAAAAGAAATGGTCAAAAATATTTCGGACACTTGACAGTATTAAGATTAACACCTCTACTGATTGGTTCCCGAATTTCATAACGAAATTCTTCATGCAATCACGGTACGGACCTTTAGAAAACAGGGGGGGGTCATTACAAAACCTTACCGAAAACGCCATTTTATGACGATCACATTTTTATCACTTTATTTGCTTAAAACTCTTAAAATATATAATTTACATTCATATTTATTAATTCATTTGAAAGTATATTCATTTTCGAACAAAACAGTAGTAATTTGAAGACTTGAAGTGCTTTGGTTTAAAAAATATGGCTATTTTAGTAGAATTACCTTGAAATCTGTGATTATCCAAAGCGTTTTTTCGTCCGTGTGTATTACTATTTTTATACTAAAAGGTATTAAAGCTCTGTATACCAAGATTTAAAGACTAAAATATCAATTAGATTTATACATATGTGTCTGTGTCATGATTTTAACTAGTTTGTCACATACTTATCCACTAATTTCATTTGCTAATCATTCCATTTTGTCTGAAATTTTATTTCACGTTTCAAATTTTCTGATCCAATTAAAGAACATTTTGTGAACCAACATTTCAACAGGGATAAACTTGTAAAATCTCTGTATATTTTGATAATGAAAAAAGTTTTTAGTAGGTTTTATTATTTCAAGAATTTGTATAAGTTTATAATTCAACAATGGCATAAAGCTAAACAGCATTAAGGATACTTGTTTCTTGGGATAAAATTAAAAACAAACCACTATGCCAAGATCAAAAACTTGTTTTGAGTATAATTTTCTGAAAAATCTAATGATGGTAATAATTTTCTATGACAGAATTTCACTATAATATTGTGAGGTTTGCATTTGTGCAGGGCATGAAAATTGCTCCAGGAAAGGCGTGACGTCACTTAATATAAGGAGCTTATAAGAACAAAAGGTGATTATCCCAAAGACAGAAGATGTCTTGAAAAGACCAATGTTATAAATAAAAGGAAAACAGTCAGCAGGAAGAGAGTTCCATAAGCATGAAGTTCTTTTTTTTTTTTTACATGGAGTTCACCACTTATCAAGGCCCAATGGCCACTCAGGGATAAGGGTTATTGTGTGTACAGTAATCAAGGGGATAGTGTAGCAATAGTATTGGAGAATTGGTAAGGTGTTATTACTTGGGGGGGGGGGCGGTTCATCAGGAATTTGTTTGTGTTGGACTTTAAGACATCCAGGTTGAAGTCGGGAGGGAAACAGGCAAGCGGAACAGAGTTCCACAGGTGTGCAGTTCTAAGAAAGAAGCTTTGTTCATAGTATCTACATTTTGATTTAGGCACAGATAGGGAGTGGGGAAAATTATTGACGGTGGTTTCAGCTAGTCGGGTGTTTTTTTAGAAAGATTGGCAAGGGGGGACCAGAGAATTGAGCTCAGACGAGCACCTGCCATGGAAATAACGATAGAACAATGACAGGCTCACTACGTCTCTTCTGTGGGAAAGAGGTTGCAGGGTACAGAAAAGGGCATCCCCCACCAAGCCACGGAGTCTATTTTGTACTCCGTCAAGGCAGGATGGGCTGTTTTTAGCAGACCCCGCCCACATGTGGCAGCAGTACTCCATCTTTGGACGTACTTGGCTCTTATATAGATAGAGAATTGCCTCATTAGTGAGATATCTTCTGGAGCAGTAGAAGGATCCCACCATTTTCCCAGCGACATTGGCCACAGACTTGATGTATGTGTTCCATTTAAGACCAGGCCAAGGTCAAACCCAGGAGCTTATCAAATCCTGGGGCCTCCCTTAGACGAGAGCCATCCATTTCAATTGATGCCAGATGGGGATCAGAGCGTTTATGATGTAGAGATAGGAGCTTGGTCTTAGATGCATTAAAGGTAACTAGCCACCTCTTTCCCACGCGCTCAAGATCAGAGGAGAGAGAATCAGAGAGAACATCATCATTTACGGCCTTTGATGTGTTGCCATAGATGGTCGTGTCATCAGCATAGATGTCAACAAAAGATTTTAGTATGTGTTTTGGGAGATCATTGATGTAGATCAGGAAGAGAGTTGGGCCCAGTATGGACCCCTGAGGGACTCCAGCATTAATACTGTGAGCCTCTGATTTCTGCCCATCAACAACTACTCTTATGAGCCTATCTGAGAGAAATGATTTAATGATAGAGAAAACATTTCCAGTTATACCGTAGCTGGAAATCTTGTGTAGTAGGCCTTTATGCCAAACCTTATCAAAGGCCTTTGATATGTCGAGAGCGATTGCCCTAGAAATAAAGCCTTTGTCGAGAGATTCGCTAATCCTATGAGATATAACCATTAGCACATCTGCTGTAGATCTAGCAGAGTGGAAACCATATTGCGTGTCACTAAGAAGGTTATTTCTGTTGAGGTGGTTGACTATTTCTCTATTTATTGTGGATTCCAGCAACTTACTCATGACACACAGAAGACTTATTGGTCTGTACCGAGAGGGGGATGACTTATCACCTGAATTCTTAAATACAGGGCATACTGATGAAGTTTTCCAGGGTGTTGGAAAGCACTTCTCCTTAAGGCAACGCTTAAACAGTTTGGAAAGTATGGGGGCAAGTTCTGGTTGTAATTTTTTAACACTATAACTGGAATACCGTCGGGACCAGTTGCTTTACTGGAATCAAGGTTCTTGATTAGCGTGGCGACCTCACGCGCAGATATTTGTATGTTGCATAGTGTGTTGTCTGTTATAGGAGGGAATATGAGGAGTTCATGGCCTTCGTCACACAGGGTAGAATTTGCCGCAAAGTTTTTGGAAAATAGTTTGGCCTTGTCGGATGCTGTCGAGATGACCTCTGGTCCATTGATAATGGTTGGGATAGAGCGCACGTTTCTCTTCAAGATCCTATTTGCTATTTGCCAGAACTGGTGGGAACCAAGCCGCTGCTCAGCTACTTTGGACTTAACGGATTGCGCATATAGTTCTCTTGCATTTTTATTACTCTTTTACAGTGGTTGCTGGCGGTTCTGAAAGCAGCTTTAGTTTCAGTGCATCTATTACGTTGGTAGCTATGGAAAAAGTGATTTCTGTGTGCGATGGCAGCAGCACATTCAGGGGAGAACCATGGCTGGCTGTTAGGTTTTTGTTGGAATTTTTTGGATGGTATAAATTGGCCTATGCCTACAAGTAACCATTCGGTCAGATCTGATACTATAGAGGACACATCCTTTTTAAACATGGAATGGAGAGGGAGATCAGATATGAATGTACGGAAGCTATACCAGTCCGCCATAGAGTATCGGTATACAGTACGGTGGAGAGGTACGTCTGTAGATTTATTATATTTCATTTTTATCTTAACTGATATGACGCAGTGGTCGGAGGATCCCATAGAATGGAACATGAGCATAGCTCAGGGGAAGTGGATAGAAAAAGGTCTAGGAGGCTTGCGAACTGACCGGTACTATCGGGCACACAGGTGGGCTCGCGGACAATCTGAGTGAGGTCATAGACAATGGCAAAATCATAATAGAACCTCCCCTCCTCATCAGTCTTATTTGAGTGGGTCAGCCATTCCACATTATGGACATTGAAGTCACCGCAAATGTGAATGTTAGCCGAGGGATGAGCAGACAGGATGTGGTCAATTTTTTCTGATATACTCTTAAAGACAGTAACTCCACTGTTGTGGGGGCGATAGAGGGCAAATATAAATGCGGTGGTGTAAGCAAGTGCAACCCGGAAGCACATATAAGGTAGATTAGGGTGTTCTCTGGAGATATCCCTGCCACATGGGAAGCCATCTTTAATGTAGGCACATATTCCATGCCCGTAGCAATCTTGGGGGTCAGATTTAGATGTTAGGTTAGAGTATCCTTTAATTATGAACTCATCTAGGGAGGTGGTCGGCCCTATTCCAATTTCGCTTAGAAAGAATATGTCAGGTTTTGTCTCCTGTAATTGGGTTTCAACCTCTGGAAGGTTAGAACGTAGACCCCTGATGTTGGAGAAGGAGATATGGTAGTAGGGGTCTACGTAGGAGGATGGGGTTCTAGGTTTATTCGTGTTTTCTTTTTTGAGATATTTCATGTTGAGGATTTTGGGGTTTGTGGAACAGGTCAGCATACTTGGTTAGAGCAGAACAGAGAGGGAAAGTAAGAGAGGAAAGACAGGAAAATTTTTTTTTTTTTTTTGTAGCACATGTTAAGGTAAAGCCGTAACAATTACCCACTAGTATAGCATCGAGAGGCCCCACCAGAGACTACTGCATGGTCCAGAATCCATTCACCAAATGGCAATACAGCAGCCCCAGTACTTTGCACCTGCTGATAGAACAGCCTCCTTAGTGGTTAATCCAAGGTTCGGGTCCCTGACTATCAGGCGGTTAACGTCAGCCCAGATGAAAACGTTTACCTCCAGCATCCTTACTAGTGACATGGCCGCAAGGATAGACATAGAGACAGAAAATTTCCGACATCTCAGACTACTGTTCACAAAGTACTACCAACCTGGGAAGCAGCTTTTTCTTCACCCTTTGTCAGAAACATCACTCATTAGAAATGAGGACTGAGGGACAAAAAAGGAGAAGCGAGAGTTACTGGAGCTGCCGATAACACATCCACTGCATTATCTACTCTCCATTAAAAAAGCAAAAGAAAAAAAACGGTAAGAGGGACTTATTTATATCTACTTATAAGTCCTTTGCCCATTCCCAGTTTAGAATAGAATTTGACGATAGTCTCCCCTCCCATATTAATCTGTGGAAGTTTTTTTTTTTTTTTAATTAATAGTTTAGGATAATACCAGACGTATTTAACATAAAAAGTTTAAAACACGAGTAATAAGACATGATAGGTAATGTTAAGGAGTTTCAAGTTTTAGTAAGACTGCAATAAGAGAACAAAGGTAAATAAATTATATTCTTGGAAAGAAACTATTGAAATAGGAAGCTGTATTACAATGAGATATAAAAACAGCACTAGACCAACACATTAAACGAGCTGGGACAAATGAAGCAAGAAATCAGACAATTCTGAAGAACTCATGCCATAAGAGTATAGCAACATCACGTCTGTGAGAGAGAGGTTGCAGAGAAGAAGAAAGGATGGAGCCAATTAAATTCCAGATATGTTTCTGCATTTTATTAAAAACCCTTAAATGGAACAGAGATTCAACAGTCCAAATAATACCAACAATAATCCATACATGGTTTGATAGTAGATTTGTAGAGATAAAGAGGTATGAGAAAGTGTTTAGAACAACAAAGAAAACTGACTGCACCAGAAGCAGAAAGAGCAACAGATCTAACATAAGAACTCCAAGAAATATTTGATGAGAAAGAAAGACCAAGAAATTTCAGAGTGGATTTCTTCTCAAGAGCAGAGCTATCCATGAGAATTCAAGAGAGAAAAGGGATATGCCTACGATTGAAAAATAACCCAAGTTTTTACAGGATTAAGCAAAACAAGCTATTTTGTAACTCAAGTCACTTTTTAGATCAGTTGCATATTTCAACTGATAGAGGCAGATGGACAAAAAGCAACACCGGAATAAAGTGTAGTATTATTAGCATGGCTGTTAATCTTCTGATAATAATTCTTTGGAAGATCATTAATACAGTGAAGAAACTGTGTTGGGCTTAGAGCCCTGAGGAACATCAGCATTAACTGAAAAAGAGAATGAAGAGAAACAATCCAGAGTTATTTGCAATTTTCGATCAGAAAGAAAAGACCTAATAATGTCAAAAACTTCATCAACAACACTGAACTTTATATAGAAAACCAGAATGCCACACTGTTGAACGCCTTTGAAATGTAAGAAGCAACAACTACCCTTTCCTGAATTATCCATAAATAGATAATTCCACAAGTTAAAAGATCAGTAGTTTAATGAAAACCACAAGTTAAAAGATCAGTAGTTTAATGAAAACCATGAAAACTTTACTGAATATCATTAAGGAGGCTCAGATTTTTCAGAAAATTAATAAGCTTGCCATTGACCACCCTTTCAAAACCTTTGCTAATAACAGAGGAGACTAACACTTAGTTTGATCAGACCGATCACTAGCATTTTTAAAGATAGGGACAATAGAAGACTCTTTCCAACAAGAAGGAAAACATGATTTTGGTAAACAGAAGCTGAATCATTTTGAGAGGATAGAAGAAAGTTCAGGAGCACAATGTTTGAGAACGACAACATAAACTGAATTAAGGCCAGAACCCTTAAGCTAATCATGATCAGAAATAAGGCTAGCAGCCATCTTTGGAGTGATAATTACAGAATTAAGAGTCTTGTCACTTTCAAAGGAAAATCAAAAAGGACAGTATCAAATCAAGAGAAGAATTGCCAGCAGAAAGGCGAGCAAAGATTTCAGCCTTATCCTTAGATGATGAAATAACATGAACAAAGGAAGGAAAAAAACTTGCCACTATTAACAACACTAGATTCTCCAAATCATTTGAGCCAACCTTTTGAGATGAGATAAAAGTGACTGATCATTTGAGAATAATTAGACTCAGCTTCAAAGATTGCTCTCTTGCAAGCATTGCTAGCTGTTCTGTAGAATTGTCTAAAAGTCTAAGAACCATCACAATGATACTGATTGAAGTAATGATTACGATGGGCAATGGCAAAATACAACTAGATGAAAACTAGGGAGAAAATGAGGCTTGGATTGAAACTTACAATGAAAAATGAAGGTATCAATTCCAATAAGAAGCCAGTTCGTACTATTATACATACTATTAAACATAGCAAAGATCTCATGGAATGTCATTGGAAAAGTCCATCCCAATCAGCCATCAGGTAGTCAAACAATAGAAGCCTTCACAGAAAAATCACTCAATATCGCAGCATGATCAGAAGAACTCAATGGAGAAGAAGAGGAAACAAAACCAGATTGGGAACAAAAGTGACAAAACACCAATGATAATTATTAGGAAAGCATGTAAGGAAGGTGACAGTTTGGCAAATTCATGAGTTAGAGAAAAGTTCAAACAGATTTCACCGGTTAGATCTATCTGATTAGAGTAAAGGAACCAGACAGAATGATGAGCATTAAAGTCACCAAAAACAAAGATGGAGCTTGATGGATGAAATTAAAATACATACTGTTGTGAAAAGGGGAAATCCTTGTTAAGAAAAAGATTACGGCCATGTAAGATATATAAACATATAACTCGTTGCTATCAATAGAAGAATCTAGATTAGACTCATAAAGAGCAAGAATATGAGATTTGCAAAAGAGAAAAGACTGAACATTGGGGAAGTTTGTCCCTAGATCTCTGATGTTAGTATAGAAAATGGTAAGGTGATCGTTATGAGGATTAGTAGAAAGCATGATAATGAAAAGGGAGAAAAAGTTAGAATCACTTCAAGACAAACTAAGATTGAAAAAAACCTCACCACCCGCATTCAATTCTCTGGACTCCAGACAATATTTGACTTTATTATCTCAGCAAGGCAAAGGTTGTTTTCAGTCGAATTTACAACTGTTTGTATACAGCCTAGCGTTCATATCACTTGACTAATGGTCATTGAACTTGAGTAAAAATATCAGTTGTGGTAAAAATTTTGACAGAATTTCAACTCCCCCCCCCCCAATTTGATGTATCTATGTGATGCTTTTTGACAAAAGTAACCACCATACAAATACCTGTTTAAATAATTCTTGGAATTCTCGTTTCCATAACATAAGTGTGAGAATGTTTCATACCATATAGAAGAGTAAAGCCAAGATTTTGGCCTATCCTTATGCACATAAGTACGCAGTCTTATAACTGTCTCTTGTTCATGTTATAACTTGAGAATTATAGAAATAGTAAAAAAAAAAAAAAAAATGTGAATATGAAGTTCAGTGATCAGAAGTTTGTGATTATTTATTCATTGCTGGACAACGCCGGCTTGTATATAGGTGAATTACTTTTCTAATCAAGGAATATTTAAACTAATCTCATTTGGTATTTTCTGTAACTTAAGAATTTGAGGCGGCAATTAGGCTGACATTTTAAAAAAAAGCCACACCCACAAACACGGAATCATTTATACAATGGAAAACAGAAACAAGAAATGCAGGATAATTGGTAATAAACAGTTTATATGAGAAATGCAAAAACATTTTCTTTTTATAGGAAACACCCAGAGGATTTATTGGGAGTGGAGATAGAAAGAAGGGAGAGAAAACTCTACAGAAAATTCATAAACAACCTTCTTTTGACCTAGATCTTTCACCACTTAAATAGTGAATATATATATATATATATATATATATATATATATATATATATATATATATATACACACACACACACACACACACACACATTCTTACATAGTGTAACGTTATGAGACAGGATACTGATTTTAAACCCGACGGATTGTTTGAGATCAAAATAAAGAATTATTTTGAAAAGAAATGTATAAAGCTAAAAGATTCCTTGTCCATGAAGGAAGTAGATGAAAGATCATAACCAGTAATAAAATGATCACAGCTGTTGACCTCAGAAGTGTCGTTGGACGATGTAAACAAAACTTATTTAATATGTGCACTATTCATGCTAGGGAAAAGCAGAACAATGAGACCAACTAGCAAAGAAAAGGAAAGAGCTGATGTGCAAACTATTCCGGTTTAACCCAACACATAATTCTTCTGTGTGATATCAGGGTAACATCACATCTTGATAATTGCTACAAATTCTATCCTAAAATCAGATCCTGGAATCTCAAAAACGATGAGGTGCAGAGCAAAATCAGAAATGTGTTCATTGATTACATGAGGAATTACCAAGCTGTGAGCGTGAAGGGATGCTGGCAATAACTGAAGGAAGGTCTCTTGAGCAGTGCCGTTGGCATTTACAGTTACATGAAGAATGTTTATTGAGGGAAGTAACTTAATGGAGTTAACATTGCGATACAATGGAATTGGAATTGTTACAAGGCTTGAAATGAGGTAGTAAAGAATAGTACACAATTGCAAAAAAAAAAAAAAAGGTTGCATACACCAGCTCAGCCAAGTTCAGTGATACAGAAAGTGACTTCATCTACAAAATAGCATAACAGATGTGAAGGGAGAACCAGGATGTATAAGTGTGAAACATATAAAGAATGATGATGGACAGCTGTGCATAAATAATGTGGCCAAGCATGTTCAGTGTTGAGACATTATGTTGAACAAAGACGGCAGTGCAGTTCCGATCCTGAGTGTTAAGTAATTCCTAGTAACAAAGATGGCGACGAAGAATCAAATGCAGGTTCGTGACGGAGACAACGTCGAACTGATTGAATCCAAAATTCAGCAATTTTTATAGTAACTTTGGGAGTTTTTCATTGGTTGGTTGTTATAACTTGTGGTTATAAAAACAATCGTTGAAATCATTGATGTCATAACCCCCATTAGGAGTCAAAAACATTTAACACACCCTCTGTGTTGATATAATGGAAAAATCCTTTTGGATTCAATTTGATTTGACTTGAGAAAAGGAAGAAAAAAAACAATAAATAAATAAAATAAAAATAAACAAATAAATGAACAAATAAAATATTTGTTTTGTTTTTTTGTTTTGGGGAATTTGTCTTTATTCTCATTATTCAAAAAAATTATTAATATATTATAATAATGTGTGCAAAAAGAATCCATTTTTTTTGTAAATCATATTAAGTTTTTTTTTCTTAATACATATAAAAATAAAGACTTTTCAAATATATATATACTAACAAATACATATAAATATAATCCTATTCAAATACATACATATATACATTTTTTTATTATTTTGTTTAACGAAAACTGGAAACATTCTGTTAGGTATTAGCTGGTGAATTCAGTTAGTAAGAGAAAAATGGTTGCAGTTTAACGTCATGCCCGGGACAATTTACAATCTATTATTTTTTTTGTGTGATTTCGACTGTTCATGCTCCTCTTTTTGGTATTTTGAAAAGAGATTTATTCATGACTTGCGGGGGTACCCGGCATTGCCCGGGTGTTTGTAGGTGTGTGTGTTGGGGGAGGGGGGAAGCAGAACAAAAAGGAAACTTAACCCTGTTTATACATATAAAAACGATGCTAAACTTCTTAAAGAAAATAAAAAATACAAAAAAAAACCCAGCGATTTTAAAAATGGAAAATAATTCTTTTGTAGGTGTAAAAGAATAAAAAAAGAGGTGGTGGTGGCAGGCAGGCTCGAACCCGGAGCCTTGAGGCCAATAGGCTGACGACATACACCCGCGCTACGGCGACGGAAGCAATGTAAGACGTTAAATTTAGAAAAGTGAATGAGTTCAAATTGAGGTCAAACATCACGCTATTCCGCAGTTAACTATTTCTGCAAGATAGTTTTTAAGTGTTTGTTTAATGAGGTCAAATCCACACTTAATTTTACTGTGGAATAGTTCTTTTCAGTTTTTCTTTTTACCCAACTTTGTCTAGTTTGGTTTCCCCAATGTGTTGGGGAAAACAAGCTCCTCCGTTTATTAGGGGAGTGTCCAAATGAAAGCAATTGTCTAATATGATGGTGAAAACTGATATCGCTTTCTGGACATTGTTCCCAGGCTAGCCGAGAACCGCTCATTAGTTTCACATCAGTTTTGCTTTTATACAAAAAAGCCGAATCAATACGTGAGAAGTCAAAATGGCAATAATTTTGTAAAAGTTACTGTAAATTAGACGCGTGTTTGCAAATTGTAGATATCATTATCTAGGGGGTATATAAACACTTCTAATTGATAGTATTTGAAATAAAATTCTAATTGTCGTTAAATTTGTCATTGGTAAAAATGTGGCAAAATATTCCACTCCAGAAATTTGTGAAAAAACTTTTGCAACAAAAGTTTCAGTTTAAAAGTTTAAAAGTTTCACTGCCAAAAGCAGTGATGTTTTTGGAAAAAACCCAACACAAAGAAATTATATATTGGTTTTGTCACTATTTCGTATGTGTTATTTTCAGATAAAGCTTTTAATTCGGGTTTCATAGCTTTTTCCCATTCTTGGTGATTTTCTGAATTAATCACTATAACTTTCCAGTGCGCTTCTCAACGAGTAACAGTAATCCACTGCGTAGTCTTGTATCTTTTCAATTTTTAAGAAGTCTGGCCTTTTTCAGTCCCTTATCGGGTATTGACGCGTCTGGTTAATATTTACGTCAGTAGTTCTATTGCAATTGTTGTCATTATTATTTTCATTGTGATCGATTAAGATACTTTTCTCACATTTTTCATTCACTGGCTCACCATGTTGTAAATCTGATCTATCACTGAATTTTACAAATTTAACCCTTTTTATGGCATTTCGGTCTGGAAAGTAGATTAAATATGCTGGACTGTTTTTATCGTAATCTACAAAAATATTTTTTTCGCTTTTAATATTTAGTTCACTGGTATTTTCTATAAATGCAAAGCAATCAGAACCAAATATATGCATTCGGTTCATTTTTGGTTTTACACCACAAAACGCTTCATATGGTGTTTTGCCTAATCTTCTATTGAACGATCTATTTCTGATATATGCTGCTATCATTAAAGCGTACGTCCATAAAGTATGCGCTAATTTTGATTCGATAAATAGACATTTTGTCATCTCAAAAAGGGTCCGCCATGCTCTTTCAGTGGTACCATTTTGAAAGAGTTCTCGTGTTTAATACGATGGTTAATTAAAAGAAGTTCAAAGTCTTTACTAGTAAATTCAGTCCCATTGTTGGAGCAAATACATTTTACAGAGCCGTACAGGGCAATATCAGTTAAATATTTCTTAGTGGCGAGGATAGTATTGGATTTGCTTTTTAGAAAATAACTTATAATTAAACCGGAATAATCATCAACAAAGGTCAAAACATACTTTAGATTTGTTTCTTCCCATCGGGCTGATCGGACCTGCCAAGTCACAGTACACAAGTGAGAGAATTTTCGTGGCCTTTTTTCCTGGTGTTTTGCTTATATATTTTGTCATTTTTCCCTGTGCACAAACAGGTATTATTTTTATGCCTTCGACTACATTTGATAATTTTTTAATATCAGCTGTATTGCAGTGTCCTAGAATTTTATGCCAGGTTTCCAAGTCATGACAGGCAGTTTTTGAGGGAACCATACTTTTTAAATAATATAGTCGGCCATTTCCTTTAATGTTAAATACAGTTCCATTAGGGTATATCAATTTTGACTTGTTTTGGCCAAACTTTATATTCGTGTCTTGTTTAATGGCAGCCTGCACAGAAAATGTCTTGCTTAAATGTAGGTATGAACAGAGCATTTTTTAGAATACAGTTACAGATTTCGCCTTCATTATTTTTTAGTGATATGTTAGCATCGCCTCTTTCCAAGACTATATCATTTATTTGACTACCGTCGGCAAGTTTGACAAAATGATTTTGTGCATTAAAATTTGAATCAAAATTAATAAATCAGATTCCTTGGTGATAACGTGTGCTGTAGCATCATAGTCTACAAGGGGATTTTTACCGTTTGTGGTATTGTCAAAGTTACATGTGAATAATAATGTATGTTCTTCAAAGTTCTCAACGTTTTTATGGAGTCCATTTTTTGAGCTTTTATATCAACGGAAACTTTTGTGGTTGAGTTGTCCACAATTATAGCAGATAATTTTATTCTTTTTCTTGGGAAAATTACTTTTGAGGAAAACATTGCGGTGAGATGCGTAATTTGGTGGTGTCCGTTTTTGAGAAGCATTTTTGAACTTCATAATATTGCTGGAGTTATTATTGTCCACGAACATACGATTAGTCTCTTCGTAACTACGCAATACCACTTTAAATTCACTGAAATTTATGGGTTTGTCTTTTTGCGTTAGAGCAGTTGTAAATGGTTTAAAATCGGCTGGAAGTCTCTTGAGAGTTATTGATATTAACAGGCTATTGCTTATTATTTCACCTGAGAGTTTTAAGGCATTGGCAGTTGTTTCTGCCCTCATAACGTAATCGGTAATAGTTTCATCCTCGTTACGTTTTAGAGACGTTAGTTCTGTATACAGCAATATAATTTTCGGTTTCCCTTTTGATAAATAATGCTCTCTTAACATGTTCAATGCTTTCTGTCCATCATCTAAGGTATCTCTTATAATAAGAGACAGACTTCTATCGTCTAAGCATTGAATCAGTTCTGCAAAAACAGTCGCAATCTTTTAGAGAAATTCAGGGTCGTAGGATTCTCTATTGGAGATTGTATCACTTGTCCGTCTTGTACAATGTATATACATGAATGCTAGTCATAGATTGCAGGTATATAACACTTACACCGATGGCTGCAATGTCAAGGTTGCGTGTCATCACTAATCTGTCTTTAGCTATCTACTTTTCATCACAGTCTTGGAGGCACTGTCAAGAGTTTTGGTTAGGCTATCTATAGAATTTACTCTATGCTGATGATTTATCATTGCTGAGTCATTGAAACAGTTAAAGGACAAACTGGAAATATGGAAAAACGGTCTGAAGGTTTAAGGTTTTATGGTGAACTTGTCTAAAACTAAAGTAATGGTGTGTGGCTTTTTGTCTACCATCCCAAAGGGACTCTGGTCAATATCCTTGTTCTATGTGCTAGAAGAGTGTTATAAGTAATACAATGTATCCCATGCCTACTGTGGATTCACATCAAGTTCAATGACATAAAAGTTAAGTTAGTCCTTAATCCCAACTTCAAGTATAGGAAATGCATAGTCATCCCCTGGAGATAGTATTTTGTTGCAACAGTAGAAAGAATCTACTAAGTGCAAGTGGTGACTGAAGTACAAGAGTGAAGGCTGACTCGAGTGAAATTTCCTGATACCATCACAAGATCTTCCTCTCTACATCCGGAGTTGTATAGCGGCTGTATTAGCAACATCAGGATATATATGCCAGTGAATGTTTGACTCTCACCCAGTTCTCTCTTATCTGACTGCAGCGCAATGAGATATTCATAATTAGATGGATCTACAATGTGAAATCTGACCAAACCCGACACATCAGCTTAGAAAAATCTTGCTAGCATAGAGGTTAGGGTGAATCAATTACACTGGTATGGCCATGTGGAACATTCATTCTCCTGGATAAACTATTGTAGAAGCATGCATGCTCTAAATCACAGAAAGGTTGGCTGGCCAAGGAAAACTTGGAAGTAGGGGTGCCCAGATTAATCGGTTGATTAATTACTTTTCTCTTTCCTATTAAATTTAAATCGTTTTATCACTGCCAAGTGACTCATCACATAGCTTTGACACCAAAAAAACAAAACAAAAAAAACAAGTATATAACAAGGTACTTGCGCACTTATGCTACCATGCTGAAATAATAACATTATTTAGAAACCCATTCTTAACATGGGAAAGGAAGGGTGTTTTGTAAACTATTATGTACTTTCAGCTAAGAATTAAATAAAAACGATATTGTGAAACTTGAATTTATTTTTAACTCATTGTAAAGATTATTTTTTCGAATCTAAAAGAAACCTGTTTTTTTTAAACTGAGGATATCTAAATAATAATAATAATAATAATAATAATAATAATAATTAGGCAGTTCGATAAAGCTGGAAATCTTGTGAAGTAGATTGATAGATATCTAGAGCACATTGAATGCCTAAAGAGCATTTATGGCCGGTATTTACTACTCTCTTCAAAGAAAAGAAAATTGAGTAGATATGAATTAATCTCAGAAATAAATCAAAGAAAAATTTTCATATAGATTTTGGATTTCTGTAAAGGATGGAAATTCCCATAGTCGACCAGAACTTATGCATTTTGGGACCAGTTCAATTTTCAATTTTGTAAATCCTCTCTATCTGGCCCAAAATATACCCCTATTTTTTGAGATGCAACCATAAATCATGGAAATGTTTTCTCAATTATTAAATCATTTCTCTCTGATAAGCTCGTAAGAGTAGTGGTTGATGGACAGAAATCAGAAGCCCACAGTATTAATGCTGATGCCCATCTTGGGCCCAACTCTCTTCCCGATCTACATCAATGATCTCCCAAAACACATACTTAAATCATTCGTTGACATCTATGGCAACACATCAAAGGCCGTAAATGACAAAGTTCTCTCTGATTCTCTCTCCTCTGATCTTGAGCGTGTGGTACAATGGGGGAAAAGGTGGCTATTTCTTTTAATGCATCTAAAACCAAGCTTTTATCTTTACATCATCAACACTCGGCATCAATTGAATGGACGGCTCTAATCTTGAGGAGGCTCCATGTTTTGACAAGCTTCTGGGATTGACTTTTACTCCTGATCTGAAATGGAGTGAGTGAGTGTGTTTGTTTAACGGCATTTCAACCTCTAAGAGTCATTTAATGCCAAAAAAGTTTTGTTGATATAATAGGTTTTCAGTTTCTTGTAGAAATTTTTGTAAGTTTCTTAAAAAAGTTTATCTTTTGAAGCAAGATGTTTTAGGTTTTCCGAAAAATTGTTTTAGTTGTAAGAGATTTGTTTTTCAAAACTGAATTTTACTTGTTTACTTTATAGGAGTTTGAATACATTTGTTTCTTTTAAATAGTTTATGATTTGTTGGGGTTCCACTCCTTGGAACACTTTTCTAATGTTTGTTGTTTTAAAATATTGTTTTTGAGTGTGTTTGTGTTTTCTACATTCTGTCAGTAGATGTTTAATTGTTAGTTGTTGGTTGCAGAGTGTGTATTTGGTGTTTCCTCCGCTTTGATTAGGTAGGAATGAGTTAATTTTGTATGTCCAATTCTTATTCGGTTTAGTACAATTTCTTCTCTTCTTCCTTTAAAAATTTTTTGTTTTTCGTTTTTAATTATTGGTTGGTGTTCGTGCAATTTGTTTGCAGTGCATTTGTTCCATTCCTCTTGCCACTTGTTTTCTATATATTCATTGATTTTTCTTTTTATGTCTGTGTGTGGTATTTTAATTTTTTCCATTTGGTGGTTTGTGGCTTCTTTAGCCAGTTTGTCTGCCTTTTCATTTCCTGGAATGCCGACATGACTTGGTATCCAGGCTATTATAATTTTTTTATTGTTTTTTTCGGTTATTCATTGTATTCTTATATAATTTCTGTGATAAAAGGGTGTTTAGATTTTTCTTCAAGGGCCATGATACAGGATAGGGAGTCTGTATATATTATGGCTTTTTGTTCGTTGATGTCTTTGATGTGTTTGAGAGCTATTTTGATGGCCTGCAGTTCGGCTGTATATATTGAAGCCTCGTTGGGCAGTCGTATTTGATATTGATTTTGTCCATCTGTGCATGCTGCACTTGTTCTGTTTATAGTTTTAGACCCATCGGTGTATATTTCTATGTATTCTGCGTATTTTTCTCTTAGTTCTCCAAAGTTGCTTCTGTTTGTTATATTATTTGTAATGTTTTTCTTGTAAGCAGTAAGTGTTAGGTCAGTTTTTGGTTTGTGTAATGTCCATGGTGGTCTGTCGTTTGTTTTCTGAGTAATTATATTGTCGGGGTTTTCATTGATTTGATGTATTATTTCTTTAATTCTGTGTCCAAAGGAGGGTATACTTTTTGGTTTCCTTGAATAAAAATTTGTACATTGTGGGTTGAAGGTAGTTTTGTATGTTGGGTTTTCGGGGTTGGTTTGTAGTTTTGTTGCATATTGTAACGCTAGTTTTTTCCATCTTAAGTGCAGGAGTAGTTCTTGGGCTTCTACGTGAAGACTTTCCATTGGAGAAGTTCGGTAGGCTCCCAGGCTAAGTCTTAAACTTTGATTCTGTATTGTTAGTAGTTTGTTTTTATAGGATTTGTAAGTAGAGCTGTATATGACACAACCATAATCCAGTTTGGATCTGATATGTGAGCGATATATTTTGAGCATTGTAGCTTGATCTGCTCCCCAGTCTAGTTTTGATACTATTTTTAAGATATTTATTGCTTTTAAGCATTTTTGTTTTAATTTGTTAATGTGCTCCTTGAAGTTTAGTTTGTTGTCTAAAATGATCCCTAGGAATTTGGTGTGTTGTACTACTGGTATTAGTTGTCCATCTAGTTTGAGCTGTGGGTCAAGGTGGTATTTTCGTTTCCTACAAAAGTGGATACATGAGGTTTTGCTTTTGGACATTTTGGTT
The DNA here is from genome assembly GCF_053919585.1 of Euprymna scolopes. Taxonomy (NCBI): domain Eukaryota; kingdom Metazoa; phylum Mollusca; class Cephalopoda; order Sepiida; family Sepiolidae; genus Euprymna; species Euprymna scolopes. Next base: position 23,865,368 of record NC_136521.1, on the reverse strand, counting down.
GACCCAAAGATCTATTTTGTTAAGGCAATGTTGCATTTGTCTTTCAATAGTTGGTATATTTGGTGATGAGCAAGTTATTGAAAAGTCATCAACAAATAGTGTTTTTTCGAATCCCATGTTAACATTTTCGATTATACCGTTGATTTTAATTAGAAAAAAGGTGGCAGATAGTACACTACCCTGTGGTACCCCTGTTTCTTGTGTGTATTGATCTGATGTTGTATTTCCTAAGCATACTTTAAATGTTCTGTGGGATAGGAATTCTTGGATAAATTTGGCTAGGTTTCCTCTGATTCCCATATTATGAATATCTTTCAAGATTCCATATCTCCACGTGGTGTCATACGCCTTTTCGATATTAAAAAAGATTGAGACGACGTGATGGTTTCTTATTAGACCGTTACGGACATATGTTTCTAGCCAAATAAGTTGGTCATTAGTACCTTGATTTTGTCTAAATCCGCTTTGGTGTGTAGAGATAAGATTATTTTTTTCTAAATGCCACATTAGTCTTGTATTGACCATCCTTTCTGTTGTTTTGCATATACAGCTTGTTAGGGCAATGGGACGATAATTGGTAGGGTTGGAGTGATCTTTTCCTGCTTTAGGAATTGGGATGATATTGGAGTCGAGCCAGTGTTTTGGGAAATTGTTAGTCCACCATATTTTGTTAATTATCTGTAAGAGAATGTTGAGAGATGTGTCTGGCATGTGTTTTAGAAATTGATAGTGGACGCCGTCTGGACCGGTAGCTGTATCTTTACTTTTATGAATTGCATTTTTAGTTCTGTTATAGTGAAAGAGGTGTTATAGTATTCTTTGTTATTGGATGTGAAATTGAGTTTTTCTTTTTCTGCGTTGTTTTTGTATTTTTGGAATTTGGGGGAGTAGTGGTTGGATGATGAGTTTTGGCTGAATTCATTTGCGATTATGTTTGCTATTTCTTTTTTGTCTATAGTTTGTCTACCATTTGGTGTACTTATATTATTTATTGGTGTTCCAAGTTTTTTTCCAGTTATTTTTCTTATTATTTCCCATGTTTTTTTTTTATGGCGTGTTGTTGTTCAATTTGGAAATATACTTTTGCCAGGTTCCTTTTTTGCTTTTTTTATAATATAGCGTGCTTTTGCTCGTGCTTGTAGGTATTTTTGAAGGTTGGGTTTTGTAGGATGTTGTTTGAAGTGTGTTAGCATTTTTTTCCTGTTGGCTATTGCTTCTTTACCATGGCGTTGATTTTGGGTGTGGTTTGGTGGAAGATTTTGGGATTGTCTTGATTGCTATTTCGTTTAGTGTATTGGTGAAAGCTAACATAGGTTTGTTAACTATTTCTTGATTAATTAGGTTTGTGCAAAGTTTGCTAAATTCAGTCCAGTTAGCTTTATAAATTTGGCATTTTGGTTTTGTTTCTTCTGTTGTAGGTTCTTGGGTTTTGAGAAAAATTGCGAAGTGATCGCTGCCGCACTGGTCGTTATGTACCTCCCATTGGAAGTCCATAAATATTGTGGGGGAGCATAGTGTTAGATCAATAGCTGATGTCGTTCCTGTGCCTGGGTGAAGGTATGTGTGTGTTTTATCGTTAAATATAGTTACTTCGGGTGATTCCAGTAATGATTCAATGATTTTCCCATTTTGATTAATATTCTCACTTCCCCACATTTTGTTATGGGCATTGAAGTCCCCCATTAATATAAAAGGTGTGGGGAGTTGTGTTATCAGATCTTCAATTTCGATTTTATTTAGTTTATGTTTAGGTGGAATGTATATTGAACAAATAGTTGTTGGTCGGTGGAGTGTAGTTTTAATTGCTATTGTTTGAAGGTTTGTTTGGAGTTGTAATTTTATATGTGGTATCTGTTTTTTTATTATAATTGAAGTGCCACCTGTTGGTCGATTATCTGCTTGTGATCTGTTTGTTTGATTGTAGATGTGGTATCCTTTGAAGTTGATGGTGTCCGTTTCTTTTAGAAGAGTTTCCTGTAGGCCGATTATGCTGGGGTCATATTGTGCTATTATACGTTTGATTTCTTCATAGCTTGGTTTTATGCCTCTACAGTTCCACTGTATGATGTTTTTATTCATTTCCTTAAGTAAGTTTTTTTTTGTTTTGTTTTTTTTTTCTTTTTTTTTTTTCCTGTTTGGTTTTTGTTTAGGTTTTTATAACTAATATTCTATTGATTTGTTGTGTTTTGAGTGGTTTTTGTTTTGTGTTTACTTGAACTGCTTGGTTCCTCAGTCTCCATTTTCTCTTCCTGGTCAGTTCTGTTTTTGGAGCTAGATTTTTTCCTGTGACTCTCGATTTCAATCAATTCAAATTTGTTTTCATTTTCGATTAATATTATCTCTGTTTTTTGTTTGTTTTCGTTTTTGGAAAGAGGATTTGTGTTTTCCCGTTCTGTTTCCATCTTTCCAGATATTGTGTGTTTATCTTCTGCTTTTGTCCTTGTTCGTGATTTGGATCTTTCACGGTTTATTTGTGGTTTTTGTTGTTCGGCTTCTTTTTTGTTCTTTGGGACTTGTTTTAGATCATTTGACTGAGTTTTAGAAGATACTAGTATTTGTTTCTTGTTTTCGTTTTGGTTAGTTTTTAAAGTTTCAATTAGATTTTTGAGTTCGGAGATTAGTTTAAGTAGGTCTTGGTTTTGGGTTTGGTTTGTTTGGTTTGAAATTTTTGTAATGTCTGCGTAAGTGTTTATTTTTTCTCGAGAGCTTGCTATTTTCCTTGCTTCAGGAAAGGATACATTTTGTTTGTATTTTATTTCGGCTATTTCTTTTTCTTTTGTGTAGATTTTGCATATTTTAGAGTATGCTGGGTGTTTTTCTTGGCAATTTGGGCATTTTGTTTCGTTTGGGCAGTCACTTTCAGTGTGGTTAGGTTCTTTTAAGCCATATTTTCCACATATTTTCTGTCCTTTGCATGTTTCTCTGCTATGTCCATATTTATGACATTTATAACATCTCAGAGGGGCTGGTATATATTGTTCTACTTTTTCTATTGTACATCCTATTTTTTTCTTCGGGAACTTTTGGTGCATTGAAAGTTAGTACGTAGGTTTTTGTAGGTATGGTTTGACCATTCCTTTTTATGTTTATTCGAACGTGATCGATTACTCCCTGTTTTCTTGGGGCATTTTCTATTTCTTCTGCTGTAGCCAAGGTTAATTCATGGCTTTTTATAACACCTTTTGATGTGTTTAGTCTTTCATGAGCATAACTTTTGCATTTATAGATATGGAATTTTTCCATCTCTAAGATGTTTTTTGCATCTTTATAGTTGTCGACTGTGACAAGTAGATTGCCATTTTTCATTTTTTTTGCTGTTTTTGGGTTGCTGTTTTGAGACAATTTTTTCGATTAAGAATGGAGATAGATCGCTTATCTTTTTTCCTTCTAAGGTTTCGATTACTATGAATCTTGGATATTTTTCTTTATCAATTATTTCATAGTTATTTCGATTTTGTTGTATTTTTTTGGTTTCTGGGTTTTTTTGTTTGGGTTTATTATATCCATAGAAGTTTGTTTAGATTTTCATTTCTTTTGCTCCCCACCCTCCTCGGAGCCCGAAATTGGGAGATGTTAGGGGGGAAACCCATTCGCCCTTTCATCCCAGGGATAGAAAAAAGGTATACTCAATTGATTGAGTTTATTCCATCATTTCCTGTTTCCTCCTTTAGTTTCTTCTTTCCCAGTTTGATAGAAACATTGGTTAGGGAGCAGTTGTGTGGTTTTTGTCTCATCAATTGATTGGCCCTTGCCATCGCCTTCTAACACTTACCTGGTTTGTCTATGTTTGTAGTAACGAAATGTATTATTTTTGGATTAAATTTGTTTTTTTGTTTTTTTTTTGTTTTTTTTAGATGTTATAATTGACATTTTCAGTGTAAGTGTTAGGGCTTAACATGACTAGCCGATTGATCAGATCGGGCCTCTTCCCACCACCCGTCTAGCCTAGTACAAGGCCAAAGTAGAGTGTTGCAACAGATAACTATTTTCCCTAGGCATCGGTTGCTCAGCCACCAGGATCCTTTTCCTAGGCATCATGGGTTGCCACCCACGGCCAACAGGTAGCCCCGTCGAGGGACTTTTACCCTCTGCAGGGGGGGGCAGTCGGCGTATTCTAATGCCCCGCCGACAGGGTCAACCGGGAAGTAGGGAAGGAAAAAGGAAGGGGGCTGTTGTTTTTATTTTGTTTTTGTAGAACATAATTAAGTTTTACAAAAGAGAATAGAAAACAAAAACAGAAATCGATGTAGGTGCATTTCGTCTCAGGAAGCCAATAGACAGCCTGATCTGGTAGCACCAGATCTGAAATGGAACACGTACATCAAGTCTGTTGCCAATGTCACTGGAAAAATGGTGGGATCCTTCTACCACTCCAGGAGATATCTCACTGCTGATGCAATTCTCTATCTATATAAAAGCCAAGTATATCTAAGGATGGAGTACTGCTGCCATATCTGGGCAGAAGCTGCTAAAAACAGCCTATCCTGCCTTGACAGAGTACAAAATAGGCTTTGTGGCTTAGTGGGAGATGCCCTTTTCTCTTCCCTGCAACCTCTCTCCCACAGGAGTGACGTTGCGAGCCTGTCTTTGTTTTATCATTACTTCCATGGTAAGTGCTCGTCTGAACTCCAATCTCTGGTCCCCCCTCACCAATCTTTCACAAAAAACACCCGTCTAGCTGAAACCACTGTCAGTAATTTTCCCCACTCTTTATCCGTGCCTAAATCAAAACGTAGATTCCATGAACAAAGCTTCTTTCTACGAAATGCATGCCTGTGGAACTCTTCTCACCTGACTACAACTTGGATGCCTTCAAGTCCAACATAAATAAGTTCCTGATAAACCGCTCCCTTAAGTAAGACACTTTATCAAATCTCCATTACTAACGATTACTACGATATTGTCCCATTGATTACTGTACACGCAATAACCCTTATCCCCGAGTGGCCTCCGGGCCTTGATAAGTGGTGACTTCCATGTAAAAAAAAAAAAAATCATTTGCTTCCGTTGGTGGCTGGTTTTATACTCATTTGCATACGATATACACCTACCTGAACCACCTATATATATAAAAGACAAAATGTGTGTGCACATTTTGTGTATGTCTGGCAAAGACTTTTTTTTCGCCGGGCTTCTCAGGAGGGGGGTACTATGTCTTAGAACTGTTTACATACCCCCTAGATCATAATATGTACGATTTGCGAATGATGTATTCAGCAGTTTTTTTGTTGATACTATTGTGTGCTTAGATAATACTAGCCTGGGTTCCCAGCGTTGCCCGGGAGTTTGGAGGTGTGTGTGTTAAACAAAAAATAATTTTAAAAGTGGCAGTAGGCAGACAGGCAGACTTGAACCCATGAATGTGGAGAGAGGTGTTAAAAAAAATGGTAGTAGCGTGGGAAAGGAATCAAAACAACAGTAGGCAGCCAGGGTGAAGAAGAGAGGTGCTAAAAAAAAAAAAAAGAAGTGGCAGCAAGCAGGCAGGCTTGAATCTATGACGCGAAGGTGGAAAAGAAAGTTAAAGAGAATCTGACGTCTTACCGATGTCTCCATGACGTGATCAGAAATCAAAAGCGTTGAAATTAACCAAAGTCAATCCAATGGTAATGATGACTTGCTAAAATGTTGGCAAAAAAAATCGATGTCTTGTACAAAACAGCCGAGTTTAGAGTGAACGAATGAATGTTTTGGGCCAATTTTTCGATATTTGTCATCCGAGACGTCGACCTTCAAAATGATACCAATCTTGTCAGGATCTGTCGCCTCTGTCAAAAGTTTCTGTGAAAGCAGGCGATTATTTGGTTAAACTGGTCAGCAATTTTTTACTTTTAGAATGTTGTCTCGATTTCTACAACTGATTTAGAATAGTTTTTGGCATCCGTTTCTCTCCATCAGGTCAGATTTTTGTGCTAAGCTGATTTGGAAAAAAAAAAAAATCTTGTGACAAAATCAATAACATTTTTGTGACATCTTAAATATGTTTTTAAAGGAAAAAAATGTTTTTCCAAGAACATATTGATCACCTGATGGAAACATTGATTGCTGTAAACTGAATTGTAGACAAGTACATGTAAATAGTGTTAAAACATCAGAGCTTGAAATTCCATTTCTGTGAACTTCTGGAATGCTCAGCAGCAGGAAGGTCTCTCTTCAGATTCCAACAGTAGTCAGCTATCATGACTGTGTTCCAACAACTCTGATACCTGACCTTCATCTCTTTCAGGTCCTGATGGAATCTCTCTACCTGCTCGTCATTCATTGAACCCAGGTTCTGAGGAAATCTGTCCATATGTGATAGGTAGTGCATCATGTTGCAGCCCAGGTTTGTGAAAGCAGTCAGCTGATGTTGTCAACAAGTTCTGCGTCGTTTCTGGTTTGTTACGAAAAAAGTTCTTCACTACCAGAACAAATGCTTTCCACGCTTCCAGTTCCACTTTGTTCATTGAGTTTTCGAACTCTGGATTTCTGATGAGCTGCCAGATTTGAAACCCATCAAAGATGCCAGCTTTGAACTTTTCCATAGTCAATCCTAGAAAAGCCTGGCACAAGTACGTGAAGCAGTCACCATCTTTGTCCAGAGCCTTGGCAAACTGCTTGATTATGCTGAGCTTGATGTGCAGCTGTGGAAAGAGCATTCGGTCTCTATTCACTAGAAGGCCACAGACCAGTTCTTCTTCATGCTGAGCACCAATTTTTTGAAGATTTTGAGGTTTTATGGGTTCAAACTTTTTGACGTAATTACCCCGAATTATCAGACCAGTATTCACTTAAAATAATCATTTCCAATCAAAACATACCATTTACTTTTATCAACTTCTTTTAAAATGCTCCAGATATGCATACATGTGAAGAAAAATGCAAAAAAGGACATGTGGCCATAACGTAAAAAATTGATGGAGCAAGTCAATGTAACTTTTGGGTTCAGCACATCAGATTGGTCCTAAATCAGTTTAAAAAAAATGCAGACAACAAATTTGTTGTTGACCAGTGATCTATGCATCAAGAACAAAAATGTAGCTTAATGCATATACATAAATTTAATTATTTATAAATACAGTTTATGATAATGCTGACTTATTCGTAGACCCTTTTTTCCAGTAGCCTGACGCATCTGGAGCTCGGTCGTCAGAGTTCTCCAGTAGCCCCATTCTTTCAGTGAGAATTCTTTTTGAAAAAAGTTTATGAGTTCATGTTATGTGTCTGGCAGCAGCAAGAAAGCGTTCAGAGTATTTAGGAGATAAAAACTTGATTTTGATAGGTCGGGGTTTGGCAGCCGAGTTTTCAACTGAAGTTCATACCATTATAAAATCTGATTATAATAAATCTAATAAATAATTATGAATTAATCTAATAAACTGGGCTAAATTGATTTCCCCAACTATGAAAATATTTTTTAGTGAATAAAAAAACAAAAACAATTGATGTTAAAATTTTGTGAAGTTTGACAAAGGGCTTCCACCCCCTCTTTACCCTTTTGCATAAACTCGTGTCAACTTTTGTCAACTCGTGTCCAAGATGTTTCCCACAAACCGCATTGATATAGTCTTCAAACACAACTCCTTTCACACTACGCAAATGCTTCAAGTAAACTACACTATCCTTCTATAAATTAAACTAACTATAGCCCACATTAAATTCTCATATGCCTTGCTTCTCCATTCCAAAACTCATACGGACTGGTTAATTAAGGGTTTAATCCCCTACATCTATATATATAAAAATGTAACTTTTGGTTCGTTCGCAATTAATTGTCTAAAAAACCACTGGACGGATGGCTTTCACGTTTTGGTATAATATGTTTACTATATCCATGTGTGTTTTTATATAATTCTTTTTAATTATAACATTATACTTAATTTTTCTATGATAAATAGGTCTTTTTCTTTGTACCGATAGGCGATTTTTTTTATTTAGGGACAATTATTTATTACCGCTTCCTGTCACGTGACCAGTGTTTCTAATTTAGCGGTTTTCCTGCTAGATCTGGAGATTTCGTTTATAATCTAGCGGGAAATTCTAGAAAATCTGGAGATATTTCGCACCCACACACCCGCAAGCACTTGAAAATACTTTAAAACATAAAATAAATTCATTCATGTAAGTAAAAAAAAAGTAGCATTTATTGCCTTTGGTAACAATTATTTATTGATTATTTGTTTTGTTTTTCACCTTTTTTTCGGCTAACCATTCTTAAATCTCGCTATAAAATCGATTTTTCCAAGTACATTTTAGGTGGGGGGGGGGGCCTTATAACCTTCGAAGTTTAGTTTAAAATACGAAATTTAGAAGTATTTAGTCGAAAATTGTAAAAAGCAAGAAACAACAGCAAAAAAAAAAATTATATCAATACAGTAGAATTTAATTATCTACCAACCTAAATACTTTTAACATGCTAAAACAAAGTGTTTTTGTTTTTTATTTTTCTAATTTCAAAATATGTTGCACCATTATTGTGATGTTTAGTTTGAGTTTATGATTTGTTTCTTGCAAAAAAAAAAATACCCTCTCTGAAAAAACAGGTAAAATTAGCTGATAAAATACGGGAGCTAACCGCTTCAATATAATTCCAGAAACATATAGTGAGAAAACACGGAACATTTTATATATTGAATATACTATATTTATAATTTTTTTATGGTAGGAAGTGAAAATAGGGAGGTTTTTTTGGGGGGGAGGAATTAGCGATTTTTGAAAATTTCAGATGATAAAAGTAAAAAATCTAGTGATTTTCTGGACATTTCTTTCTCCTGATCTCGCGGGTTTTTTTAAATCTCAGTTGACAACATTGCATCACTAAAAAAACACTACAAGCTTAATGTAAACAGAATGTGTTTACAATATCGGTAAATTTTCAATGGGTTTAATTACATGATTATTGATAATGTAACCATGTGATTGAAATTTAATTTAAATTAACCACATGTGGTCGCTTGGTAGGTACACACAAAATGAATGCTGACGCTCAAAGTGTATACACATTTTGACTCCTCCCTTTAGTTAAAAATTCACCAAAAATCAGGAAATTAACGAATTTTAATGAAAATTGCAGTATTTTTCAAATAATGATCGCAGAATATAATGAACTAATTATTTTTACTTAACTCTTAGTGAAAATGTTTTATTTTGTTTAAACTAAAAATACCTTTACTAAAGTTATGGTTTTCAGTAGTAAATAAAAAACGCAAGAATTTATTTTTGCTTTTTTTAAAGCATCGTAATTTGTAACAATAAAAAATAATTTTTACAGTAACATTACGAAAAAAGCCCCTAAAGTCCGTATTAATGAATTCGATATAACTCGAAGAAAAAGGAATTCTCGCATACTATGCAGGAAATTAAAGATTCAATTAGATTCCTATTTCAGTCACCTAAATTATTTAGGGTGAAATGAGTTTAGGAATTTATAGCCAAACCTAAATATTTCTTTTTGGTAAATATCCAGATACGCTACTATAGAACACCGACCACTCTAATTTGTTTGGGGGAGGGGGGTGATGTTGGGGCGCGCGCGCGCCCCAACATCACACCCCCCCCCCTCGCGCCCCCAATATACAAAGTAAAATCTTCGGAAAATGTTAAATGGTGTTCTAATTGGTAAATGTCGGTGCGTTACTTACGGAAAATTTGAAAATTCTATGTTCCAGGTAAAAAAAACAAAAAAAAAACAGATAAATTACCCCCCCTACTCCAACTTGGTGTGCTTTTCTTTTCTTATTTTATTTCTTTTTCAGCTAATTTTAAATTTTCCACCCAAAAAGCGCTATAATGTATTTTTTAAAATTAGAAAATTCTATGTCCTGGAAAAAAAAAATCCCCTCCCCCCAACGTAGTTTGCTTGGTGAAGCCGTCGTTTATGCTACAGCGTGCATGCGTGTAGCATAAACGGAAGCTGCAAAATGGTGGAAAGAAGTTCGTGGGTTCAGGGGTAAATACCATGCAAACGGTAAATTTGCCCCAAGTTTGACTATCAGATTCGTTGTCAGCGACCTCAATTACCTATAAAAAAACAAATTAGAGTGGTCGGTGTTCTGTAGTAGCGTATCTGGATATTTACCTTTTTATTTTTCTTGCTTAAAAAAAATAGCATTAATACAGTAAGTTAGGTAAAATTTGCATAGAATGCTCTGCTTTACGGTTGTAAAAATGGAACGGAAATTTGAATTTCGTTCCCTTTTAAATTCGGTACATTTTTACATTACGTCCAACTCATCGTTCAAATTCGACATGTCAACTTTTATAGCTTTTCGGGTATTCTGGCAAGGTTAAGGGTGTCTATTCCGAAAGCCGTTCTTAACATGGGTAGATTGGTAGGTGTGTAAGAAATTTCGTGAAAAATAGTGAATAATTCCACCCCGTCTTTCCAAGCTTATAACTCCTCGAAAAATGTAACTCAAGCCCTAATTTTTTTTCCAATTAAAGGAGCAAGGACAAAGGTTTCATTAAAAAAAAAAAACAAAAAAAAAACATGGTTTTAAAAAAAAAAAGGTTTTAACTTCGGACTTTACAGGTAAATTTCTAAAAAACACTACTTTTTTTGTTTTAAATTTGAATATATTATTTATTGACCTTTTCTCTTCAATTTGTGATATATAACACTTTGGTGAATAAATTATTTACTTTTTAATAGACATTTCAAAATGGGAGGCGTGAATTATTCTACCCCCTGTCTTTCCAAGCTTATAACTACTCGAAAAATGTAATTGAAGCCCTAATTTTTTTTTCAATTAAAGGAGCAAGGACCAAGGTTTCATAAAAAAAACAAAAGAAAAAACAAACAACATGGTTTAAAAAAAAAGGTTTTAAACTTCGAACTTTACAGGTAAATTTCTAAAAAACACTACTTTTTTTGTTTTAAATTTGAATATATTACTTATTGACCTTTTCTCTTCAATTTATGATATATAAAACTTTGGTGTGTAAATTAATTATTTACTTTTTACTAGACACTTGAAAATGGGGGGGGGGCGTGAATTAAAAAAAAAACGTTTGTCTAAAATATTATATCCGGTTTATTGGAAAGAGCATAAAATTTCACATTGACCCTGAAAATATCGTAAAAATAGAATCAATAGAAAAATTTTGATAGATTTTTAAAGTTTAAAAATTGAAAAATATTGAGTTCGTAAAATTCATTACTGTTTTTTAAAAATTAAAAAAAACAAACATTTCTATTACTTTTAAAACAACTTTAATAGTTTATTTTGGAAGTATAATCCATAAAAAAAAAAATAAACAACCCACTTTTAAAAGAGAAATTACGAGATTTTTATATTTTATTCGCAGTTTCGTGATAGGGGTGTAAAAAATTCCTACAAAAATTCTGATACATCTACTAGATTGGAGTGTTTATTCATTATAAACATACCCGACAACCTATAAATGTCGACATTTCCAATGTGAATGGTAAGCTTGACTTATGTAAAAAATAACAAAAAGATATACCAAACTGACTTTTTCGTTTAAAAATGGAATTATTTCCCTTTCGTTATTAACTTTAAAAAAAAATTTTTTTTTTTAATAAATATTTTGTGTTTTATATACATAAAGTACAATTGTTGAATGTTACTGTTTTGATTATATTCTTTGGGGGGAGGGCACAATTAAAAAATTAAGAAAGATTAAAACGAAGCGAAATTTAAGTTTCCGTTCCATTTTTACAACAACCGTAAAACAGTGCATACTCAGCAAGTTTTATCGTAATTTATAAGCATATTGAAACACTAAATCAACATTTTATTTATTTTTTTTGCATAATTAATGATGGAAGTATTTTTTTGTTTATTTTCTTAACATCTGTTTTAAAAAAAATAAATAATTTGTATATTCACTTGAAAAAAAGAATCAAACTTTTCTCTACTTTCACATGTGTTCCATTTTAACAAACTGAGCCACGGCAACGCGTGGCCGGGTACAGCTAGTACATATATAAATATATACACATACATAATTTGACCTAAGTAGAGATAAGTACCAGTTTATTTGATTAAGAAATTTAGGGAGTGTATGTGTGTGTGTGCGTGAGAGTAAGAAAAATGAAATTAAAAGAATTAGATAAGCAATTTTTTTGGTTGAAAAGAAAAAAATGTAATCATGCATCATAAAATGTTGACCCGTATGAATTAGTCGTACCATGTGAATCTTCTAATTTGTTAGCGTTCTATTGGTATTCGCAATTATAGGCATAAAAAATGAAAAATGAAGAATGAAAAACGAAAAAAGAAAAAATGAAAAATGAAGAATGAAAAATGAAGAATGAAGAATAAAAAATGAAAAATGAAGAATGAAAAATGAAGAATGAAGAATGAACAATGAAAAATGAACAATGAAAAATGAAAAATAAACAATGAAAAATGAAGAATGAAAAATGAAGAATGAAAAATGAAGAATGAAAAATGAAGAATGAAGAATGAAAAATGAAGAATGAAAAATTAAAAAAGAAAAATGAACAATGAAAAATGAAAAATGAAAAAAAGAATGAAGAATGAAAAATGAAGAATGAAAAATGAAGAATGAAAAATGAAGAATGAAAAATTAAAAAAGAAAAATGAACAATGAAAAATGAAAAATGAAAAAAAGAATGAAGAATGAAAAATGAAGAATGAAAAATGAAGAAAGAAAAAAAAATGAAGAATGAAAAATGAAAAAAGAAAAATGAAAAAAAGAATGAAGAATGAAAAATGAAGAATGAAAAATGAAGAATGAAAAATGAAAAAAGAAAAATGAAAAAGAAACATGAAGAATGAAAAATGAACAATGAAAAATGAACAATGAAAAATGAACAATGATAAATGAAAAATAAACAATGAAAAATGAAGAATGAAAAAAGAAAATTGAAGAATGGAAAAAGAAGAATGAAAAATGAACAATGAAAAATGAAGAATGAAAAATGAAAAAAGAAAAAAGAAAAATGAACAATGAAAAATGAAAAAAGAATGAAGAATGAAAAATGAAGAATGAAAAATGAAAAAAAGAATGAAGAATAAAAAATGAAGAATGAAAAATGAAGAAAAAAGAAAAATGAAGAATGAAAAATGAAAAAAGAAAAATGAAAAAAAGAATGAAGAATGAAAAATGAAGAAAGAAAAAAGAAAAATGAAGAAAGAAAAAAGAAAAATGAAGAATGAAAAAGGAAGAATGAAAAAAGAAAAATGAAGAATGAAAAATGAAGAAAGCTTTTATTTTTAGTTTACTTAGTAACGTGTCATATTGATGATGTATCAGGTATTGAAGGAATGTAATATATGAAAGCTGGAAAATATATGGAAATATGGCAAAATAAGAATAGGAGAAAAAAGTATTTTCATCCTATGTAATGTGTGGTTCATTTTAAAAGTCAGAACTGAAATTATCTCTAATTATTTGAGTGTTATTATTGACAAACATATTCTTTATGCATATATGTTAACGCAAAAAATGTAAAAGATTATAGAAGTGTCTACTCTATGGTTTGTGGGAAACATCTTGGGCATTAGTTAGATAATACATATGATGTAATAAAGGAATATGAAAAGAAATATTGTGAATGGTGAATTGGGTAGGAGGAGGAGGATTTGGAAGCGTGAAAGGGTTATCTCCTCCAATTTCTTCTCTGATAATGCAATACAAAAACACTGATGAGTGGACTAAATATAAAAATGCAGAAAATGGATTGAAAATAAAGATTTTTTTAAAATTCAAAACAAAAGGCAACAGACGTTGAAAATGAATAATGAAACAGATTTATGTAGCTTTTGTTTATTAGCGTTGTTTTCTGGTTATTAGTGTGAGGACAACCTCAGTTTTATATATTAGATATTCATTATATCTTGTAGAATTTCAGTTTATGATAGTTTTGATATGTGTTCCACTTTCAATCAGCATTATAATAACCACACCCCAATGCCTCATGAGAAATAATGTTGAATAAAATCTCAATGAAATCAGTGCAAATTTAGCTATTTGTAGCTTTTAGCAAATCCTTTCTGCCATGACAAAGTTAAAAATATTTATAAAACAAAATGTTCAACATTCCAAATGATATGCAATACAATTGCAAGACGGAACATTTGTTGTTGGGGGAAAAAAATGAAAGGAGAAATTTCCCACTCCAGACAGAAACCACACTTAATGATCCCTTTATCATCCATTCTCATGTCCTGGATGTCATAAAAAAAAATTTGACACCTCCAAAGCTTGTAGACCTAGAGTATAAAAAAAGCTCCTTCCTAGCTAAATTGTTCTCAATGGCCATACATCTAAACAACATAATCTTAATCGAGGTGTGTGCCAAGGGTGGACACTTGGGCTTTTGCTGTTCTTGATTTTTATAAACGACCTCCCTGAAAAAATTGTATCTGGAATGAGTATATTTGCTGATGGTACCATGGTTTTTTTATTCTCGGCATAACGACAAACTGAATGCATACAATGGCTAAATCCTTAGAAAAGGACCTCTAGTTTGTAGAAGAATAAGGCCAAAAAATGTATGCTTTTCCTTCTTTTTAAACACCAACTGCTATGGCTGATAGCACGGTATCCAGGAGTCCAACATTCAAACTTCTCATCATTCACAGATAATATGAATTGACATAAACTGCAAAGTACTGAGTTTGCAGAGGCTGTCTATATAGGTCTTAATTATAACTTAATATTTTTTAAATAGAACCTATTTATTAATTATAGAAGTTGCATGCTTATCTATTATTGTGTATTCATATTTAGAGGTGATAGTACAGAATGTTATTTAAAGTCTGGCTTAAATTCAAGTGTGGCTGGTGATTTACAGAAATATCTCAGTTTTGACATTCATACAATTAAAAAACTAAGATTCAAGATCATCATCAATTGAAAGATGAAAAATGAAATGTCATAAATCTTCAGATGTACCTCTCCACCATACTGTATATCGATACTCTATGGCTGACTGAGATAGCTTCCGTACATTCATATCTAACCTACCACTGCATTCCATGTTTAAAAAGGATGTGTCCTCTATAGTATCAGACCTGATGGAATGGTTAATTATAGGCATAGACCGATTCATACCATCCAAAAAATTCCAACAAAAACCTAACAACCAGCCATGGTTCTCCCCTGAATGTGCTGCTGCCATCGCACACAGAAATCACTTTTTCCATAGCTACCAACGTAATAGATGTACTGAGACTAAAGCTGCTTTCAGGACTGCCAGCAACCACTGTAAAAGAGTAATAAAACATGCAAGAGAGCTATATGCTCAGTCTGTTAAATCCAAAGTAGCTGAGCAGCGGCTTGGTTCCCACCAGTTCTGGCAAATAGCAAACAGGATCTTGAACAGAAGTGTGCGTTCTATCCCATCTATCATCAATGGACCTGAGGTCATCTCGTCAGCATCAGACAAGGCCAGACTATTTTCCAAGAACTTTGCAGCTAATTCTACCCTATGCGACAATGACCATCAATTCCCTGCATTTCCTCCTATAACACAGAAAACGCTATGCAACATACAAATATCTGTGCATGAGGTTGCTAAGCTAATCAAGAACCTTGAATACAGTAAAGCAACTGGCCCTGATGGCATTCCAGTTATAGTGCTGAAAAAGCTCCAACCAGAACTTGCCCCCATACTTACAAGACTGTTTAAGCGTTGCCTTAAGGAGAAGTGCTTTCCATCACCCTGGAAAACCTCATCAGTATGCCCTGTTTTAAGAATTCAGGTGAAGAGTCATCTCCCTTTCAGTACAGACCAATAAGTCTCCTGTGTGTCATGAGTAAGTTCTTGGAATCCATATTAAATAAAGAAGTAGTCAACCACCTCAACAGAAACAACCTTCTTAGTGACACACAATATGGTTTCCACTCTGCAAGATCTACAGCAGATGTGCTAACGGTTATATCACACAGGATTAGTGAATCTCTTGATAAAGGTTTCCTTTCCAGGGCAATTGCTCTTGACATATCGAAGGCCTTTGATAAGGTATGGCATAAGGGCCTACTTCACAAGATTTCCAGCTACGGTATTACTGGAAATGTTTTCTCAATTATTAAATCATTTCTCTCCGATAGGTTCATAAGAGTAGTGGTTGATGGGCAGAAATCAGAGGCCCACAGTATTAATGCTGGAGTCCCTCAGGGGTCCATCCTGGGTCCAACTCTCTTCCTGATCTACATCAATGATCTCCCAAAACACATACTTAAATCATTCGTTGACATCTATGCTGATGACATGACCATCTATGGCAACACATCAAAGGCCATAAATGACAAAGTTCTCTCTAATCCTCTCTCCTCTGATCTTGAGCATGTGGTACAATGGGGGAAGAGGTGGCTGGTTACTTTTAATACATTCAAAAATAAAGCTTCTATCTTCACATCATCAACGCTCTGATCCCCATCTGGCATCAATTGAAATGGATGGCTCTCGTCTTGGAGAGGCTCCATGTTTTGACAAGCTTCTGGGTTTGACCTTTACTCTTGATCTAAAATGGAACACGTACATCAAATCTGTTGCCAGGGACGCTGGGAAAATGGTGGGATCCTTCTACTGCTCCAGAAGATATCTCATTACTGATGCAATTCTCTATCTTTATAAAAGCCAAGTACGTCCAAGGATGGAGTACTGCTGACACATCTGGGCAGGAGCTGCTAAAAACAGCCTATCCTGCCTTGACAGAATACAAAATAGACTTTGTGGTTTAGTGGGGGATGCCCTTTTCTCTTCCCTGCAACCTTTCTCCCACAGAAGAGACGTTGCAAGCCTATCTTTGTTTTATCGCTATTTTCATGGCATGTGCTCGTCTGAGCTCCAATCCCTCGTCCCCCCTCGCCAATCTTTCACGAGAAACACCCGTCTGGCTGAAACTACTGTCAATAATTTTCCCCACTCTTTATCTGTGCCTAAATCCAAACGTAAATTCCATGAGCAAGCTTCTTTCTTAGAACTGCACGCCAGTGGAACTCTCTGCCGCTTGCCTGTTTCCCACCTGACTACAACTTGGACGTCTTCAAGTCCAACATAAACAAACTTCTGACAAACCGCCCCCTTAAGTAAGACACTATCAAAACCCCCAATACTAATGATCACTACAATACTATCTCACTGATTACTGTACACGCAATAACCCTTATCCCTGAGTGGCCTTCGGGCCTTGATAAGTGGTGACCCCCATGTAAAAAAAAAAAAAAAAAGAGTGTGGACTTCTTAAAGGCAAATCTATACCTTACTAAGAACTCTATCAGACCATACCATAAACCCAATAAACAGCTCAGATATGTCAACACCTAATTCTGCTACTTCCCTAGTTTTTAACATCATGTCCAATATAAGCAAGAAAATTGAATTTTGCAACCTTCAAAGAGAGTAGCTGTAGAGAAACAATTATCAGGTTCTTGCAGTTTTTAACTTTTAAATTCAGATGAACATATTTCAGCTCAAACAAAAATTTATTGAAATAAGCACCATCAG